>NC_139597.1:3890015-3955015 GCF_946808225.1 Silurus aristotelis | reverse complement strand
CAGCTGGTGTTGTGCACATTGTCATGCTGGAACAGGTTTCTAGTTTAAATGAATGGAAAATGAAATTCGAACCTTCGATGTGGCTTTGACGTTGTTCAGGGAAGAACCGCATATGGAAATTCAGGTGTCCCAGTGCTTTTGTCCATATAGTGTTTTTGTTGCTTTATACCTTATGTGATGAAAATAATAGCTATTTTTTATAAATGTACTTGTAATACAATGAATAATATTCTGCACCTTTCCTCTCTCTCTGCCCTTCTTCTTTTCACCAGAAGTCTTCTTTTCTGTGTTCTCCCGACTGAGTAGGTCGTCCTCCATACTTACCTCTGATTTTGTTGTACCGACCTGTCAAATACACATACATATAAATAGACAAGGACATAAATAGGCACAAATTTAGTGACAAATTAAAGGAAAACCCAACGTCTAAGTGCATTTAGTAGGACATTGGGCTATAGTGAGCCTCCAGAACTTATTGAGCTTCAGTGTTCCTCAGCATTGATTTTATAAGTCTCTGGAACTGTTGGAGAGCACACTTGGGCTGAGCTCAGTGTTGAAATCCGGGTGAGCATGACCGCCAAAGCATATGATGTACATCCATTCACCATTCAATGAGCCTGTAAATGGGAGGAGTCATCCTGACCTACTGACCACGCCCATCTGGAAAGCAATTATTCATCATAGTATAAAGCAGATCAGCATTTTGCAGACTAATGGAACAAAATATTACCATAAGTCGGTTTTTCCTTTAATTTGTCACACCATGTATGAAACTGGTGACAGGCTTACTGGCTCTGAAGCGTTGTTAATCTGAGTCATGTAAATAGATGGTTCCTCTGTGAAGGGTTCCAGCAGAGCCTCAGCTTCTTCTCCTTCTAATTCAACCCTGCTCTCTGTTCTGCTCAGATTTGCCGTCCCATACGTACTGGCATTCCAAAGAGTTCTGCCATCTTTTGTTTGGTTTAGTAAAACCTGAACTTGGTAAGGTTCGTTCAGATCCACTTCTTCAGGCAGGAGTTCGGGGGTCTGGGTGTCACTCGAGAGTTCGTACTTCACCGAGTTCTACAAGAAAAAGGTCACTTGCATTATTAAATTATAATCATACTGATGTTGATGGTGTAAATCTAACAAAACTATAGTGGTATTCCTAGCTCAGTGTGCAAGCCAAATTCTCTATTCTGATTGGTCAGAAAGCATTCAGTTAAGTTTCTATAGGAGTGCAACTGCAAAACAACAGGCTATTATAAATTCTACCAAAATCTGATATTTTCACATTTTTGTGGTATGGTAAACTCTTTAAAATCATCTAAGACTCATTATAAATGGATTCATATCAAACCTTGGTGCTATTTAACAACAGGAAATGTATAATAATTTTTTCATAAGAAGACGTTTATGGAAGGAGTCCATTAAATTATCATGAGCTCAAAACCTTCAAAAAAAACGCACAAATGAGGTCACGTGTGTTCGAGTTTGGAGTTTCTTCATCATCAAATGTTCTGCTTGATGTTGAACTGATGCTGAACTGTATGTTGGTGATCAGTAGATACACAAAGCGATCAAAACAAGTTCTAAACAGAGCGAGCGCTTGATCCTGATTGGTGGATCGATGCGTGTTTGTGCGCTTACGTTTTTACCCTCATAAATAAAAACGATTACGCAAAAATGATTTCGCAAAATGTAGTCGAGAAAAAAAGTTCAATATTTGATATTGAAATGTAGTTAAAAAAGAAACTAAAGTAAAGAAAGAAAGCTGCTTGCTGAACTATTGCCTGTCTCTCTTTCTTCCAGCGCAAAACCCGTGGGTGTGTTACATATATACTAATGTATAGTTGTATATTTATATATTTATTTATATGCAGTACATTGCTTTTTGCAATTCTGGTTAAATGCTAACTGCATCTGATTGGCCCTGTACCATGCACAATGACAAAGTTGAATTCAACGTCCACCAGTGTTCAATTCCGTCTTATTAAACTTAAGAGAATGAGACAGACTGTTTACAACTGCTATAACAAAAGTGATAAAAGGAACTAACTATAATGAAACCTAAATCTTTTTCCTCAGTAAAAAAAACCGCATTCGTACTGAAAAATTGCTGTGGTGCAAGAGAAATCAAGCGCATGCGGTTCTAAGAGAAAATCACCACACTTTCCTGCTGTTTTGCACTGCACATGATTAAACAATTAAAATGGAGCTTTACGGTGTATTCGGTGATGATGTTAGAGTCCGGGTTTATCCTTTGTTCCTTGGTTCTTTTCTTGGTGCTGATTTCATGCAGTAGTTCCTCCATTCCGTCCTGGAGAAGCCTATCAATTAAGGCCTTCAGCAGAGAAAGCTGATGAAAGATGTTTTATAGTTGAAATGATCAAAAGTAAAAAAAAAAAAAAACCTGACTAATTTTAGCCGTGGTGTTATAAATGTTGCAAGAGATTTTGAGATCAGAACCTCACCTTAATGCCATATGATTCAAATAACGCCTCAATGTCCTGCAAAGTAATTATACAATTTTTATAATAGTTAGATAGATAGATAATTAATAATTATCTAAAGACATTTACAGACATAAACAAACAAATAAATAAATAAATAAATGTAAATTAAAAAATGTAAATTAAAAAATGTAAATTAAAAAATGTAAATTAAAAAATTTTAATTAAAAAATGTAAATTAAAAAATTTAAATTTAAAAAATGTAATTTTCATTTTAATTTAAATTTTATTTAATTTCTAAATAAATAAATAAATAAATAAAAGAGGTAGTTAGGTCTATAGCATACCTTCATTTCAACTCGTCCCCCTGGCAATCCGATTTCCCCCTGAGCAGGTATTGTTTTAATTATTCTTATTACAGAAATCAAAAAAGAAAATTTTTTTTTTTGTTGAAATTAATAATAAAATATATATATATATATATATATATATATATACCTTCTCCCCTGAATCTCCTTTTTCTCCCTATTAACAACAACAAATCCTCCGATTAACAATATATAACTTTTTCTACAACAATTTTTTTTTACATACTGTTCAGCATCTCTCACATTTTCAGAAATCCTATCCTACCTTCATGCCTGGAGAGCCCTGTATACATG
This sequence comes from Silurus aristotelis, assembly GCF_946808225.1. Taxonomy (NCBI): domain Eukaryota; kingdom Metazoa; phylum Chordata; class Actinopteri; order Siluriformes; family Siluridae; genus Silurus; species Silurus aristotelis. The sequence goes on along the minus strand of NC_139597.1, from coordinate 3,951,921 downwards.
TACACAAATGTAGAAAGGAGAAATGATGGAAATTATTATTATTTCTTTGTAGTAATTCTTTATGTATATTTATTTCTATTTCACCGCATATTGTTTGCTTTGCTCTCACCGTCGCTCCAGGAGGACCCATTGGTAGCGTAAACGCCTTTTGAAGATCATCAATTGAAGCACCCTTTTCAAAATACACAAACACAATGTAATGAATAAAGCTGTATAAATAAACCAGATGTGAGCAGATCATAAGCGCAGGTTTGAAATTGTAGCATTATTACACACCGTGCAGTACTCAGAAACAGCAGCTTATATTATGTCAATATGCGCATGAGTTTCTCGTATTCAGAATCGAGTTACACACTGATTAAAGTTGATTTTCTGCCTCCTGTACACATGTGCATAGCTTTTGCCAGTGTTGTTTTTTTTTTTTAGTATTTAAGATTGTTGGGGAAAAAAACTGAATAGGATTGAAATGGAATAGAAAATGCAGACTGATTTTCATTTTAGAACAAAAATATAAATTAATTTTTTGTTTATTGATTTATTTGTCATACTCCAGAACCAAACTACAAAAAAAAACTTTTTCGTATATGCACGGAAAAGAAAATCAGTAGGAAACTGAAACTTTTTTAGGTTCCCTTTGATTTTCTTCTCAATGCATCCACAAAAAAAAATTGGAAAATGACTTGTTTTTTTCCGTAGGTTTGTTTTTTTCATTTTTTCTTTCTACAGTAAAATGAAAATTGAATGACCAGAAGATACACGGACCCAATTGGTGTGTGTATTTTCCTTGCTATCAAAAGTAATGCGACGAAAAAAAACTCGTACAAAGACTCACACAATGTTATATGAATGGAAGTATGGTGAGTTTTAAAATAAATTTCTAAGGAGTCTAGTAGTAATTTTAGTATCATATTAATTAGAAGAAAAATTGGTTTATTTTTACTCCATATCTTCCAGTGTTATTTTACATATGAAAATATGTAATTGCACTTTATCCAAAACATTCTATTAATTTGTAAATTAATTTTGTGTAAAAAAAAAAAAAAGCCATTAAATACAAAGTTGAAGTCATTTTGCATTATTAGCCACATTACGAAGCTTGTATTTTGCTATTTCGATTGGTTAAATGAGTAACATCACTGTTTTGTTGTGTCTCCTGTAAATAAATTGTTATACAATTAACAAACAGTGATATTTGAGCCATGTGTGTATACTGATGCATGCTATTTTAACTCCTCAGTCTGAATATTATCCATGATGAATAAATGATACATATGATACTACTAATAAATAATAAATAAATAAATAAATAATACCTCAGGCACTACAACAGAAGGACCGGGTGAACCTGGAGGACCAACATCTCCCTTTGTCCCATCTTTACCCTGAGAACACACACAGGTTCCCAAACCAAATCTGAACACAATTAAATAACTTTATATAATTTAATACAGATTACTGGATTATTTAATTCTTACATCAACACCAGGTTCTCCTTTCTCTCCCTGTAACCATAAAAAGTCACAGCTTTAAATATTCAAAATTTCTAATATAACTAATAATAATAGAATCACACTTTTTATTACAAACCTTTTTCCCATCACTGCCCCGGAGTCCCGGTTGTCCCTAAAGAAAGAAACGATGATAAGATGTAAACGCAATCAGAATTCTAAATATTGAGTATACTGTATATATTTAGACGTTAAAAACTCCTACATCTTTTCCTGCTAGTCCACGCTTGCCATCCACACCAGGTTTACCCTACACACAAAGACATCAATACAAAAAACAGCATTTCTGGGAAACCAATATTAGCAGTCATATGGTAAGAAAATAAAATGGAAAGTGTCCCTTTTTCTTTTTTTAGGTAATATACATTGCATAATGTCTTATAACTGCACGTTGGACGAATAGCTCCTAATATAAATGTAATCTCATATCATCGTATTGCGTCTCATCCTATCCTGTGCCATTTATTCTTATATTTTGTCTTGTCTTGTCTCATCTCGTCTTGTCCAGTCCTGTCCAGTCCTGTCTTGTCTCATCCGATTTTATCTCAATCCAATCCTCTCATTTCCTCTCATAAATTGTTTTATGCCATTCTCTATTATCCCATCCCATCGTTTCCCTTCCTGGCCTTTCCCATTTTATCCCATCTCATCCCATGCCATCCTATCTTTTTCTGTCCTTTCTTGTCCTGTCCTGTCTGGTCTTGTCTTATCCGATCTCATGTTATCCTATCCTATCCTTCTCCATTAATCCCGTCTTGTTTTGTCCTGCCCCCCGTCCTATCTAATCCCATCCCTGCTTTGTTCATTCCATCTTGTTTTGCTCTATCCCAACCCAATCTCATCCCATCCCATCCTGTCCTGATGTTTCCCTTCCCATCTTGTTGTCCCACCCCATCTCATCCTTTCCTGTCCCTTGTCTTGTGTTGTCCAATTCTATATAATCCCCATCTTGTCTTTGTTTCTGTGATGCTGTAGAATCAAATGGCATAAAAAATACATAATACTGAGAAATAGTCCACTGCTTATTAACAGTATTTACTCACAGGAACACCAGGTAAGCCTGGCATGCCAGAAACTCCAACACGCCCAGGTTCTCCTTTCTCTCCTCTCTATTCACACACACACACACACACACACACACACACACACACACACACACACACACACACACACACACACACACACACACACACACACAATCTCTTCAACATCCATCTCATCACGAGCTCACTACAATGAAGAATTTAAGCTATAAATTATGCTACCATCAGTATTACTCACAGTTCCAGGGTCACCTTTCTTCCCAGCTTCGCCCTTAAAAAATATTATTTGAAACGTGTTCAGGATTGTAACAACTGTGTTAATTTTGTGGCTTATACATGGGCTTAACAGTAAAAAAAAAAAAAAAAAAGACGTAAAAAGAATGGAAAGAAAGAATCCATGCAGCTATTAGATCAAAAAGACTTATTCTAACCTTTGGACCATGTGCTTCTTTAAAACCACCCAGTCCATCTCTGTCAGATACACCCTATATAGGAAACATTTAAGCAAACAAACAAATGATCTGTGGACATCTGAAGACTGAATGATATCAGAATGAGAAAAAGTTTTATTGCCAGGTACAGAAAAAGGTTCAGCAAACAGCATTTTACAGTACGAGGAATTTCTAACATTTAAACTGCCTCAGACTACTGTTTCAACTGCCTTAGACTAACATTTCAACTACCTCAGACTACTTTTTCAACTGCCTCAGACTATTTTTTCAACTACCTCAGACTACTGTTTCAACTGCCTTAGACTAACATTTCAATTACCTCAGACTACTGTTTCAACTGCCTCAGACTACTGTTTCAACTACCTCAGACTACTGTTTCAACTGCCTCAGACTACTGTTTCAACTGCCTCAGACTACTGTTTCAACTGCCTCAGACTACTGTTTCAACTACCTCAGACTACTGTTTCAACTACCTCAGACTACTGTTTCAACTACCTCAGACTACTATTTCAACTACCTCAGACAAACATTTCAACTGCCTTAGACTAACATTTCAACTGCCTTAGACTAACATTTCAACTGCCTTAGACTACTTTTTTAACTGCCTTAGACTACTGTTTCAACTACCTCAGACTACTGTTTCAACTGCCTTAGACGAACATTTCAACTACCTCAGACTACTGTTTCAACTGCCTCAGACTACTGTTTCAACTGCCTCAGACTACTGTTTCAACTGCCTCAGACTACTGTTTCAACTGCCTCAGACTACTGTTTCAACTGCCTCAGACTACCGTTTCAACTACCTCAGACTACTGTTTCAACTGCCTTAGACTAACATTTCAACTACCTCAGACTACTTTTTCAACTCCCTCAAACAACTTTTATAGCTGCTTTAAACTACTTTTTTAGCTGCTTCAGACTCTACTGTCTGAAACTACTGTTTCAACTGTCTGCTTTTTCAAATGTATGAGAATACGGTTTTAACTGCCTCAAACGTCTATTTCAACTGCATTAGTGAACTGTTTTAACTGCATTAGTGAACTGTTTCAACTGCCTCAGACTACTGTTTCAACTACCTCAGACTACTGTTTCAACTGCCTTAGACGAACATTTCAACTACCTCAGACTACTTTTTCAACTGCCTTAGACTAACATTTCAACCACCTCAGACTACTGTTTCAACTGCCTCAGACTACTGTTTCAACTGCCTCAGACTACTGTTTCAACCGCCTCAGACTACTGTTTCAACTGCCTTAGACTAACATTTCAACTGCCTCAGACTACTGTTTCAACTGCCTTAGACTAACATTTCAACTATCTCAGACTACTGTTTCAACTGCCTCAGACTACTGTTTCAACTCCCTCAGACTACTGTTTCAACTGCCTCAGACTACTGTTTCAACTGCCTTAGACTAACGTTTCAACTGCCTCAGACTACTGTTTCAACTGCCTCAGACTACTGTTTCAACTGCTTTAGACTACTGTTTCAACTACCTCAGACTACTGTTTCAACTACCTCAGACTACTGTTTCAACTACCTCAGACTACTGTTTCAACTGCCTCAGACTACTGTTTCAACTGCCTCAGACTACTGTTTCAACTACCTCAGACTACTGTTTCAACTACCTCAGACTACTGTTTCAACTGCCTCAGACTACTGTTTCAACTGCCTCAGACTACTGTTTTAACTGCCTCAAACTACTTTTTCAACTACCTCAGACTACTGTTTCAACTGCCTTAGACGAACATTTCAATTACCTCAGACTACTTTTTCAACTGCCTCAGACTACTGTTTCAACTACCTCAGACTACTATTTCAACTACCTTAGACTACTGTTTCAACTGCCTTAGACTAACATTTCAACTGCCTTAGACTAACATTTCAACTACCTCAGACTACTGTTTCAACTGCCTCAGACTACTGTTTCAACTGCCTCAGACTACTGTTTCAACTACCTCAGACTACTGTTTCAACTGCCTCAGACTACTGTTTCAACTGCCTCAGACTACTGTTTCAACTGCCTCAGACTACTGTTTCAACTGCCTCAGACTACTGTTTCAACTGCCTCAGACTACTGTTTCAACTACCTCAGACTACTGTTTCAACTACCTCAGACTACTGTTTCAACTACCTTAGACTAACATTTCAACTGCCTTAGACTACTTTTTCAACTACCTCAGACTACTGTTTCAACTGCCTCAGACTACTGTTTCAACTGCCTCAGACTACTGTTTTAACTGCCTCAGACTACTGTTTCAACTACCTCAAACTACTTTTTCAACTACCTCAGACTACTGTTTCTACTGCCTTAGACGAACATTTCAATTACCTCAGACTACTTTTTCAACTGCCTCAGACTACTGTTTCAACTACCTCAGACTACTATTTCAACTACCTCAGACTACTGTTTCAACTGCCTTAGACTAACATTTCAACTGCCTTAGACTACTTTTTCAACTACCTCAGACTACTGTTTCAACTGCCTCAGACTACTGTTTCAACTACCTCAGACTACTGTTTCAACTACCTCAGACTACTGTTTCAACTCCCTCAGACTACTGTTTTAACTGCCTCAGACTACTGTTTCAACTACCTCAAACTACTTTTTCAACTACCTCAGACTACTGTTTCAACTGCCTTAGACGAACATTTCAACTGCCTCAGACTACTTTTTCAACTACCTCAGACTACTGTTTCAACTGCCTTAGACTAACATTTCAACTGCCTTAGACTAACATTTCAACTGCCTTAGACTACTTTTTCAACTACCTCAGACTACTGTTTCAACTGCCTCAGACTACTGTTTCAACTACCTCAGACTACTGTTTCAACTACCTCAGACTACTGTTTCAACTACCTCAGACTACTGTTTCAACTACCTCAGACTACTGTTTCAACTCCCTCAGACTACTGTTTTAACTGCCTCAGACTACTGTTTCAACTACCTCAAACTACTTTTTCAACTACCTCAGACTACTGTTTCAACTGCCTTAGACGAACATTTCAACTGCCTCAGACTACTGTTTCAACTACCTCAGACTACTATTTCAACTGCCTTAGACTAACATTTCAACTGCCTTAGACTAACATTTCAACTGCCTTAGACTATTTTTTCAACTGCCTCAGACTACTGTTTCAACTACCTCAGACTACTGTTTCAACTACCTCAGACTACTGTTTCAACTGCCTTAGACTAACATTTCAACTACCTCAGACTACTGTTTCAACTGCCTCAGACTACTGTTTCAACTGCCTCAGACTACTGTTTCAACTACCTCAGACTACTGTTTCAACTACCTCAGACTACTATTTCAACTGCCTTAGACTACTTTTTCAACTGCCTCAGACTACTGTTTCAACTACCTCAGACTACTGTTTTAACTGCCTTAGACTAACATTTCATCTACCTCAGACTACTTTTTTAACTCCCTCAAACTACTTTTATAGCTGCTTTAAACTACTTTTTTTAGCTGCTTCAGACTCTACTGTCTGAAACTACTGTTTCAACTGTCTGCTTTTTCAAATGTATGAGAATACGGTTTTAACTGCCTCAAACGTCTATTTCAACTGCATTAGTGAACTGTTTTATCTGCATTAGTGAACTGTTTCAACTGCCTTAGACTAACATTTAAACTGCCTCAGACTACTGTTTCAACTACCTCAGACTACTTTTTCAACTGCCTCAGACTACTGTTTTAACTACCTCAGACTACTGTTTCAACTGCCTCAGACTACTGTTTCAACTACCTCAGACTACTGTTTCAACTACCTCAGACTACTTTTTCAACTACCTCAGACTACTGTTTCAACTACCTCAGACTACTGTTTCAACTGCCTTAGACTAACATTTCAACTACCTCAAACTACTTTTTCAACTACCTCAGACTACTGTTTCAACTGCCTTAGACGAACATTTCAACTACCTCAGACTACTGTTTCAACTGCCTTAGACTACTTTTTCAACTGCCTCAGACGACTGTTTTAACTACCTCAGACTACTGTTTCAACTGCCTTAGACTAACATTTCAACTACCTCAGACTACTGTTTCAACTACCTCAGACTACTATTTCAACTACCTTAGACTAACATTTCAACTACCTCAGACTACTGTTTCAACTGCCTTAGACTAACATTTCAACTGCCTTAGACTAACATTTCAACTACCTCAGACTAACATTTCAACTACCTCAGACTACTGTTTCAACTGCCTTAGACTAACATTTCAACTACCTCAGACTACTTTTTTAACTGCCTCAGACTACTGTTTCAACTACCTCAGACTAACATTTCAACTACCTCAGACTACTGTTTCAACTACCTCAGACTACTATTTCAACTGCCTCAGACTACTGTTTCAACTACCTCAGGCTACTATTTCAACTACCTTAGAGTACCTTTTCAACTGCCTCAGACTACCTTTTCAACTGCCTCAGATAAAAAATTCAACTAATTATTTACATGAATGCAAATTAAATTGACTCACTGCAAAGTCCAAAAATCCTGAAGGTCCAGATTTTCCTGGCAGACCCTGGAGAAACAGGGTGAATTTAGAGAATAAGTGAGCTATTATTGATCATTACATTCTCTGTGTTTCTGTTCTTACTGGTGGCCCTGGTGGTCCTGAATCTCCTTGCAGACCTGGAAGCCCACGCTCGCCTGGGTCACCTGGCTCACCCTAAAAACACACAAAAATCTGATAAAATACACTTAATGATGTAAGAAACAGACGCTGTGTAACAACTGTCCCATGCAAAAAAAATAATTTCATTGTAAAACATATATGTGATAAACGGCTACTTCTTCAATTTATTCTCAACCTAAAAAATGAAGCAGAACAAATAGGATTGATGTATAAAATCCTAAAATAATTGTGCATGAAGTTCCCTTTACCTTGATGGTCTTGATGTTGTCCGACATGGAAAACTAAGAGGGAAAAAACATTCGATAAAGTTCCAAATATTTGAAAATGTACAGTCAAATTGAGCAACATGTAGCAATAGACAGCATGAACAGGAAACGTTTCTGATTGTATAATAAACTGATGGTTTGAAATTTGAAACCTCACATGATAATTTCCAGGTGGACCAGGTTTCCCCTAAAGAAGAAAAAAGCAAAAGAAGCGTTATAATAAAAAATGAGCACATAGAAACTGCTGTTAAAGACGTCTACAATCGCAACTATTAGAATTTAGTAATCAAAATATGTGTGCATATACAGTACATACTGAGAAATATGTCTATCACCACTTGCTCTCTGTATGCAATTCAATCAATATTAGAGATTTAGAGAATAATCGTACTTGAGGAATTCTTTAAGCTGATTGGTCAAATGTCAAGAGTTGAAGGCCACATTTTTGGTCCTTTTATTTTTTGGGCATTTATTTTTCATAGGCCAGGTTTTTAAACTAGGATGTTTTAGATCATCATCATCATCATCATCAAAAATAAATTACCCTGAATTAAATCCAACTTTTGCGAGATAATCAGAAAAAAATGTACTAGATTTTATGTGGATTGCTAAAGGGAGGGGGTTGTGTGTGGAGATGTAGTAGCTCAGTGTTTAAGATGTTGAATTTCTTATTAAAAGGTCATTAGTTCAAATCCCAGCACCACCAAGCTGCAAGGACCTGAACCCACAATATAAATCGTCATAATGTAAAAGTGGTGTGCTTTGTTCTGCTTTAACATATCTAAAACAACAGAGTAGCATCAAACCCTTGAGGAAGCTAAAAAAAAAAAAACATTCAGAACATACTTGTTCTCCTTTCTCTCCTTTTGGACCTTCAGGTCCCTGTGAATGACAAACACAAGATATTTCAAATACATTTTATTTGCAAATCCACGTCACACACAATCCATTCTAAAAGTAAATAAAGTAAGATGCTGAAATCGCATTATTATAAGGAAACAGTAAAAAGAATCAGTATCATTACTGAACCCTTCAAACTTCACAGATCAGGTCCACGAGCCAAACACACAGTCCTGACTCTATTATAATATAGTGATATATTATAATATTTGTATTAAAATATTCTAATCATTTATGAATAATAAGATGCAAATGCCTACCAGAATCCCACTTTTCCCAGAGTCCCCTTTCTCACCAGGGCTTCCCGGTTGTCCAGGGAAACCAAGAGGGCCCTGTAAACAAAATTGAATTGAACAGATGCAGTAGTGGGAAAAAAAGTATGTAACTTTAGAGCGCATCCCAAAGTTTTTTATTCCTCTTATACCCCTTTGCCAATGCTAGGAATCTTTCGTTCATTTGAACAAACACGTCATACTTTTTATCTGTTTATGACTACATGGTATGAATAGTGCTATGTTTGTTTTCTGTATTTGGTTCTTGTTATGTTTAGGTTTTATATCATGTTTATATCAGGTTCCAAGGCAGGTTTCCTGTATTGTTTTTAATTTTTTCTTTTACATTTTTAAGCTATCAACTATTTTTTCTGTGTTTATGTTGTTTTGATTAGTGCGGTTTGTTGATTTCTGCGTGTGACTTGACCCATGGCTTCGATAATGAATTTTGTCTTTGTCTTAATAAGCATTACTTAATCCAGAGATCCTTCTGCGTTAATCTGCTTCGTTTCATCAGCGCACAATGCAAAAACCAGGTATTTCCTATTATCACTTACATTATAGCAGCTATAAATAGTCAGTCCATCACCTACCTTATTATACATGACATGCATTGAATTCATAAGGTCATCAAATTTTTTTTTACAATAGCCATCTCAGTATTTTATTACTGGTACAGTATGTTATTATGGTTACAGTTAGTTATAAGGCAACCTTCAATATAGAGAGCTGACTACATTGACTGTACAGTACAATGAATTGAACTCACACCTTCCACCAATTGGAATCGATTATTCGAGCAGATTGATTAGTTCTGGCATTCTTACGTTTTATCGCACTTGTAAGATTGATGAAAGACTTTATGTTACAAAACAGCGAAGGACCGCGTTTGATTAAGAGACGTAATGTTACCCTGATTCCTTTCTCTCCTGTCTGCCCTGGAGAACCAGGCTCTCCCTGTGGAAAAATAACCCCGTCATGAGTCAGCTATAAGAATGAGTCAGGGACATCGACGTTAAATCAATCTGCATGAGAATATATATATATATATATATATATATATATATATATATATATATATATATATATATATATATATATATATATATGCGCATCAGTGTGTGCATTTTTTTATTTTTGTTCCTGTATACTATAAATATTCCTCTCACCGGAAGTCCAAGGTTTCCTTTTGAGCCGGGCAAACCCTGAAATCATTTGTAATAGTTTTTAATTACAACAATTTCATTTCTAATACATTTCACTTTTGTCAATCTAAAATTTACATGCTTTTAAAAAGATTCTAATCCTGGAGCGAGACATGCTGCTTTTTATAAATTGCATTAGGCAAGTTCAGAGAAAATTAAAAATCCTGTTAAAACTTTAAATACACACACACACACACACACACACACACACACACACACACACACACACACACACACACACACACACACACACACACACACACACACACACACACACACACACCTCTTGGTTTACTTACATCTTTACCTCTTAGTCCAGGAGGTCCTGGGTTTCCTGAGAATCCCATGTTACCCTTTTCCCCTTTAATGCCGTCATTGCCCTAAAAAAAATGTGTAAAACATGACTTAATAAATAAGAGACTATCTATAATGTACTTCTCTCAGTATCCTGTCTTGGATAAAACTATTTAAAAAAAACTTGTATCAAATTTATATTAAAAAAACAAAAAAAAGCTGGGAAAAAAAAGGTTTTGTATCCCTAAAAAAACAGGTAGTACATATTTGTTTACCTTTGGCCCAGGTTTTCCTGATAATCCAACATTACCCTGTGTAGAAACACACAACGTTATTTTTATACCAATTTAGTCTATGATTTAACCTATTTTGCTGATTTAGGCACTCACCCTTTCACCGCTCTCACCCTTGGGACCTGTCTGTCCAGGAATCCCGAAGCCAGGACTGCCCTTTAAAGATCACAGAAACAATAAGTCAATACACTAAAACAATCAGCCGTGTAACACAAGCACGAATTTACCTTTTCACCCTTGTCTCCTTGGACACCTTTAATTCCCTGAAGCCCAGGAGGTCCAATTGCACCGACATCCCCCTGTAAGGCAGAAACAAATCTTACAACTACTGTGTGTTGTAGGCAATATGATATGATTTAAAAAATGATGACATCAAAATATTTTTTAATACATTTCTATGATACAGTATTACACTATATGGACAAAAGTTTGTGGACAGTTGACTATAAGAATTGTACTTTTTGAGCATCCCACATTTGGTCCAGGCCGTTTAGCTACCGGATTTACTTGTCCGGACGGATACGAGAGCTTTGTATATACAAGTAAATAAAAAAATCAACTTGTACATTGAATACTTTTTTAAATCATTTCTTAAATTTTAGGTTTCTCTGCATTTTGTACTATTTGAAATGATGCATTTCCGGAAGGTTCTCTGCACACAGAGCTGTCTGAATTCGGTCTCTCCGAATAGCTCTCTATATATAACAGTTTATATAGTAAACAAATAAACAAGTAAGAGAGTGAGAGCAATTTATGTCACAGCTGCAAACATGACACATACAGTGAGAGAGAGAGAGAGAGAGAGAGAGAGAGAGAGAGAGAGAGAGAGAGAGAGAGAGATAGACACAGAGAGAGAGACAGAGAGAGAGAGAGAGAGAGAGAGAGAGAGAGAGAGAGAGAGAGAAAGAGAGAGAGAGAGAGAGAGAGAGACATAGAGAGAGAGAGAGAGAGAGAGAGAGAGAGAGATAGACACAGAGAGAGAGACAGAGAGAGAGAGAGAGAGAGAGAGAGAGAAAGAGAGAGAGAGAGAGAGAGAGAGAGAGAGACATAGAGAGAGAGAGAGAGAGAGAGAGAGAAAGAGAGAGACATAGAGAGAGACATAGAGAGAGAGAGAGAGAGAGAGAAAGAGAGAGAGAGTGAGAGATATGCTTTTATAACAGAATGACTTTGCTTTTCTTTTTTATTCTTTAACAGCACATTTAAAGGTAAAGACTAAGATATAACTATATTAATGAGTTAAAAAATAAAAAAACAGTATATGTTCTGTACAAATGCATATTACATAAACAGCAGTGGGCAGACGTCCTTTAATCCAGAGTTACCTATAATTAATGATTTATACACTAAGCAGTTGAGGAACCCAGCCATTAGGGGGGCACAAGCCAGTGTACTCTTAGTGCCGGTCCCAAGCCCGGGTAAATGGGGAGGGTTGCGTTAGGAAGGGCATCCAGCGTAAAACATGTGCCAAATCAAATATGCGGATCACAAATGAGAATTTCATACCGGATCGGTCGAGGCCCGGGTTAACAACGACCGCCACAGGTATCGTTAGCCGACAGGGTACCGGTGGAAATTGGGCTACTGTTGACCGAAGGAGGAGAAGGAGAGGAGGAAGACGTCTACAGAGACGGCAGGAAAAGGAGCAGTGTAGGAGAGTAGAGGTTCGGGTTGGTACTTTAAATGTTGGTACTATGACGGGTAAAGGGAGAGAGGTAGCTGATATGATGGAGAGGAGAAAGGTAGATATGCTGTGTGTTCAGGAGACCAAGTGGAAAGGGAGTAAGGCCAGGAACATTGGAGGTGGGTTTAAACTGTTTTATCATGGTGTGGATGGAAAGAGAAATGGTGTAGGGGTGATTCTGAAGGAAGAGTACAGTAAGAGTGTAGTGGAGGTGAAGAGAGTTTCTGATAGGGTGATGATCGTGAAGGTGGAGGTTGAAGGGATGATGATAAATGTCATCAGTGCCTATGCTCCACAAGTTGGCTGTGAGATGGAGGAGAAGGAAAGATTCTGGAGTGAATTAGATGAAGTGGTAGATGGTGTACCTAGAAAAGAACGATTGGTGATTGGGGCAGACTTTAATGGGCATGTAGGTGAAGGGAACAGAGGTGATGAGGAGGTGATGGGTAGGTATGGTTTTAAGGAAAGGAATGTGGAAGGGCAGATGGTGGTAGATTTTGCTAAAAGGATGGAAATGGCAGTGGTGAACACGTATTTTAAGAAGAAGGAGGAAAGTAAGGATTGAAAGAAGAATAAGATGGTGGAAATTGAAGGAGGAAGAGTGTAGTGTGAGTTGGACACTAAGGAAGGAGAAAAGGATTTATACCGATTGGACAGGCAGAGGAACCGAGCTGGGAAGGATGTACTGCAAGTTAGAGCAATAAAGGATGGAGAGGGAAATGTGTTGACTAGTGAGGAGAGTGTGTTGAGAAGGTGGAGGGAGTATTTTGAGCAGCAGATGAATGAGGAAAATCAGAGAGAGAGAAGGTTGGATGATGTGGAGTTGGTGAAGCAGGATGTAGATAGGATTAGTAAGGAGGAAGTGAGAGCAGCGATTAAGAGGATGAAGAATGGAAAGTCGGTTGGACCAGATGACATACCGGTAGAAGCGTGGAAATGTTTAGGAGAGATGGCAGTGGAGTTTTTAACCAGATTGTTTAACAGGATTCTGGAAGGGGAGAGGATGCCTGAGGAATGGAGAAGGAGTGTGCTGGTACCGATCTTTAAGCATAAGGGAGATGTGCAGACCTGCAGTAACTACAGGGGAATAAAGTTGATCAGTCACACCATGAAGTTATGGGAAAGAGTAGTGGAAGCCAGGCTGAGAGAAGAGGTGACCATCTGTGAGCAACAGTATGGTTTCATGCCGAGGAAGAGCACCACAGACGCATTATTTGCTTTGAGGATGTTGATGGAGAAGTATAGAGAAGGACAGAAGGAATTGCATTGTGTATTTGTGGATTTAGAGAAAGCGTACGACAGAGTGCCAAGAGAGGAGTTGTGGTATTGTATGAGGAAGTCAGGTGTGTCAGAGAAGTATGTGAGGGTGGTGCAGGACATGTATGAGGACAGTGTGATGGCAGTGAAGTGTGCAGTAGGTACAACAGACTGGTTCAGGGTGAAGGTTGGACTGCATCAAGGATCGGCCCTGAGCCCTTTCCTTTTTGCAGTGGTGATGGACAGGTTGACGGACGAGGTCAGACAGGAGTCTTCCTGGACTATGATGTTTGCGGATGATATTGTGATTTGTGGTGAGAGTAGTGAGCAGGTTGAGAAGAGCCTGGAGAGGTGGAGATATGCGCTGGGGAGAAGGGGAATGAAGGTCAGTAGGAGTAAGACAGAGTACATGTGTGTGAATGAGAGGGAGGGCAGTGGAGTGATGCGGTTGCAGGGAAAAGAGATGGAGAAGGTCGTGGATTTCAGGTACCTGGGGTCAACAGTGCACAGTAATGGAAAGTGTGTTAGGGAAGTAAAGAAAAGAGTGCAGGCAGGGTGGAGTGGGTGGAGAAGAGTGACAGGAGTGATTTGTGATAGTAGGGTATCTGCAAGAATGAAAGGGAAAGTTTATAGGACTGTGGTGAGACCTGCGATGTTGTATAGATTAGAGACAGTGGCATTGAGTAAAAGACTGGAGGCGGAGCTGGAGGTAGCAGAGCTGAAGATGTTGAGGTTTTCGTTGGGAGTGACTAGGATGGACAAGATTAGAAATTAGTTTATTAGAGGGACAGCGCATGTAGGATGTTTTGGTGACACGGTGAGGGAGACGAGATTGGGATGGTTTGGACATGTGCAGCGGAGGGACATGAATTATATTGGTAGAAGAATGCTGAGGATGGAGCCACCAGGTAGGAGGAAAAGAGGAAGGGCAAGGAGGAGGTTCAAGGATGTGGTGAGGGAAGACATGCAGGTAGTTGGTGTGAAAGAGGCAGATGTAAAGGACAGGGTGGTATGGAGACGGATGATCCGCTGTGGCGACCCCTAATGGGAGCAGCCGAAAGAAGAAGAAGAAGAAGACACTAAGCAGTTGAGGGCCTTGCTCAAGGGCCCAGCAATGGTAGCTTAGTGGTGCTCAGATTTAACTCATGACTTTCTGATTAAATTTTAAACATCTTATCCACTTAATTTGGTGGCCAAGAAGTGCAAAACATATCAACAAATCAACAAATTAGAAAAATAAAACTAACCCAAAAACATACAAACAAATCAGGAAACAAAACAAATGAAAAACAAAACAAATGAACAAATCCAAAAACAAAATAACAAATCAGAACGCTCGAAGACAATTCAGAAAATGTAGGTATCATCTGTCTGTATCTTATAACTTTGTTTCTTGTACGTGTGTGAAGTTCTATATTTACCTTAAACCAATTTTTTTCAATAGTGCAATTTGAAATATTATTGCATTTTTACATACAATTTCTCCTGCAACAGTCTGTTGTACTTCCTGCATATCTTGAATGACAGATGTCTCGTCCAATGAGGGGTAAGGAATCCATTCGCAAACTTTACCTACAGTTACCTACTCCAGTTTGTCTGAATTGTGGTTGTGTTTTCAAATTTGTTCATTTGTTTTCTGAATTATTTATTTGTTTTGCACTTCTCAGACCACCGTAACTAATCGCTAACGCTACCATGTCATATGATGCCATTAAAAAATAAATAAATAAATTGCAGAAAATGTATTATTGATCATGTGTAGAATGCAATAATCTAATCTAATGCAGATTTATTGCTTCTCTCAATGACCTGAATTTTGTGGTGAAACACACGTGTGTTTGTGAATGTAAGTAGTGCAGCACAGGCACCAGGAGCATGAATCAACATTGTTATATTACTGGTATAGCGCTCTTACTCATCGCATCATTACTGGCAGTGTTGCTACATTACTGTCAGGCTCCTTCATGCTCGACACGTCAAGTCAAACTTTTAATGAACACCACAAATCACACAGCGAACTGCGACCTCCCTCTAAACCCTGCCTGGAGTGTAATTGCTGCTTCCTCTCCTTTTTTTATTTTATTTTTTTTTTTGAGTGTCACGTTCATAGACAAGTAGACCTCCGGGAGACGTTTAGTTTCACGCGAATACTCTCTTTGCTAATTAACGGTATATGAATCATCACAGAGACGGCAAAAACGCTCGCTTTTATCAGTGTAGATAAAGGCGTCCCACAGGGGGGGAAAAAAAAGATGCACAATTGGATTAAGATCAAGCAAACGCGAGCGTGTGGGAGCCTCCTACGGATGGCCTACCTTTGGCTTCAGAAGCTTTTCCATCATCTGCTGAGGAGTTCTCAGTGAAATGTGTTCGACATTGTTTATAATTATATAAATAACAATATGAAGGATATCTTTCTTACCC
The DNA here is from genome assembly GCF_946808225.1 of Silurus aristotelis. NCBI lineage: Eukaryota > Metazoa > Chordata > Actinopteri > Siluriformes > Siluridae > Silurus > Silurus aristotelis. The sequence goes on along the minus strand of NC_139597.1, from coordinate 3,935,682 downwards.
TTACGCCTTTCTTCCCAGGAGGTCCGAATATCTGCGTAAAGAAACAAGACTGAGTTTCTGCATATGTCAAAAATCTGTGTTCAATCAGTGAATGAAGTTGAATGTTTTACGCCTTTAGCCGGGTCTCCTGGGGCTCCTCGCTGTCCCTGTAAAACACAAAGGACTCTCAGTATTTGAAATACACACATACAAGATATATGCAGAGTAGGAGGAGTTGTGTTGACATTCAAATGTTAAATTCTACAGATAAAACAGAAAACGTCTAGCTAACATTAGCCTGCCGTGTCGATTTTACTTCTTAGAATCAGAGGTGGACAAACAGGGTTAGTATTAAGCTAATAAAAGATCTAGTGCACCAGCCAGAACGAGGTCTCAGCACGACTCAGGGTCGTATATATTTTCTTTGACGATAAAGTTGCACACCTGACAGCCTCCTTTTCAAGTGTCGAACAATTGCGTGTAAGTTGTCAATCGCTGACAGACAGTTTGAGTCCCTGATAATAGTAAAAGTGAATGCGATCATCCATGATGCTGCGATGACGCTGCCTCTAAAACATGCTACTACATCGAATACATAGAAAAAGTAAGTAAACAATGTTTTTTATTTCAAGGTCGTGAGAAAATTATTATATAGAAAAAATATTATAATGCATGGCCTCTTAGGACTTTAATTATAGAGGAATAATACAGACTAAAAAAACTGAATCAGGCAAATATATGTTTATATCTTTCTATTGTTGAACAGTAAAACATTACCAGCCAATTTTTTAACAATTATTGGTTAAAAGAAATTGGTTAATGTGGTTTCACAAACACATGAGTAGTTTTGCCGGTGTTAGGATTCAGATTTTTTTTTTTATGTTTCAGAAACACTGATTTTTTTTTTCTGTACTCATATGCAAATGTATGCATATCACCTGTAGCATGCAAAGTGCTACTAACACAGCTAATTTGCATTTAGCGACGCCCACACAAATACATGGAGAATAATACACACACATCTATCTATCTATCTATCTATCTATCTATCTATCTATCTATCTATCTATCTATCTATCTATCTATCTATCTATCTATCTATCTATCTATCTATCTATCTATCTATCTATCTATCTATCTATCTATCTATCTATCTATCTAATAATAATTATAATATTTAAATGAGTGCTATGATTTAGGTTTAAATGTAAGTTTACAGTTTAAATCTATGCACAGTGGCACATCCTTTCAAATAGTATTATACTAAAGAATGATTTCACATAAATTAATTTCTATCCACTTTGATAAATAAGGCAAAACAAATAAAAAAAAAATCACAGACAGAAAAAAGTTGAACAAAATCTGACTTTCACCTCTTCACCCTTTGGTCCAACAGCTCCAGGTAGACCCTAGTGTAAGAAGAAAAAAAGGACATGATCTTTTTTAATAATTAGTATTCATCATCCACAAATGGCTTTAGGTGCTTTTAAGCTAGAACGTGATGAACTTTTTTGATTGTGTAATTATTCATTACATTCATGACACGACACCCAACCAATCCAGTCCTATGTGTAGTAAAAGGCATTACCTTTCATATAGGTTTTTACAAAAAAAAACTGACTCAAAGTTGATTTGGAGCAGGTGATTTCCATCAGCAGAGTTATATTGAATAGGTTAATAATTGATAACGACAATCAAGGATAGGTAAACACCTTGCATGTGATTGGTGGAAAGCCTTATCTTAAAATGTGAATAGTTTCAATTCAATTTATTCATATTGGGGGCAGATTCTGTGATGTTTAAATACTGGGTTAAAGCTGTTTTTGACCAGTGAGAGAGAGAGAGAGAGAGAGAGAGAGCGAGAAAGAGAGCGAGAGCGAGAGAGAGCGAGAAAGAGAGACAGGGGTATAAAAGCAAACTCTTTCTCCTCACTAATCATCTTCTTTAATTTCCCCAGGGTGCCCCAACCCATTCTCTCCTAATAGCATGCTGTATAACTGAAATAGCATCCAAGGAGCAGACCAACTGTAGAGATGATTGCAGAGGAAACAAAAGGAAAAAAAGACATTATTTGTTGTCACAGATGTGTCCTAAACCACCAGCGCAGTTTTATCACTGGGACGAGGGAGAGATTTGTGAATAAATAAATGATTTATTTATAGTTGTGGCAGAATATTTGTAGAATTTTCAGGTTTCACGTATGTCTTAGTGATCTGAGACACCGGTCTATAAAGCAGCATGTCTCAGACGCCCTAAGTGTTTAATGTGTATATAAACAGTGTTTAATACGGTTATTAAGTCTGAGCTTTATAGCAGGCCTTGCTTAAGGGCCCAAATGTGTCAGACTTAAACTAAATGGTCAGACTTAAACTAAGACGTATGTCTTAGTTGTCTTAGTGATCTGAGACACCGGTCTATAAAGCAGCATGTCTCAGACGCCCTAAGTGTTTAATGTGTATATAAACAGTGTTTAATACGGTTATTAAGTCTGAGCTTTATAGCAGGCCACTCAAGAACTTCTACCCAGCTCAATGGTTAAGGTGCTGGGATACTGATCTAAAGGTCAGGGGATCAGGCCCAGGCATTGCTAAGCTGCCACATTTGGGCCCTTGAGCAAGGCCCTTAACCCCTCTGTGCTCCAGGGACGGTGTAATGTGGCTGACCCTGTGCTCTGACCCCAGCTTCCAAACAAGCTGGTATATGCAAGATGGGCAGAGCTTCACCGTTCTGAGAAAGACCATGTCTAAAAATTGTGAAACAATTTCAGACTAATGCTCCTTAACATAAAATTGCAAAACAGTTGAATATCTCATCATTTACTGCACATAATATCATCAAAAGTCTCAAAGAATCTGGAGAAATCTCTGTGGACAAGAAGGAAAAATCAATATTGGATTAGTGCCTATGGAATGGGCGGCTTGCACATCTGGAAAGGCTCCATCAATGCTAAATGGTATATACAGGTTTGTGAAGTATTAAGTTATATCTGTTTTATCCAGTGTAATTTTCTTTTTATTTGTTAAATCCAACAAAATTTTTTGCTCCTTAAAAAAAATAATAAAAAAATCTCAATTCATTCTTGATTTGCATAACATTTGCATAACTATACAACACAACACTGAGCAGCTTTTCCCATTTTTACATTTATGGTAGACATGAACATAAGACTTCAGTGAGACAAAGAGTGCATGTTTGTAGTGGGACTCCTTTAAGTGAGACCCAACCTGGGGTCCGGTTTTACACAGTTTACACAGACAATTAAAGTTATATTTCAGCGCGAATAGGAGCATGGCTGCATAGCGCCAGAGGCTTCAGGCTGGACTGACCATAGCATGAGACAGTTTGTTAATGCACTTTTTCTATTTTCTTTTTCCTCTTTTCCTCTTTCCACTATTTGACCAGTGAATATGTGTATCAGTGAAAATTCTCCCAGCAGAGTAGGGGATGGATAATACATAAGACATTCACTTACTGATAATCCCTGAGGTCCCAATGGTCCTAGTTCTCCACGATCACCCTGTGACAGAACATGAGTTGAAGTTAAAAAGCAGTCGATTTACAAAATAAATACACTTTTAGATTCTCACTGAAGGTCAACGGCAGAAACCTCTAGATCTGTTCTTTAGTATTCAATATCAATATCTTGAATATCAACTATTTAACACTGTTTATTTATTATACACTATATGGACAAAAGCATTAGGCCACCTGACGTTTCTTCTTCTTCTTCTTTCGGCTGCTCCCATTAGGGGTCGCCACAGCTGATCATCCGTCTCCATACCACCCTGTCCTCTACATCTGCCTCTTTCACACCAACTACCTGCATGTCTTCCCTCACCACATCCATAAACCTCCTCCTTGGCCTTCCTCTTTTCCTCCTACCTGGTGTCTCCATCCTCAGCATTCTTCTACCAATATAATTCATGTCCCTCCGCTGCACATGTCCAAACCATCTCAATCTCGTCTCCCTCACCGTGTCACCAAAACATCCTACATGCGCTGTCCCTCTAATAAACTAATTTCTAATCTTGTCCATCCTAGTCACTCCCAACGAAAACCTCAACATCTTCAGCTCTGCTACCTCCAGCTCCGCCTCCAGTCTTTTACTCAATGCCACTGTCTCTAATCTATACAACATCGCAGGTCTCACCACAGTCCTATAAACTTTCCCTTTCATTCTTGCATATACCCTACTATCACAAATTACTCCTGTCACTCCTCTCCACCCACTCCACCCTGCCTGCATCTCTTTTCCCTGCAACCGCATCACTCCACTGCCCTCCCTCTCATTCACACACATGTACTCTGTCTTACTCCTACTGACCTTCATTCCCCTTCTCCCCAGCGCATATCTCCACCTCTCCAGGCTCTTCTCAACCTGCTCACTACTCTCACCACAAATCACAATATCATCCGCAAACATCATAGTCCAGGAAGACTCCTGTCTGACCTCGTCCGTCAACCTGTCCATCACCACTGCAAAAAGGAAAGGGCTCAGGGCCGATCCTTGATGCAGTCTAACCTTCACCCTGAACCAGTCTGTTGTACCTACTGCACACTTCACTGCCATCACACTGTCCTCATACATGTCCTGCACCACCCTCACATACTTCTCTGACACACCTGACTTCCTCATACAATACCACAACTCCTCTCTTGGCACTCTGTCGTACGCTTTCTCTAAATCCACAAATACACAATGCAGCTCCTTCTGTCCTTCTCTATACTTCTCCATCAACATCCTCAAAGCAAATAATGCGTCTGTGGTGCTCTTCCTCGGCATGAAACCATACTGTTGCTCACAGATGGTCACCTCTTGTCTCAGCCTGGCTTCCACTACTCTTTCCCATAACTTCATGGTGTGACTGATCAACTTAATTTCCCTGTAGTTACTGCAGGTCTGCACATCTCCCTTATGCTTAAAGATCGATACCAGCACACTTCTCCATTCGTCAGGCATCTTCTCACCTTCCAAAATCCTGTTAAACAATCTGGGTAAAAACTCCACTGCCATCTCTCCTAAACATTTCCACGCTTCTACCGGTATGTCATCTGGTCCAACCGACTTTCCATTCTTCATCCTCTAAATCGCTGCTCTCACTTCCTCCTTACTAATCCTATCTACATCCTGCTTCACCAACTCCACATCATCCAACCTTCTCTCTCTCTGATTTTCCTCATTCATCAGCTGCTCAAAATACTCCCTCCACCTTCTCAACACACTCTCCTCACTAGTCAACACATTTCCCTCTCCATCCTTTATTGCTCTAACTTGCAGTACATCCTTCCCAGCTCGGTTCCTCTGCCTGTCCAATCGGTATAAATCCTTTTCTCCTTCCTTAGTGTCCAACCTCTCATACAGCTCCTCATATGCCTTTTTCTTGGCTTTCGCCACATCCCTTTTTACCTGCTGCCGCATCTCCTTGTACTCCTGCCTACTTTTCTCATCACTCTGTCTATCCCACTTCTGTTTTGCCAACCTCTTTCTCTTTATGCTCTCCTGCACTTCCTCATTCCACCACCATGTCTCCTTGTCTTGCTTTCTATTTCCAGATGTCACACCAAGTACTTTTCTAGCTGCCTCCCTCATCACTCCTGCAGTAGTTCCCCAATCATCCAGCACCTCTTCACCACCACCGAGCCCCTGTCTGACCTCTTCCCTGAACCTCACACTACACTCTTCCTCCTTCAGTTTCCACCATTTTATTCTTCTTTCAGTCCTCACTCTCATCCTCTTCTTCTTCAACTCCAAAACCATCCTATAGACCACCATCCGATGCTATCTAGCTACACTGTCCCCTGCCAACACCTTACAGTCTCCAATCTCCTTCAGGTTGCATCTCCTGCATAGCACATAGTCCACCTGTGTGCACCTTCCTCCACTCTTATACATCCCCCTATGATCCTCCTTCTTCTTAAAATACGTGTTCACCACTGCCATTTCCATCCTTTTAGCAAAATCTACCACCATCTGCCCTTCCACATTCCTCTCCTTTAAACCATACCTACCCATCACCTCCTCATCACCTCTGTTCCCTTCACCTACATCTCCATTAAAGTCTGCCCCAATCACCAATCTCTCTTTTCTAGGTACACCTTCTACCACTTCATCTAATTCACTCCAGAATTTTTCCTTCTCCTCCATCTCACAGCCAACTTGTGGAGCATAGGCACTGATGACATTTATCATCATCCCTTCAACTTCCACCTTCATGATCATCACCCTATCAGAAACTCTCTTCACCTCCACTACACTCTTACTGTACTCTTCCTTCAGAATCCCCCCTACACCATTTCTCTTTCCATCCACACCATGATAAAACAGTTTAAACCCACCTCCAATGTTCCTGGCCTTACTCCCTTTCCACTTGGTCTCCTGAACACACAGCATATCTACCTTTCTCCTCTCCATCATATCAGCTACCCCTCTCCCTTTACCAGTCATAGTACCAACATTTAAAGTACCAACCCGAACCTCTACTCTCCTACACTTCTCCTTTTCCTGCCGTCTCTGTAGACGTCTTCCTCCTCTCCTTCTCCTCCTTCGGTCAACAGTAGCCCAATTTCCACTGGTACCCTGTCGGCTAACGATACCTGTGGCGGTCGTTGTTAACCCGGGCCTCGACCGATCCGGTATGAAATTCTCATTTGTGATCCGCATATTTGATTTGGCACATGTTTTACGCTGGATGCCCTTCCTAACGCAACCCTCCCCATTTACCCGGGCTTGGGACCGGCACTAAGAGTGCACTGGCTTGTGCATCCATAATGGCTGGGTTAGGCCACCTGATGTTTCAAATTGACAATTATATAGAACGTATTTGAGTACAGTAGTTTTACCTTCACTTGAACTAGGAGACCCAAACCTCTCCCAGCATGACAATGCCCTTGTGCACAAATCTTCCCAAAAGAGTGGAGATTATTATAACAGCAAAAGGGCACTCAATGTGGAATGGGATGTTTAAACAGCACATACCGATCTTATTACCGGGTGTCCAAACTTTTGTCCATACAGTGTAGTTAAGTCAGTGTCACTACATACATAATACTTTATTGCCCAATATAATCTTATTGGCAAAACTTAATCCTGATTTGTAACTTCTGAATTAACCTACAGGTTTATAATAAGCAGAAAAACTTTACGATACAACTGTAAAATAAGTAAAAAAAAAAAAAAAAAAAAGGTTATTATTATTATTTTTTATTATTATTATTATATTATTATTATTACTATCTATCTATCTATCTATCTATCTATCTATCTATCTATCTATCTATCTATCTATCTATCTATCTATCTATCTATCTATCTATCTATCTATCTATCTATCTATCTATCTATCTATCTATCTATCTATCTATCATTTAATGGACCACTAATGTGTACATTCTTTTATTCTGTATTTCATTTTTGTGCACCATAAAAACTGTAACTTAATTTCATTCCACTCTGCGCAATGACAATAAAGAATCTGTCCGTAAACGTCCATGAAGCATGGGCAGTTTCAGATCTGTTATCACTTCTGTTACAGCAGCTATAAACAGTATTTCCTTCTTTCTTTCTCACTTTCTTGATGCTGAAAAAAATCCTGTCTTTTCCCAAAGATTTTTCGACTGTTATGACTGTGGACAGAGCATCCAAATGTCTCTGTGTGTGTACTATAAAAATGTTGCTAAATCAGAAATGATAATGTAACATTAACAGGCTTGGATAACGATTGAACATTCCTTTTAGAAAAGAAACCGACGTAAGTGAGATGAATATATCTGTCAGTGTATTACCTTGTCTCCTCGCTCCCCTTTCAAACCTCTTTTTCCCTAAACACAGAAAAGAAATATGTAAGATAAAGAATATATAAGACCCAAATTTAAGATGAAATGCACCCTGTACATACCCTGAAGCCACTCAGTCCTGTCACTCCTTGAATTCCTTGCTCACCCTGTGAACATGACGATTTTGAGTTTCTTGAATCAACTACATGTTATTTAGCATTGATTTGAAGGTTACAAGATTACCTTTGGTCCAACCTGCCCTGGGTTCCCCATATTTCCCTGCAACACGCAGAAAAGAAGTTTAGCAACACTATATATATATATATATATATATATATATATATATATATATATATATATATATATATATATATATATATACACTTTATGTGTTTGCCTAAATTGATTGCAATACAAACCTTTTCTCCTGGAGAACCCTGTACACCTTGAACACCAGGGATACCGACTCCATCTTCTCCCTACCAAAACAACCAAGAATTTACACAAACTTATGCTCCCTTTCATCCAGACAAATCCAGAATAAAAACACACCCTACGTTCTCCTGTCTAAGTTCCTCTGATGTAAAAGAAGGCATGCGCTCTTGGAAGAAAGTAATGGTCTGCTTCACAATGAAGTTAACATGAGTTTCCAGGATATTAGAATTGATCTCACATGTCATTTCAGCTCTAACAATACATCTATTCTTTAATATTTTTACTTACTCTTTCACCTTTCTGTCCAGGAAGTCCAGGATTTCCATCCACTCCTATTACTCCAGGTAACCCTGCTTGACCCTTTTCCCCCAATCAAAAATAATAATAATAATTTAAAAAAAATTAAATACCACTAAAATATTGTATCATCAATTTTTGGTTTTAACTAAATGTATGTGTTATTTTTACACCCTAAATTGGCTCAGCAGAACATACAGAACATCTACCCTATGCAGGAAATTTTATTTGATTTCATAAAATTCTTATCTGCTTTTTGAAAATCCCATTCCACATTCAGTCCTCATTTGATCATATAATATCCTCCACTCTTCTGGGAAGATTTTGGAGTGTGTTTTAGAGATTTGTGCTCATTCAGGTACTGATGTAGGAGAGGTGAGGAGGCCTGAGGTGCAGTCAGCGTTCACATTCATTATGTTCAATAGGGTTGAGGGTCAGAGCTCTATAGCAGGAGATCTTTCACTCAGGTCCATGTAAAATTCAATTCAATTCAATTCATTTTTATTTGGATAGCACTTTGAACAATGAACATTGTCTCAAAGCAGCTTTACACAGAAAATGTGGTGATTGAAAGTGAATATCTTTCTAAAAGTTCGTCCCTGATGAGCGAGCTGATGGCGACTGTGGCAAGGAAAAACTCCCCGAGATGGCATAAGGAAGAAACCTTGAGAGGAACCAGACTCAAGAGGGAAACCCATCCTCATCTGGGTTGCACCGAATGTCCATTTATAGCAGATATACGATGTTGTGGGGTACAGTGATGGTGATCAGAAGCGAAAAGAAGTCCTGTTGACATTAGCTAGAGTCTAATCCATCCTCAAAGCGCCCGTTCTTACTCCGGAATTTAATGGAACCACCCAAGGTGTTGATGAGAAACCATTCCAAGCTGCACAGAGTGGAACATATCTTCATGGAGCTGGCTTTGTGCACAGGAGCATTGTCATGCTGGAACAGGTTTGGGTCTCCCAGTTTAAGTGAGAGGAAAATGTAATGCTACCACATCCAAATACATGATACACAACTGATATATAATTGCCTCCCACTTTGTGGTAACACCTTGCAGAACAACCACATCCTGTAAGGTTGGAAAAGTTAGGTGTCCTAATACGAAGCATTTTATTCATGCATGTAATTTGTGATTTTCATGGAAAGCTTCAAGGTTTAACATTTTATACTCCTGCTTTTAATATAGGAACAATTGTAATGAAGTAACTGAAGTAAGAAGATTTTGAGGTGAAGAGCAATTTTACAGGTGTCACACAATTGTATAGAATGTCATTGGATGTGGCAGCATTTAATTTTCCCTTCATTTAAACTAGGAGGTCAAAATCCTGTTTCAGCTCCATGCTGTTCATGGTTTGGAGTGGAAGATCTCCAGTGGCCTGCTATAGACCTGGGCTCTGACCTCAACCCTATTGAACATATTTGGGATGAAACAAAGTTTTTGCATTGGAATTATAAACATATAAAAAGTATTAAAGAACGTACAGTTTCTCCAACTTCCCCCTTTTCTCCTTTGGCTCCCGGCTTCCCACGTGGACCCTAAAATAATTGTTTAAAATGAACAGGATTATATTAGTGTTTGAAAACACAAATTGTTTAATGATAGTTTATTGTTGAAAAATTCACTCACTTTAAGACCAGGCTCTCCAGTCTCACCCTGGAAAAGTAGAAAACAGGAACATGTTTCTCATTATGACCATTTATAATCATCATAAGACATAATTTTAATGCTATCTATAAAAAAATTAATAAAAAGACCCTAATCCTAGACTTTGATTAGTTTTTTTCCCCCCTAAAATAACACACAAACATTAACTCAATAATAAGAATTACACATTAATAACAAGTATGTTAGCTGATTGGATGGATTGGGTCCATATTAGCAGATAAAACAGTGAAATACAGAGATCTGGGGTCATCAAAAGCAGGGCGAGAAAACCCATACACATTCCTGAGATTTGTCCTCTTTTTCTTGACGCAATTACAGATATTTTTTTTTTTTTTTTTTTTTTTTTTACATAAACATGTGCTTCACTTATATTGCTTGCAAGAATTAATAACAAACTATAACACGCAGTTTAGAAGGTACATTCTATTTGACATTGGAAAATTCTATCACTTTTCTATTTTCTTTATTTGTTTAAAAGGCTTATTTTTTTCCTTTACAATTTTTTTATATTACATTTTGTACACACACACACACACACACACTCTTTACACACACTCCTGATTTCCAAAGATGCAGTTAATTGAGACCATAATACCAAATAATATCATAATATTCAGATTTACTAATGAACAGTGAGTTTAAGAGAGCTGAAAACAAAGAGTGACTATAAATTAATAAATAAATTATTCAAATAAATGATTACAAGTTTTTACAAATTAGTCAATAAATAAAAAAAAAAAATACAAATTATGATAAATGCTAATATTTGAGATTATTATAAGAGTATTTTGATTATATATATATATATTTGTTTTTTTTACATTTATCTTATTTTTAGTTTAGTCAACTAATTTTACTATTAATCAATTTAGTAAATTTCTCTAAATAAAAATGACATTCATTCAAGTGATTTTCACTTCTTAAAATATACATTTGAAAAGTTTCTCTAACGCAAAGATAACCAGACAGTTCCACTCATCTCTTTTATCACATCAAGACCAAACCTATTCAGGTTTAAGTCATTTACCTTTATAGAAATACCAGGAATTCCAGGTGGTCCAGGCTGCCCTGGGACTCCTGGAGGTCCTGAGACCCCTGGTACACCTGGAGGCCCCTGAGGACCCTGTTATAAAGTAAATATCAGACTATGATACATCAGCTACATCTAGCTGATCGATTATTAATATTAATAAAATGGAATTATGAAAGGAAAAGTGTAGAGACTTAAGAAATCATTTCAAATAAACGTACGGATGATCCCGGTTCTCCTTTACGTCCCGGGGTGACATCCATGCTTCCCATTACATACCCAGGTTCTCCCTGGAAAGTAGATCCAATCTCATTATCAGCTGGTGCTACATTTCCATCTCAGTTTAGGACAAATTCTTAATGTATATGTTAGCTAAAGGGTCAAGTTCTATTTTTAGTACTAGCCATCTACACTATGTTGATGTAAGTGTAAGTAAAACTTACTCTCTCCCCTCGCTGACCTTTCGGTCCTGTAACACCAGGTGGTCCCTGAAACATGCCATATGAATTGTATTTGGAGAATAAAATGGAAAACAAATACACAAACCAAATATCATAATAAACGATTCTTAATTCACACTGACTTATTAAGTACACTGACTCCAGATATGGACAAAAGTATCTGGACACCTGACTTTTCCAACCATATGTGGTTAAAACTAAACTGTTACCTCAAAGTTGGAGGCAGTTGTCTATAAGTCTTTGGATGCAGAAGCATGAACATTTTCCCTTCAGTTGTTTAAGAAGACCCATGCTGGAACAGGTTTGGGTCTTCTTGAACAACTGAAGGGAAAATGTTCATGCTTCTGTGCACAAAACCAGCTCCATGAAGATATTCTTTACATGGGTTGGAGTGGAAAATCTTAAATGAACAGCTTTCGGATGAATGTGAACGCTGACCGCACCCTCACCTCACCTACATCAATACCTGACTTTAATAACACCCTTGTGGATGAATGAACACAAATCTCCAGAAGCAAACTAACTGGGCATTTTTTAAAAAATGAATCGTCATCGGCCGATTGTGTTGCATCTGAGACACCAAACCCTGCATGTAGTTCCTGTGCTTGTGTAAGAAAAATTACTTTCCCATACCAGCAGATGGCAGTAGTGTGCTCATTCGCTAAGCTAAATAGCTAATCAAAGTTCTCTTTCTTGCCAAAGAGCTCTGCCGCTGCTCCACATGCAGAATCAGCTGTGAAAACTGACGCCATCCTACCAGAGCCAACGTTGCGGAGAAAACACAGTACAGCCAACCGGTTTTTATCATTCGTTTTCAAACTCGCCTTATATATATCACTGGTTAAATATGATGCTACATTTGGGGAGAGAATTAGAAGAATGTTTGGGAGATTTAATAACTTTTTGGAACTGTATTGTAGGTAACATGTCTTGTTTTTTAACTATATGATTTTATGAGATGAAGGAAAAAAAAATAATAAAATAGACAAAAAAAATCAGTATGGTATATCGGCCATCGGCTGCCCTGATTTCTAAACATCTGTATCAGCCAGAGAAAAGTTTTTGTGTCCACAAACTTTTGTCCATTATACCCTATATTGTTCACACCGGTGTTACCAAGTAAAGCAATGAATTATTAGATGATTGCATATGATGATGATGAAATGTGTGTGGTATAAATATGATGAGATATTTACCATCTCCCCAGGAATACCAGAAGGGCCCTGTGGAGCAATTATAAATATTACATTAACTAGTACTTCTGTAGAATTAATTTTACAGAAATCTGATGGTTCAGTTCACTCAATTGACTGGACAGTGTTTTACCCTTAGTCCAGCCGAACCAGGAGGTCCGGTTCGACCTGGTCGTCCTGGTACTCCGGGTATGCCATCCATCCCAGGAAGACCCTGAGAAGTTTATGCAGATGACATAATGTACATCAACTATCTCATTTAAATTTTACCTTTTCAATTAACTCTAATAGTTCAATTTGCTTAGATTTGTACTTGTTACAGCACGTTCCACTAATATTAGAAGTCGGTAAATACGAGCAAACAAGGATGTGAAAAAAATTTATTTGTTTCCTAAAACCTTTGATCTTTTGTTCAAAAACTCACGAAGATATTTTGCTCTCATGAATAAACAATTGCCAATGCGGCACGTTTTTTTATATAAATCTTAAAGCCACAATTGCAACCAGCCTTTTAGACAATAATTTATCCCTCCTAACCTCAGCTCTGAATCTTCTCCTAAAATGCCTGATGAGATTCGAGACTAAATTGCAAGGGATCAGAGACCATTCTCTGTTCACTCTGTACTGCACTGGACATGGTTGGAATGACAATAAAGCCTACTGTTCTTGACTCGACTCCAGATCTTTAACATTTCAAATCGTTTTCACGGTGTTTATATTTACCAGTATTATTAAAGGATGCTGTTTATACAGTATATATGATCCCAGGTCCCACTTAGCCAACAATCCTCAGCAAACACCAGGGCCTTCAAATATGGCCACCATGGACTATAATTCCCATAAGCTGCAGCACTCTTAGTCACCAAGCCTTTGACTGAAGACGTGTTTATTTATAACCCTTTCATACACACTATAAAGAGAGTTCATTCGCCCAAACGTAAAGTAACTGCTCAGTTCCCTAGCTCTACACACCTGAGCTTACCAAGACCTTCTGATTCTTATCTATGTTATGTTCCTTTGCATGTCATTTATGTTTGTTTGAAAATCACCAGACTCTTTTTTATCCATACTGTGCACTGGTTTTCCAGAGGCAAAGGTCTTTCTCAAGAGCCCAACAGTGACAGTTCAGCAGTACTAGGCCCTGAACCGCCCCAACCTTACAATCATTAACCACCGCTTCAATATAACACTTAATACAACTATAAAAGGATAAAAAGACACTGTTAGAAATCTGATCCAAAGCATGTGAGAACAAATCTTTTTTCTCCGTTGCAATTTTTTAGTTTTTAATATTTTTTTTATTCCAGAAATATTAAATCTACACAGCTTTTCCTCTGCATATGAAACACTGATTATTTATTGAAGCTCGTTTACAGTAATATATGATCTTTTAACGCCCTTTGAGAAGATTGCTAAGGCAAATTTCCTGTGCCTCCTTAAAAAATTAAATAAATAAATACAAATAATTAAATTACAGTTGGGAACAAAGTGATCGGTACCACCAGAATCACATAACAACCAATAAATCTGAAGCTAATAATAATAACCCTGATACATCGTTTAATCAAATCAAACAGTAAACAAGTTGAATCCCGTTATTAAAAAACTCTGAACATAACGAACTCGGAATAAGTTACCAATAAAGACAAAGTGTTTTTTTTTTTTTTTTTATATTACGTTTTGGTACACGGTGTACTCACCCTCTCTCCTTTCTCCCCTTTCATCTTTAAAGTGAACGGATCGTAATCGACACCGTCTACCTTGGGGCGCTGTGAAGCACATTCAAACGCACGCTATGAGATCAGAAACGTAACAAAATATCATCTTTAGAATCCTACTTCTTACGTACCAGACCGCCGTGTCCAGATCCATCCCCCTGTGAAGCGATAGGTGTATCATTATATATAAATATACAGTATGTATGTATTGTATTACATTATATACAATAGATTAATGTAACAGAACTTAGAAAAAGCTTAACCTTCTCTCCTTTTTGTCCCTGTATAAAGAAAAAAACATGAAAACCTACATTAGTTGGATTGAAATGTCTGGTTTGAAGAGTTGAATAAGTGCAGAATTAGACTTAATACCTTGCACTGGATTGGACAGGGACCCTCAGGTTTTGAAATAGATACCGGATCACTTGTTGGTATGTCCAGTTGAGCGGGCTAAATAGTGGACAAAATAATCTCATTTTTCACATCTCACGTTTTTCTGATTAACATTTCAGTTGTGTAGTGAACGAATTTGCTTTGGCTCAGTTCCCAGTGTAATGATACCTCCTGGTGCTGAAATTCAGACATCAGAGCCTCGCTGCAGATGCTGCTGATTAGCTCTCTCTCGATGGAAGGGAGATCATCGAAGTCAGCAGCGAAGAAGACGTTCTTGTAGGTGGTGGGCGAAGCTATTTTTTTCAGTTCCTCGATGTCGGCATTTGCGATTCCAATGGCCAGAATACTCACACCTGTAAAGAAAACAGAGACTTGCTGATGCGCCATATTGTTTTTTGGTTTTTCTACACAATCATTTGACATTTATTCAATTTAATGTACCTTTATTTGTAGAGCGCTTTTAAAACTGCGCATTGTCCCAAAGCACCATAAAGAGGCTAGAAATTCGGAAAGTTTAGTGCCTATCATTTTGTTCCTCAAAACGTTATCCCTTTTGAGCGAGCCAGTGGTGACTGTGGCAAGAAAAAACTCCCTGAGGTGGTAATGTATATTTATATATTCACAAGAGATGTTCAAAAAACACATACGAATCTTATTGTCAGGTATCTAATAATTGTATTCCATATAGTGTTTTTGTAGAAGACCGGCTGTCTGGCAGGCTACTTTTCCATCGCCCACCCTGTATATTTTGGATTTTCTTCCTTCTTGTCCTATTTGTGCTGTTCCCTCCCATTTCCTAAATTTGTTTGGTGTTTAACCCACCCAGGACAGCAAACAAAAATGACACCATTTAGCTACATTCAAAAGCTTATGATGGAGATGCGTTACAATGACCCCCATCGTAACCTATATATATTGTTGATGAGACATGGCCTAGCCTACCCAGGAGTCTTGAAGAATGGTGATCAGTATGGGATAGTGAACTGTAATTTGTTAATAATTGAACAAACTACAGAACCTAATTTAACAAATCAGAGCAATTTACAGTACCGTAATTTATAAACTTTACAGTTTATATGTATATGGTAGAGGGTGCATGGACAAGCGCTGGTTCACAAGTGGAGGGCGGAGCCAGACGTGCGCTGTTTCAGTGAATAAAAAGGAGAAAGACAAGAGCTAAAATTGGGTTTTGAAACACCGAAAACAGAAAAAAAATGCACGCTCGGACGCTCAATGCTCAAAAACCACCTGTTCTGTGTTTTACTTCTTAATAAGTTTATAATTCTTATATAATATACAATATAATAGATTTTCCTGTATTAATCATGTCCCTCAGTGTTTTCACCTTCCACACAGATTCTTAAATCATAACGGAAATTCCTCATCAAGCTCCAAATATATATGGTTCTTTCAGCAAAACACGCTCCATAAAATAGCCTCTGGTGGATAAAAACTTCCAGCTGGTTGAGATTTTTAATGATGACACATAGCATGTGATATTGACCTAGAACATGTGCTACTCTGGAGGGTGGTTCCACATCATCCTGGGCTTTCCCATCCGTCACCAGGATCAGCACGTGGGGAACGTTCTGCCTCATCCCCAGAGACTCCCGGAACGTTTCCCTCAGAACGTAACCGATCCCTCGACCTTCACGTGTAAAAATAACAGAACATGAAAAGCATAAACAGCATGAAGTGTCTCAGATATTACGTGGATCCTTAAAGACAAAAAAGCTTTTGTCTATGCGTGTAGGTATGTACCTGTTTTGGTGTTTCCTCCCCCGTAGTGAACCTGCCGAAGTGCTCTGAGCATGGAGGTGCGATCTCTATAAGTGTTCAGGCTGAACTCGATCCTGGGCTGATCACTGTAGTGAACCACAGCTATCTGAGCAAAAAAAAAACAGTTCAATTGAGATAATTAGTGCCAGTAAATGATTGATTATTTTTAACGCTAATTGGATCAACACAATATAAAGGGATTGTTGCATCTTTATGTCCAAACCAACAACAATTATAGTGTCTCTCCTCAATGAATTAAACAGAATTTTCTTTAACACAGAGTAAGCCTGGTCTTGAAATAACTTGCGCAGTAGATTAGATTTATCTGCATCGAGTATTGAACAGAATAACTGGACCCACTGGACAACTATTGCACCAGGGTGGACTTTAAGTTTTATATGTTTGTTCATTTAGTTGTGTAATTATGTATTTTTTGTACGTCTTGTTTCATCCAGCATTGTTAGTTTACTATAAACAGAAAAGGCCAATAAACCTGAAGGTGGTTCTTATTAGCATTATCATGATAATTACTGATCTGTTATATACTCTGTATCCCTATGTAATACTCGTACAGTCTATATTGTCTCACATTGTCTGTATTGTCTTGTATAGTCTGTTCTGTCTTGTATAGTCCAAGCTGAATGTATAGTGTTATTTATGTCTGTACTTTGAGGGTCACTAACAGCTGGAACCAAATTCCTTGTGTGTGTCAACGCACTTGTCCAATAAACCTGATTCTGAATCTGATTCTGATAATATATTTTCTATTAGTCCTAGAGCACTTAGTCAGAAGGTACTGATAAATTTTCATTAAAGCCTGCCACTAGTCTCTTCTAGAGTCTCTCATTTGTTTAATTTCCAATTTAGAGAGTATTTAAACGTATTGGATACATCATTATATGCAAAAAGAAAATTGGTCTCAACATCGATTCTCTGTCTAAAGCAAAAGATCACTTGCTTAGTTTCTTGATTAATCTCATGATTACTCTTTCTCACTTGTACTGTAAATTTACATGTATATAGAAATTAGATGAAATATACCCAATTCAATTCAGTTCACATATATTTGCATAGCGCTTTTTACAAACATAAATAAAGCTGTTATAATGTTTAAGTGCTTATATGTATGTTCTTTATAATTGTTTATCCCTGATGAGCAAGCAAGATTGTGGTGAGGAAAAAATAAAACACTAGTTTAATATAATCTGGATTGTGTCTGTAATAAATTAACCCTCAATATAATTCGTGAGTAAAGTGTACATTCTATTATTATAAAAAGAGATGTTTAAGAGAGAACCTCCAGCTTTTTGAAAGAGTCAGAGGCATCAGAGGTGTCAGGCACTGACAGGAAAACTCAGAGAGATTGGCTGAGAATGAGCGAGTAACAAATCATTGCCTACACCTATATGCAATGTTCTATTTATTATTCAGTCTGATGGTTTCACGGACATAGATGGGGATGACCATATCTAACGTAACCTGATGTGAGCTGGACTGAATTTGAGCTGGGTGCGGTTTATCCACCATCTCCGAACCCTAAACCAGGGTTGTCACTATCTGTCTGTCTGTCTGTCTGTCTGTCTGTCTGTCTGTCTGTCTGTCTGTCTGTCTGTCTGTCTGTCTGTCTGTCTGTGATATATTTAATGTTTTATTTGTTAATGCAACTCAGCCTTACCTGTGCACCTTGTGGCCCAATTACAGGGAAATATGTTACTATCCTAAACAGGAAGTCCTTCAGCTTGCCAAAGTTATTAGAACCAATGCTCCAGGACTCATCGACAAGAAACACGATGTCTGCTTTCACCCTGCCACACACTGAGACAGATTTACACTTTACAACTCAATCAGAAAATCATCTCAGACCTTACACATCACCAGTACACACAGTAAATTGACAAACTCCTTTCTGCTCAGTGATCACACAAACCCAATGCCAAAAAAAAAAACCCACAAAAAATATTTTTTTCATTCTCTACATCTCTCCAAACCATACCACCGCCCATTTTGTAAAAGTGGCATTTTTAAGTGCTCACAGTTCACTGAACATCAAAGCCCTGATCAGGAAATGGTGCAGCTGCTCTTGCACAATGACGTCTGAGGTTTTGAAATAAAAGCAACACATTATCTAAGATTCACATTGAAACACATGTTTGCATGCCCAGTAATTACATTGTTTATGTAGCTCAAAGTTCGATGTGTGTTTTGCATCAGTGAGAATCTTCATGTATAAACATTACCCGGTCCAGATGGAGGGGTGCGAGCAGAGAGAGAGGTTTGTTCTCGAGCTGCTGTGGTGAGCATGGTTATAGATTGGGACATTTTTGTGACGATCGGATTTGGGTTGGCAGCGGGTCTCTGAGTAGCGGTGGTCTTTATGGTGTTATTGATGGCTGTAGTGTTGATGCTGAAGTCTTTGTTGGATAGAACAGGGGCCGATGTGGGGGGTTGGACAGGAACGAGACGGGAGGCACCCACTGTATAATCAAACGTGAAGAAACATGTCAGAGGTTCACATTTAGTGTCATATACAGAATATAAAGATTTATGTAGCATTACATTTTCCTTTCACTTGAACTAGGAGACCCAAACCTGTTCCAGCATGACAATGCCCCTGTGCACAAAGCCAGCTCCATGAAGATATGTTTTACATTGGTTGGATTTAAAGATCTCCTGCTTTAGAGTTCTGACCTTCAACCCTACTGAACACCTTTGGGATCAATGTAAACACTGACTGCACCCCAAGGCCTCTTAACCTCACATACACCAGTACCTAACGTTACTTTATTTTACCAGCACAAATCTGGAGAAGACTCCAAAATATAGTGGAACATCTTCCCAGAAGAGTGGCGGTTATAACAGCAGATGGGTACAAAATGTGGAATGTTTAAAAAGATACATATACCAATCTTATGCTCAGAAACTTTTTCTGATACAGTGTAGATATGGATATTTTCTCTAGAAACTAATAAACCTTAAAAATAATTATAGGTACATAACTGACCATCACCACAACTACTTAAATTACATTAAAGATACACCCAAATATGCTTCAAACTCTTAATTTAAAAGAAGTAGAAATGTTAGAAATGAGAAATGCTAAGACTTATCCAGTTCAAACGTTATTATTTTAAAACCTTTAACCGTCATCAGCTCTTACCAATGCGTTTGGTAATGGTTGTGACAGGACCCTCTACCTCTCCATAAAGGGGCCGAATGGTGAAGATGTAGGTTCTTCCGTACTGCAGGTTTTTTATCTTAAATGAGGAGAATCCAGGGCCCAGTATTTCAGTAGTACTCTCAAGCTCTGCAGGAGTCAACCATATAGACAACCATTTCATTAGCAAAAACCATAAAAGACTGGAGGATACCTATGTGAAAACGTGCAACTCCACAGTAAGTTCAGACTCAAACCCGGACAGTGACACTACATGCTACACTCACCACCGTACACCATGCTTTCGCTAGGCAACTATGTAAATATACAACCTTTATTTAGTTTTATTTCATAAATATAAACTTTGCATACCAGTACCCATTATTCAGAATTATGATACCGCATTTTTTATGTATGTCAAGATTTTAATAACAAAATAATTACAATTATTGGTCTAATTATTGGTCTGTTGTTCTTTTTGCTTTTTATACCTATTCTAAATTTTTCCTTTTTTTTCACTGCAAAAGTCATTTCTTTCGTGTTTTGGATGCTGTGAAAGCTAATTTCCATCACCAACTCGACCCCATACAGCAAACGGCTTGAAGGTTTGAACCTGTTTGAACTTTTCCTGTCTTTCACAAGACTAAATAAAGAAACTATATTAACACTTTAAAGAGAAATATTTAAATAAACTAACTAGACACACAAAAAAAAAAAATTATATATATATATATATATATATATATATATATATATATATATATATATATATATATATATATATATATATATATATACTCTTACAATAATGTACTGTATCTAACTCAGTAAGAACACATCATTCAGTACATGCTTCCTTGCCTGATGCTTTAATGAAAAACAGCTCACCAATGACCAGGATGTAACATGTACCTGAATGCTAAAGGCTGAACCACAGCAGTTCAACATGTTCTCCCTGTGTGCTTCCTCACATTCTTTAGTCCACCAACATATCAAAAACATGCTAGTAGGTGGACTGGTTATTCCCCTAGGTGGGAATCAGTGTGTGAATATGTGTGTGCAAGTGCCCTGAGATGAATTTCAGATCTATCGCATCCCTGACCTGAACAAAGTGCTTACTGAAGATGTTCACTGGAATGTAAACCTTGCTGTAAAAACTTGCTGTAATTCTGTGACTGATTTCTGAGAGTAAAACACTACAAATTTCACACGGATGTCTAATCATATAGTAAAACTAGCAGTAATCCAGAGATCAGACCTGATATGTGTCTCCAGGACAGAAGATACCCTGAAACTCCTGCAACTCTGGTCCAGTTGAGTGCAGTGCTATCATCAGTGATGTTCAGAGCACTGAAACCGTTCACTTTAGGAAGGTCCACTGTAACACAAAACCAAAGTAAAGATTAAAGAAGATACTAAACCTTCATAAATGTCATTCTCTTTTTAAAAAAAATTGACTCACAAGTCCGTGCCGTGACTGTTGCAGAACTTCCTTCGCGATCCCTTACTAATGATGAGACCTGGATCTTGTAAGCAGAGCTGGCTGGCAGTCCGGTGATGGTGTATGATGTGATGGATGATGAAACTGTTGCACTCTTCTTTTCTCCACCTGGGAAAATGAGGGCAAGTAATAAGCGGTAAAAACAGGCTACACACACGAAAGTGCAAAAGAAGACAACATTCAAACAGTTGACAGTCAAAGATCTGCCAGCCTTGGGATTTGAACTCACTACCTGCTAAGTATGAGTCAAAAATCTTTGTAAGTGCCTACCGTTAAATGGTGTCCAGCTGATTTTGTAGCCAGTAACTCCGGGCGTGTTCCTCCAGGAAATGCTGAAAGAGTTCACTCCAATATCAACCACCTTCAATTCCTTTACTGTCTCAATCTGCTCTGAATCAATCGAAGAAGCTGCTGAAACACAGAAAAACATCTTAAATTTATTCGTTTATTTACGCCCAGTTTTCCAATTCCTGGATCCTGTTCATTCCAGACATCTTTATCCCAAATAAAAGATCTCCTCCTGGTGGATCCCCAGACAGCCAAATATAAGACATAATTTCTCCTACAGATCTGGGGTCTACTCTAAAGTCTCACTGCAGTCACACAGGTGTGGTGTTCCTTCACAAGGTTGTGGTGTTCCTTTACACTTACAAAGAAATGTACAGTCTAGAATTTCTATGGTAGGTTTCTCTGCTGTGGGTACAGCAATACTTCAGCACATGAATGGGTCCATGCACTGCAGAATCTCGGATGAGAACCTTCTGGCTTCATCCAGAACACTGAAGATGGGTTATGGATGGGTCTTCCAGCATGACAATGACCAAAAACATACAGCCAAGTCAACAATCTGATGGTCTTGTAGCCTATTTCAACCTTGCGCAGGTCTACAATCTCGTCCCTGACATCCTTAGACAGGTCTTAGGTCTCACCCAGGGTTCTGGAGAGGTTTGAATGAAAACGGTTGATTCTGTGATGGGGGTCTTTTATACACATCATGTGTTGATATTAGGAGCACTTCCCTAAAGGGACATGACTAATTTGAGTGTGTGGGATTTTTGTCTCTCTCTGTTAGAATAAAACTACCTTGAAAATTCTAGAATGTTGATTTGTAAGGGGGTAAACTCACAAAATCAGCAGGGGATCAAAATCATTATTTCCCCCACTGTATATCCATTTAAGATGTCCGAACCTACTGATTTAGAGGTACAGGAGCTCTATTTCAAGAACTGTTGAAAATCTCAACTTTTTGTGGAGAGTAAGTCTAGTAAACTCCTATTATTTCCACCAGCTAGAATGGTCGACCGTTGATAACACACTTTAGAACACATTAGGTCTGAGTTAACTCTGGTGCTTGGACTCATAACACCTTTGCTTGGCTCCAAATACCTATAATTTCATTTTTTATTTGACCTTAAATGCACAAGTCAATTTTCACCACTGTGAGGAAAAATTACCTGAAAAAAAATAACGAGTACCTGATGTACTGATTTAGACACTGGGTTGAACCATTAGGCTTTAGGTTTAGGTTAAGGCTTAGGTTCAGTGCTTAATAAGTGGAATTATTGGTGTAAAGAAATGACTAATCTATAGAATGATTCATAATTCCCATTATAAACCCTTACTATCAGACAATCAGAATAAACTTACTAAATCTCGAATTGACTTCTGAGTTCTACAGCTACATTAGATGAACAAAAGCATCGGGGAACCATGTTGTTCTTCTCCAAAAAGTTGAAGGTACACAATTGCATAATTTTTTGGAAGCAGTAGTATTAAATGCCGCATCCTAACCACTAGACCACCAGGAAACCTTCCCATCACTTGAACTAAGAGACCTGAACCTGTTCCAGCATAACAATGCACAAATCCAGCTTCATGAAGATATGGTTTAAATAAATTGGAGTGGGAGATCTCCTGCTATAAAGCTCTGACCCTTTTATTGTACAACATTTTTTAGAAAGAATGTGAACGCTGACTGCGCCCCCAGGCCTCCTCACCTCACCTACATCAGTGCATGACTTTACTAAAAACCTTTTGGCTGATTGAGCACAAATCTCAACAAAATCTAGTGGAACATCTTCCCAGAATAGTGAAGCTAATTATACATGGAGAATGGAGATAGAATGTAGAATGACACGCCCCAAAATCACCTATTTTACCTTATGGTTATGAGTCCGCCAACCTTCGTCCATATAGTTTTCACAAAGCACTGAGTTTACAAGTTCTTATT
Source organism: Silurus aristotelis (assembly GCF_946808225.1). Lineage (NCBI taxonomy): Eukaryota > Metazoa > Chordata > Actinopteri > Siluriformes > Siluridae > Silurus > Silurus aristotelis. The sequence goes on along the minus strand of NC_139597.1, from coordinate 3,912,067 downwards.
GAATGTAAAACAACAATTTTAAAGAAGTTTTTTTTTTTCGTTTTCTTTTTAAGTATAGCAACATCCCCCGTCTCATCCGGTTCGGCTAAAAATAATGCTGGAGAGAGTTCTAATAATGGACTTAACAGCAAGTCAACAGCATGCGTCTGTTTTTAAAAATAAAAGAAAAAAAAAAAGATAGAAAGAAAGAAAGAAAGAAAAAATCCGGTCCACACAAAGTTATTCTGAATAAATGTGTTGTCGGGGTAGGGGAGGGGGGAGGAGGGGAGCGGATCTCACAAATAAATTGTCTTGTTAAAAAATACCGCAGCATAGATGCGACTAAAAATGTCTTGAATCGCCTGCTTCGCTTTTTTTTCCCCAGTGTGCAGCACATCCAACACATCAGCATAGGATGAGATGATAACAGTAATGCTGACAGACGTCCCACACACACACACACACCACACAAACACACACACACACACACACACACAGAAACACACAGAGCGTACAAAAGTTAAAATACATGCTGCCATAGACAGCTGCAGCTTGAACTTGCCGACTAAAAATACAGGAGCTGTCGATCAATCAGGGCATTTCTATGGAAACGGCAGGCGGAACATGTCCTGGTCCATCCTGTCTTCATGTGTGTGAGACCCCACAATTAACTGATCAGCTATTTCCTCTTATGGCTTTGTTAAGTAAGAGCTGTCACCCAGTCATTTATCGTTCACTGATGCGTGCAAAAGTGATATGCATCCTGATATGCCAAGACGTCTTCCAGTGTACTACAGTACCTACAATACGGTATGGATGGAGGTTTAATACGTGCACCTTCACCCTCAATACAGACCACAAGCACAACCTGTAGAACATCTACAATACTTGATAAACCGGTATTAAATAATAAGCCGAAAAGTTTTGAGACTAGTTATGTAACACGCCAACCGATGCCAGCAAAAGGCTGCATGCACAGTCACAGGGAGCACCAACCTTCATGGGTCAGTGTGCAAACAACACTATCTCACTTCCGCACCCACCCTACTCGCCAGATTTGGCTCCTACATACTTCGCCCTTTTCCCAAAGATGAAGATCCGCCCGTTTTTTACACCATTGCAGAGATCCGGCGCGAATCGCAAAAGTTGCTTGACACTCTTCGAAAAGAAGACTTCCAGGACACATTCCGGAAGTGGCAGGAACCACGGCTGAGTGACTGCATACTTGAGGCTGTCTAGGAAAACCCATCATGTATCGCTGTGGGTGGATTGTGGCTTAAAACCTGTCAGGGCCAGGACTCAAATCAGGCTAAGTGGCATGCAAGTCAAAGTTGGAAACAGATGTGTGTGTGTTAACCCAACTGCAGAAACAGATTCTGCATGGTTTGAATTTATATTATTATTATTATTATTATTATTATTATTATTATCATCAGAGTCCAAGGACAGTAAAAGAGGTAAAAACCATAGAAAGAAAACAGGCATCTACAAATACTAAAAGGGAAGGCGGAAAAAAGATTCTCAGTGCAGTACCCTTAAAATATAAAGGTCAAATAAATACAATGGATAGTTACAAACAGGAGTGTGATTCACAAGGAGACCTAATATAAAAAGCTGGACATATAAAAAAATCACAAAAAGATACAGAGACAACAGAGAACTTAAATATACACTGGGGGGAAAAGGACACAGGTGGGAGGAATTACCCTTAACGAGCACAGAGAAACACAACATGGGGGCATCTAGTAGACAAAAGACAAGATAACAGTCTGAAAGCAGACAAAAACAACTGCACCATGATGTAATGTGGCTAGTATGTAATTTGACGATTCAATGCTAACAGAGGTCAAATTTAGCATGTTTGGCAGCTAGGAGCGATTTTCTGGCACGGTGAAAGTCCAGGTTTTGATATGATCGTCATAAATAAAAAAAAATTCGTTCCATAATATTTCAGAATCATCAGCATTTTGCAATATATTTCTTTGGGAAAATGTACCGTTGCCCGGTTTTTTCTTCCGAGCACCAAATGTAACTGTAAAAAACATGAAAGGTATAATGGAAAAAAAGAATGAAACACTTTGTGACATACTGGGGTTAATAAGTAAACCAAACTTGTAACACCTTCGTCATCATCTAGAGGAGAGATGATTTTTGTTTCACTTTGTATTTTAAAAGCCACTTGAATTGCATTGAGTGTATTGGTTTTTATATACAGTAATTGTCCCATTCCACATTTAATCCCCATTTGCTGTTTAAAAACCTTCAGTCTTCTGGGAAAATGTTCCTTTAGATTGTGTGGAGATTAGTGCTCATTCGCATACAAGAGCTTTAGTAAAGTCAGGAACACATGTAGGTGAGGTGAGGAGACCTGGGGTGCTGTTCACATTCATACCAAAAAAGGGTAAAAGGTTTAAGCTCTATAGCAGGCCAATTAAGATTCTCCACTCCAATCCATATAAACAATAATACAAATGGGGAAATTCAATGCTACACAATAGAGTGCCTCAAAATTTTGTGTGAGGTAGAACTACATACAGCTGGCAAAGTCAGGTGTGCTAATACTTTTGTCCATGTAGTGTATTTGTAATGGGTTTTTTTTGGTCAGTACCTGTAAGCTGTGTGAGAGAGATTTCTGGCCCCTCCATGTTTCCGTACAGGGCATGGATGCTGATGGTGTACAATGTGTTTGACTGGAGGCCTGTGATGCTGTGCTGTAAAACACTGTGGTCCACATACCGGCTTTGTGGATTTACTCCTTCTGAAAGAGAGAGGTGGAAAAAAGAAACACCATCACACCATCATTTTCGGGGGGGAATATTTTCATATATCTCAACTGAGAATGTGACTGTCATAGGATGTGGATGTACATACACTCATATACTGTCCACTTTATTAGGAACAGCGGCACACTTGCAAACTTGCCGTTTTTACAGATTTTATTTCATGCATTTTGATTTCGTGAACCTCAGAACTCACTTTGCAAACTTGATTTGTTTCGTAGCCCATTGCTCAAGGTTTACCTTTAATGCATTTCAGCCCACCATATTTGCAAAAAAAAGTGATTATTTGAGTTACTCGAAACTTCCTGACCTCTTTCCCCTGATCTCTCTTATCAAAAAGAAAGAAAATAAAAGGAAAAATTGGTTTTTACTTGTCACAAGTACATTACAGTACAGTGAAATTCTTTCTTGACATATGTTAGAAATTATGTTATAAACCTGGGGTCAAAGCAAAGGGTCAACCATAATACAGCACTCCTTGAGAGGGTTGAGGGCCTTGCTCAGGGGCCCAAGAGTGTCAGCTTGGCAATACTGGGGCTTGAACCCCGAAACTTCAGATCAGTGTTAAGGGTAAAAATCACAGATCATCATCATGAGCATCAGCATATCAAAGTCGCAGAGATGTTTGATGGGAATAAACATATATATATATAAATATATACAGTGGAACCCGGTTATCTCGCCCTCGGTTAACTCGACAACCCTATTAAGTCTACGTTTTTGAAGTGGAATCGCCAAATTCTCGCTTTTTCTAAGCATCTTTTTATCGGTTATGTCGACTGTTTTATATCGCCGAACCCTGATATCTCGAGCACAAGGGGGGAAAAATTTGCCATTTAACGTCGGTTATCTCGCGCTGTGCAGCCGCAGAAGAACTCGCGGAAGTGGCGGAAAAATCAAACCTTACAGCTGCTACAGGTGTTGTATTGTATACTGGTGAATCTCTGCTGTTAGTTAGTGCACATATGACTTTTGTTGTTAAATGTTATGCGATGAACGGGAGCCGAAACCCGCGCTGGGTAGAAGTGCCGGTGGGAAGACACGTACCGGGATACGCATGCGCGATAACAACGACCGCCGTGAACCAACATATAGCAACAATAACGGACGGTGAGCGTGTGGAAGTTTAAATAGGAGCTGGTGATGATGATAAACGAGCACCATATGTGCGCGATTGAAGCCGGGAGCTTCAGAGAAAGCGGCCGAGAAAACACCTGACACGCTGAAGGGGGCCGAAGGGGGCGTGGCAGGTGGATTCCTGACAGATAAACATGTACTGTATGTATTTTTATAACATGCCTTCATCAAACAAATCGCGGCAACGCTGTTGTGTAAAAAAAAAACCTTCAGAAACACGTGCATGCACATTCTCATTTATTAACGCACATCATGTGCATAAAGAAATTTCAAGCACGTTAATATACTGCCCCCATTTAGATTTTCGTTTATCTCGATCATCGGTTACCTCGATGCTTTTTTGCGACCCCCTAGGACATCGACATAACCGGGTTCCACTGTATGTGTGTATATATATATACAGTACAGACCAAAAGTTTGGACACACCTTCTCATTCAAAGAGTTTTCTTTATTTTCATGACTATGAAAATTGTAGATTCACACTGAAGGCATCAAAACTATGAATTAACACATGTGGAATTATATACATAACAAAAAATTGAACTGAAAATATGTCATATTGTAGGTTCTATAAAGTAGGCATCAAGAGAATGCCAAGAGTGTGCAAAGCAAAAGTTGGCTACTTTGAAGAACCTACAATATGAAAACTCTTTGAATGAGAAGGTGTCCCCAAACTTTTGGTCTGTACTGTATATATATATATATTTATATGAATAAAGTGGTGCAGATAAGAGTTTCTGGGTTCACCTGATCTCCAGGTCAGTTTATACTCGGTGGCTCCTACAATAGCGCTCCACTCCACATTTATAGAGGAACTGGTGTAAGATATCACCTTGAAATTAGACACATAGCCAAGGGGAGCTGCGGACAATCAGAAACACAGAGCAGAGACATGAGGTTATAATTTCTGCATTATTTCCGTATTACAGGGAGGTTTTTTTTCGTAGATTAGACTGTAACATGATCTAGAAAATGTATATAAACACTATCATTAACATTTAACACCAATCTTTACAGTAACAGCACATAGAAAAATGTTTTGTGTCTGCTTTCTTATTGTTTATGGAAGAAGTCATCGGTTTTGAATTGCCTTTTTATGTCACTATGCTTTGTTAAGTTTCTCATTATTAAAAAGTGTATGATTATAAACTGTGGTATAAGCAGAAGAACACCTGTTATGTAATGTAGATGTGGAATTAAATTTCCCCTTCACTTGAACTAGGAGACTCAAACCTGTGTACTCCAGCATGACGATGCGCCTGTGCACAAAGCAACCTCCATGAAGATATGCTTTACATGGGATGGAGTGGAAGATCTCCTGTTATTGAACCTTTATCCTATTAAACACCCTTTTTTGGGACGAATGTAAACGCTGACTGCAGCCCAGGCCTTCTTCCTTCACCTACATCAGTACAAATCTCCACAAAATCTAGTGTCTTCACAGAAGAGTGGAGGTTATCATAACAGCAACTGTGACCAAATGGTGGAATGGGAGTTCTAGAAAGCACATACCAATCTTTTGGTTAGGTGTCCACAAACTTTTGTCTGGTGAGTGTATATAGTGGTGTTAGCAATAAGAAATAGTTTGTAAACACTTATTTCATGCGATATACTGAATGTTATTAAGCGTAAGGATTGATGTAATATTTAAAAAAAGACCGAAAATGGAAGATTTTGGGAAACAAACAACAAAATAACAATATACCAAAAACTATAAATATTGCCTGCTTTTTTACACAGCTGCATCTTTCTGTTCTGTTGCCAGAGTAAATACACCCTGCTCTGTGTGTGTGTGTGTGTGTGTGTGTGTGTGTGTGTGTGTGTGTGTGTGTGTGTGTGTGTGTGTGTGTGTGTGTGTGTGCACATGTGAAGACCTTTTTTTTTCATCTCGTCAACTTTAAGCTGTTTCCGGTTGTGAGTCAGGCTACCAAATTTAGCTTTGTGTCATAATGGTGGCCTAAAAACATTCATTTCATGCCTGAAAGAAATCCCAGTAGCTTATTCCTGCTAAGAGCAAACATGTCCACCACTTCTGTAAGAACTGTTATTGCTCTCCGTCTGCCTTTATTCTTTTTTTTCTTGATTCTTTTTTGTTGGTTACCGAACTGGCGACAAAAACGTTTGGATGCGTCATGGATCTTGGTTTTTGGAACTAAAATCTTTGTTATAATTATAGGAACTTATGGAGAATAGAATAAAATGGAAATAGAAATATATAGAAAATGATTTGTTTGGCATCTGGGTTTCGTAGCTTTTGTAGATTATTAAGCTGTAAACTTTTGATTTGATCCGAGAGCCATCATAAGCAGTGCTGGACAGTAATGAAGTACTTAAGTACTTTTTAACGTATCTGTACTTTACTGCAGTGTTTCCATTTTGGGAGACTTTTACTGTAACTTCACTACATTTCGAAGTCAAATATCTGACTTTTTACTCAACTACGTTTCGCAATATCAGTAGTTCGTTTTTATTTTATGAGGATAAAAACGTAACCGCTCATTGTCTCTTTTTTCTTCTTTTTGTATTTATACATTGTGTTGTGTATATTGTCAGGGGACCATTGGCCACGCCTCCCCTCGGCTCTCAGCACACCCGATCTACAGTTCATTCTGGCGATCATCCCTGGATACCTGTGTTCCGTAATATACCCGTTTTCCTGTACATGCTGCTTCCTAGCTTCTGTTTGTTTCCCAAGCCTAATAAACGTCCTATTCGTATTCTGGTTTCCGACTCTGGATCGATCTCTCTCTCTCCCTCTCTCTCTCTCTCTCTCTCTCTCTCTCTCTCTCTCTCTCTATCTATCTATCTATCTATCTATCTATCTATCTATCTATCTATCTATCTATCTATCTATCTATCTATCTATCTATCTATATTATTTTATGCTAATTGTTCTCATGATAATGTTCTTCTCCACAACATGTGTGTGTGTGTGTGTGTGTGTGTGTGTGTGTGTGTGTGTGTGTGTGTGTGTGTGTGTGTCTGTGTGTAAATATACAATTTATGGAATGCTGACGTACACGTTCTGAACGTCGCGGTGATTCCGGGTCCCACCACGGAGCCGAACAGGACATAAAGGGAAACCACATACTCGGTGTCATGGACAAGATTTTTCAGTAAATACTCTGTAATGCTTTTGTTCAGAGCCAGCTGCCTGGGTCGATCTCGTCCGGTAAATTCTGTAACACACACACACACACACACACACACACACACACTGATTATCTTTTTATCATGGCACCTGTTTGTGTGTGGGAAATATTAGGCAACAAGTGAACATTTTGTTCTCAAAGTTGACGTGTCAAAAGCAGGAAAAAGGGGTGAGGGTAAAGATTTGAGTGAGTTTGACCAGGGCATAATTGTGACATCTAGATGACTGGGTCAGAGCATCTCCAAAACTGCAGCTCTTGTGGGATGTTCCTGGTCTGCAGTGGTCAGTATCTATCAAAAGTGCTCCAGAGAAGGAACAGTGGTGATCTGGGGACAAGGTCGTGGGCGGCCGAGGTTCATTGATGCATGTGGAGAGTCGAAGGCTGGTCCGTTCCAACAGATGAGCTCCTGTAGCTTAAATTGCTGAAGATGTGATCGATGTAAATGCTCAATGTGTCAGGACTGTTTTAACAGCAACAGTGGAACCAACACAATATTAGGCAGGTGGTCATAATGGGTGGTCATAATGTTATGCTGATCGACTGAGAGAAAAACCTGGTGTTTCAGGATGGTCATTAAAAAAAAGTAAAACGTAAAAAATCTCAATTCTACTTCATTTCTCTCTTCAGTGATTTAAACTCATCTGTGTGTCAGCTCCATAAGCTGTGGGTCATCTTGCTTCACTTCACGCAGAGTCCATAGGTTGCTTGTTTCATGTGCAGCATAAAAGCACATCAGCCTCCTTTCAAAGCCTCTGCTTTCAGAGAGCTGACATCCGGCTCATACTTTCTTCCTGTCCCTGCATTATGTATATACAGTATATGTGTGTGTGTGTGTGTGTGTGTGTGTGTGTGTGTGTGTGTGTGTGTGTGTGTGTGTGTGTGTGTGTGTGTGTGTGTGTGTGTAGGCACATACAAAGCTTTTTCACAGCATGAGTCATTGAACTTGTGTCACAAACAGAGTGTGTGTGTGTGTGTGTGTGTGTGTGTGTGTGTGTGTGTGTGTGTTTGTGTGTTACCTGCAGTAGGACCCCAGGCCAACCTGTAGCCTGTGGCTCCTGAAACATCGTTCCATGAAATCAAAGCGCTGCTTGTGCTCACCGCCGTGGCCCTCAGAGTCTGTACAGCACTGCTCTCCACTGACACACACACACACACACACACACACACACACACACACACACACACACACACACACACACACACACACCTTGCAATCCCAAAACTCTTTTTCAAGGAACAAATTTGGAGGTAACCCACGAAGTAATGAACATGGTCTCAGGCTCGATCCACCATTTCATGCTGATTATTAACATCTAAGATTGTGTTTTTAGTTATCAGTTATGTCTCACATGTCTTGGCTTTGGTGGACGTCAACGGTCCTTCTATATCCACAAACACAGGGTTGATGCTGATAGTGTACTCCGTTCCAGCGTGAAGACCCTGCACCATGTAGAACTTATAGTTTCCTGCAAGGTTGACGCTCTCAATGTGGCCCTCTGGAAACACACGGTAAAAAAGTAGTTGCGCGATCAAGGTCCATAACTGATGCGATTCGCATGTCGATGCGGATCAAATGATACGATACGTTAACAATACAATATTGAAAAAATATGATGCTATGGTTCAGATCATTTTGTTATTTCTTTGTTTCAGACCGACAGCAAATCATCCACCTACTCAAGCGCCTTCTGACTTCTATCGCATGGCCTCTTTCACAAACACGCCGTTGTAGTGCAAAAAAAAAAAAAAGATGAAATAAAAGATGTTCTTTGCTATTTTTGTCTACAGGAAGCCGCAGCTCTACTTCTGTTATGTTCATCTGTATTCTATATGATTTTCCGTAGTGTTGGGATACGTCATATTCCCGTATCAGCTCCGGCACTGCTCTTAAGAAGGCGCTCGAGGAGCAGATTAGCGAGGAGAAATCGATTTACATCTCATATATTGGTCACAAATTATTGGTCAGTTTCTAAATAATGAAAGTATAGAACATTTAATAATAATTATATATAAATTAATCATTTGATGCAATTATGTAAAAAAAAAACCAAAAAAAAAACTAATTTATCCAATTTATCCATTGCATAACATCATTTATGCCCATATTTTTAGAATACACATGCACATACAATCTGGCAGTACACAAGTTTGTTTTTGATACAAAAAAAGTTCAAAAAGTTGGTTATTGAACTCAAATCCGACCATCACAGTCTCCAAATTTGAAATGTTTCATATTGTGCAAAAAAAAAAAAAAGCAGAATCCAAAATCCTGCACAAGTGTCTCCAAGCTTGTTAGAAGTAAGGACAAGGACCAGTGTTTTATTTTTGTTTTAACCATGCATGAACATTATGCTTGTACCTGAAGATGCCCAGGTGAGTCTGTAACCTGAGGCTCCTCTCACCGAGAGCCAGCGAGCCTGCACAGTGTCTGTAGTGGCGTTTTCCACCAACAACTGCTGAACAGGGACCAGCTTCACTGCAACACACCAAAAGTGAGTCATTTTTGGCATAATTTATATTCATATATTCATCTGTTATAGTTAATGCATTATCGAGGCCTGAAGGCTTCTCCGACTTTTCTGCATGGTCTCAGTTACATGGTACTGGTTAATAAAGACTAGCAAATGTTTGTGTTTGTCAATTTGCTACATGTCTTGTTTTGCTAAGAGCAGGGATGTGGAGCACTCATGTCATGGAAATATTAGTAACATGCATTCGCAATGTATAATCACATATAATCTGTAGATCTTGTAGATTGATTTATTTATATTTTTTTGAAGGTTACAAACATCCTGCTTGCTGTTAAGATCAGTGTAACTTCAATATTGCATTGAGCTGGAATCCATAACCACTTTTCAATGAACCATGCCAAAGCAGAACTAAATTGAGCATAAGTGTATGTTATATTAAATGCACCAGGATTAGGATTAGGATTTGTCTGAATTAGGATTTGTCTGAATAAATACTTTAATACATTACACTGTAACGACAAAAGTTTGTGGACACCTGAGCACAAGTATGTGATTTTGAACATCCCATTCCACACTTAGTCCCCATTTTCTGTTATAGTACCATCCATTGTTCTGGGAAGGTGTTCCACTAGATTTTAGAGTATGTTTGTGGATTGTGTGGAGATTGAGGAGGCCTGGGGTACAGTCAGCATTCTAATCCATTCCAAAAGTGTTCAACAGGGTTGAGATCAGAGCTCTATAGCAGGCCACTGAAGATCTTCCACTCCAAATCATGCATCTTCATAAGAGCTGGATTTGGGACTCCTATATCAAGTTTCATGCTACTGCATCCACATACGTCCTATACAATTGTGTGCTTCCACATTTGTGGTAACAGTTCGTGGAAGAAGCGCACATGGCTGGTGAAGTTAGGCGTCCCAATACTATATCGCCATCTAGTGGTGAATATAGAGACATGCTACAAAACTCAAGTGTATTTGTTTCCTTTTAGGGAAACGAGTTTAAGAGTAAGAAGCAATACACTTCTGTCTAGTGGGAAATTATGCTTATTTTTGCTCGAAAAAATTGCAAATTGGCTGCAATTACATGGTGTGTGTGTATATATATATATAAAAGGGAATATAAAGAAATGGTTATAGACTCAATATTATTTTAATTAAATAGACAGTATTGTGTAGAGAATTCTGCATCAAATATAATCTGGTATATTAAACTAGGAGAAGCAGGACTTTACTGGCATAAATAGACCTTTAATATACCGGTACATTAACAGTTGAACAGTTGCATTATGTTGTATTACATTAAAATATATGATGATGCTGGATATGAATATTTTGTTAAGGCATTAGACTTTGGATCGGAAGGTCATAAGTTCAAATCCCAGCCACACCAAGCTGCCACTTCTGAGCCCCTAAACAAGGCCCCTAAACCTCATATCTGATCAACGATACGAACGAGAAAAATTAGTGAAAGAGATTGCTACACAAATATGACCTTGCTCTGGGAGTGCATGTTTTATATTCGGTTGATTTGGAACTGCACTCTATTGCACCATAGCACTGGCGTGGTTCATAAAAACAGCCTTAAATGATCTATAAAAGGCATAAATTATTCAGTAATGACAAGGTGTGCATTAAAGGAATGTAAGGATGGGTCATGACAGATTACGGGATTATCAGATAACACACACGGGCAGAAATTCAACACTAAAACAAAATAATAATTCGTACATGTTCTCCCAATGACAGACACAGGCTCACTGGGTCCCTCAGGGTATATGGAGTAGATGCTAACTGTGTATATTTTATCCTCCTCCAAGCTGTCAATCACATGAGAGGAGGCATCGCCCTGCAGCATCTGCTCATAGATCGTCCCGGGTCTGTCGGCTGGGATAATAAAACAGAGAATAGTTTTAAGATGATTTCATTCTTTTCATTAATCCGTATAATAATTGCACGTCGTTGATTGTTTTATAGCGTGTAACCGATATCCGAGGTTGTTCTCGAGCGTGAAAAGAGAAATACACGGTGACGTTCTCACATCTCGGGATGAAGATTTTGTACGTGTCCACGTGGCCGAGCGGAGACGTCCAAGCCAAGCGCAAAGAGAACAGCCCTTCTTCAATCACACGAAAGTTTGCGACCGAAGGTACAGGAGCTGCACAAAAACGTGTGAAAATCTCAATAACCAGCTATGAACGACTATGAACAGCTATAAACAATTGTAACAGTTCTAATAGAGATTTTGTGATCTGGGGATAATGACACTCACTGGTCTCTGTGATTACACTGGTCGATTCTCCGATGAGGCCGGGGTAGATGGCGTAGACAGTGAGAGAGTACTCGGTCTTTGGGATCAACCCTGTCACTTTAGTGTTTCCCACATCTCCCTTCAAATCAATCTGAGAAACAGAGATGAGGTTTACGAATCATGCTGCTGTGTGTCTTTTTCTTCGTTGAGTCCTACTGGAAAATTAAGAGTTCTGATAGCCTTGGACATCTTCGTGGAGAGCAACCATTCTAATTCTTAAATTCTCAGAGTACTTTGACATGAGCTGCCATGTTGACCATCCAGTGGTGAGAGAAATGAACTAAAAACACCAAATTTTGAACTGGTCTAATACAAGATACACACATTTGTATGGTGGTGTGAAGCAGATAAAAACATGGACACGATGAAATGTTGCTTTGCATCGTTACACGGCGTTCAGCTGTTATCACCGGGGGTGTACTCACTTTTGTTGGCAGTAATTTAGACAATAACGGCGGCATGTTAAGTTATTTTCAGAGCACAGTAAATCTGTACTGCTTTACAAGCTGCACATTGACTCTAAAATACATCCAAGTTCCATTTCTATAGTATTGTCTCTTGAGAAGATACTGAATCAATTGCTGAGATACTGTACTTGTTCAAAAATATATGAAATATATATATATATATATATATATATATATATATATATATATATATATATATATATATATATATATATGAATGAAACCTCAATTCCAAAAGATTTGGGACAATGTAAAAATGTAATGTTCTGTAACCAAAATGTAAAAAAAAAACAGTCTGCAATGATCTCCAAATCTCATAAATCCATAAAATTCATATTCCATTCACAGTAAAAATGAAAGACATATCAAAAAAGTAAATTTGAATTGAGGAAATGCAACATTCTGGGGCGGAAACAAGGTCATTTTGAATTTAAAGGCGAGGCAACGAATGTCTGGGAAAAAGTTATTAAAATTAAACAGTTGGACAAACATTTTGCAACTAACGAGGTTAATTGACAACAGGTCATTAAGATGATTGGATTTAAATGGTGGATCTTAAAGAGGCGGAGTCTCTCAGAAAAACAGATGGTCAGAGGTTCACCAATCTGTGAATGATGGTGTCTACAAACTGTGGAAGAATTTCACAAAAATGTTCCTCAACATTAAATTACAAAACGGTTGAAAATTCATTCATTCATTCATTTTCTCCCGCTTATCCGTAATTCGGGTCGCGGGGGCAGCAGTCTAAGCAGGCCCCCGCCTTCGACTGCTGCCCAATCCTCACAGCACCGTCCCTAACGGTCCCTCCTGCAGGTGGTGAGCCCACGGGAAGGCGGCCCCACGTCACTCCGACGTCACGGACCTTGATATTTCCCTCGTAAGGGACCCCCGGAGCATAGAGGGTTAAGGGCCTCGGTTGAAAATTCAATCGTTGAAATAAATATATATATATATATATATATTCATACAGAATATTTGTGTGCTACATATATACGCTATATACTGTGTGTGTGTGTGTGTGTGTGTGTGTGTGTGTGTGTGTGTGTGTGTGTGTGTGTGTGTGTGTGTGTGTGTGGCTCTCACTTGTCGAGGTTTTACAGGGAGCAGATGGCCCTTTGGAGAAACAGGAGCGATCAGCAGCCTGTAACCTGTCACGTCTCCGGTGGCCTGACTCCAGGAGAGCTGTAGAGAGTTGTAGCTCAACTCACTGACCTGCAGGTCCCTGGGGCCGACCACCTTCTCTGTCACTATCACACCGAGAGAGGAAGAATGATTAGTGTGATAAAGAGAAAGACAGATAGTGAGAAAAAAGAGAGATACAGGGCCAACAGGTGGTGCGAAGCTCATTTCTACTCGAACGAAGCCAGGTTCAGTCCGTGTCTCCTCTCAGGAGTGTGTTTGTGCACGCGTTTCGTGTCTCACCCGGACGTGTGTGTTTAACAGGTCGAGGAGGTTCGGAGGCAGTGAAACACACGCGACGTGAGATTTTGGGCAGCAGACTTTCTAGAAAGGACGAATCAGGGCTAAGCATCAGGTGCTCCTCGTGAGGCTCGCTCACTATCCTCTTCAGCTCTTCTGGATCAGCATTCCTCACACCTGAGAAACATACACACATACTAGTGATGGTGAGATTCACCGATTCGCATCGCTGCATCGGCGTAAAGGTTAACGAAAAATGCGTAGTTTTTAACTGTACAAAAAGATTTATTTATATATAAATATTTATAGACACGCAATACTTTTATTATTCAAAAAGCGACCAATAATTTGTGACCAATATTTTATATGTAGATTGATTTCTCCTCGCTAAACTGCTTTCAGTCGCGTTCTCTCAACACCACTGCTGCTACGTGAATATAGATTAGAATTACAGATTTACATGGCAGAGGTAGAGCTGCAGCTTCCCGGAGACATGACAAAAAAAAGAGCTTCATGTATATCTTTATGTATAGTTAATCCAGATGTTTGATGCAAATTATTTTTTAGATGATGTATGTATCAATTATGAATTACTTCTGTAATTTAAAATATGGCATATATTTCACATTCATACTAAGGTCTGTCTAAATACTCAGTTCTGATTGGCTGGAAAGTGTGTTACTGCTACATACAGAGTGAGACAGCTGTTTTTAGCAGAGATAAGGGTAATTCACACACACACACAATCTTTTTCTAATGACAATTTATCGTCATTGTCCTTATATTGGCAAAATTCCTAATCTATCAACCTGTATATAAAACAAAAAAAGGAAAATTTTTAAAATCCTTTTCATCAGGTTTTGTGTTTTGCATCGGGTGGTACTTTGTGCAATAGAATCCTTCAATGCACATCTGGATCGGTGTCATCGTATAAACTGTGGTCTATTTTTATTCTTCTGATATGCAAATGATCATGAATATGCAAATTTGCCCATAACATCACGCAGCAAGTCCTAGCGACTCAAGTAGTAACTTCCTGCTGAAAGGAGTTTGCAGTGTGATGTTCTTGCATGGTCCATATGTATGAAACCAAGCTGATTTATTCAGGCCTCTTCAGGGCAGACTGATTAGAGAGTCTGAGTGTCAGAACATCAGAGTGTTGGGGGGGTTTGAAGGGGGTACGCATGATGAGAAATCACTGCAATTAGCCGGGCGCTCTCTAATGAGCTGTAATTATTTCTACACTCTGGGCATCGACATTGAGCCGAACGTTATAAAGTCAAGGCAGCAAAGCCAAGTGCTGACAAACGCACTCTACGTCAACACCTCTATATTTGCTGTTATACACTGTATTGATGGACCTGATGACTAATTCCTACGTTAATCAGAACAGAACGGAGCGGTGTAGAGGGAGGATGCTGCTTACCTACTGCGAAAAGAGAGATGCCGCTCTCCTCTATCGCTTTAACCGGTCCACTGATCACATCATCCGATCTGCCGTTAGTAATGAGCACCGCGATCTGAAATCAGAAAAGCATATATTGTGATTGGAATCTGTTTTGTTTTTAATTATTTCCTGTGCATTTCGAACAACAGAATACAGCAAGAAGATGCTCAAAAAGTTATCCAGGTTCTTAACGTTATATAAGGAATAGGTTCCCCTAATAAGCCTATCGACTGCATTATTTATACCCTTAGATGTGATTGGAGCAGATCATCCACGTGTAGTGTATTCATTTATATCTACTTACTGATCTAAAGTATTTACGTAACTGTAAATTAACTTTTGGCTACTTTCTATTTTTTATTTTTTTTTATATCAAAAATATAACAACTTTTACTCTCAACTCAACTACATTTATGATTCAATATAAACTGATCAGTCATTATATTATAACATTATTACATCATCAGTGGTGAATTGAAGAACACTGATTATCTCTTCATCATGGCACCTGTTAGTCGGTGGATTTATTTATTAGGCAGCGAGTGACATTTTGACCTCAAAGTTGACGTGTCAGAAGCAGGAAAAATGGGCGAGCGTAAGGATTTGAAAATTGTGACGTCTAGACGTCTGGGTCAGAGCGTCTCCAAAACTGCAGCTCTTGTCTGGAGTGGTCAGTATCTATCAAAGTGCTCCAATGAAGGAACAGTGGTGAACCGAGGTTCAATGATGCATGTGTGGAGCGAAGGCTGGTCCGTGTGGTCCGATCCAACAGACGAGCTCCTGTAGCTCAAACTGCTGAAGAAGTTAAAGCTGTTAATGCTCCATGTAAAAGGGGACCAACACAATATTAGGCAGGTGGTCATAACGTTATGCCTGATCAGTGTATGTACTTTTTTACTAGACTATATTTTAAATGACTGTTACCAATTACATTTTGCTTTTGGCTCACTTGTTCTGCAGAGGAGGTGATATTGCCATCTACATGATATTGCGATTTGTCTTTTTGCGCCAAATGAATCTTCTCCACATGAAGGCGAATTAGCATCTTGCCGAATGCCAGGTGTTTCACATCAATTAAGGACATGGCTGCAGCCAGTAACGAAGTCGAAGCCAGCACAAGCGGCGCCAGCACTGACAACCATCGGTGACATGACGCTCGAACATTATTTATTAGTTATCTGAAGATAACTTTTTAAAAGTTTGCTTTATCGCTTTGTCTTATCTTTTTGACCGACTTGTTCGATCTTTGTTTCATTCTGTCGTGTTGAGTCTGTTGTGATGATCTTTGTGATGATGCACAAGTCCTCGACACCAAGACACGTGTTTGCCGATGAAAATCCAAAACCGGTTGATTTGTGAGGTTTTATTTCCTAAAATACAAATAAAATGCTAATGCTAAACATGCTAAAATGCATTAGCATTGTTGAGGTAAACAATTTTATTTGTATTTTAGGAAATACGAGACATTCAAACGCGTATCTTGGTGTCGAGGACTTGTGCATCTTTGAGCCTATGTTTAATATGAGTCAAATACTCAAGTACTGTTCAAATGAGATACTCGAAAATTCTCCTAATTCTGAATTCTCTATTCTGGTTAGTTGATATGCGAATTTGTCTGTACTTTGAAATTTTTTGCTGAAGATGTTTTGAGTCCTAGTTTAAATATAAACGCATATTTAATAGCATTTATACACCCCCCCCCCCCACCCACACACATATCGTCTATTTAAACATATCAAACTTGCCTCCGATTACTTTCATTATAAAAGAGTGCCTGCTTTTATACAACGTTCACCTGAAGCAGAGGGTCGAATTCATCAAAATTCACCGAACAGCATTATGCCTCTGCACAAAAGTGCTCTCGTGTGTGTGTATGTGAGCTGACTTTAAACAAAACCCGATACCGCTGCAGTTAATTACAGCCAACCTGCGGCCTCATTTGCACATCAGGTGCTCGTCTCCGCAGGACAAGAACCCGAATGCGGTCTGAAATCCTAATAAAGTCCTTGTGTTTCAATGCAGTGTGTCTCCCTGGCTGGAGAATAACATAAAAATATACAAATATGAGATTAAGGTTAAATGCTTGATCAATGCTAGTTGATCCATGGTATATATTGATACACCAAACGATATTTTGTCCTCTAAACTTTACTCCTTTTTCTGCTTTATATTCTGTGTACCTTTACTATATATATATATATATATATTATATCGACAAAAGTATTAGGACACCTGATATTTCCAGCTGTATGTGGTTCATCTACAAACTGTTACCACAATGTTGGAGGAACACTGGTTCCAGCACAAAGCCAGCTTCATGAAGATCTGCTTTACATTGGTTGGAGTGGAAGATCTCCTGCTATAGAGCTCTCATCTCAACCCTACTGAACATGATGAATGTGAACACTGACTGCACACCCAGGCCTCCTCAGCTTTCCACCTACATCACTACCTGACTTTACTAACACACTCCACAAGCACACTCTAAAATCTAGTGGAACATCTTCCCAGAAGAGAGGAGAGTATTATAACAGCCAATGGAGACTAAATGTGGAAAGTCAGGTGTTGCGTATTATACAAAATATACCTTTGGAGTGTTTTCCCGGATAATTGACTGACTAAAAACAGACTCCACAAGGAACTCGAGGGCCACGCCTGTGCGACTCCCTCCTCCCTCGTACGGCAGCTCCTCCACCGCGTTTAATATCTCCTCCACGGTGGAGTAGTCCGTCAGAGCCACACGCATCCTGCCAACACAAATGTATTAGGGTTTAGGAGTGGGCCGACAATAAATTCATGAGGAATCATAAATAATTCTACACAATTGACTCAATGAGAGGACAAAGACCATGTTCATTAGCATACGGTGCATTTATTTAATCAGACTGAAGATGGATTTGATCTATGAACATCCAGGTTACGCTTCTGCTGCTCCACTTTGCTCACTAGTGATGGGAAGAGTGGATCGTTTTAGTGACTTGGCTCTTTGAATCTCGTTTTTCATAACGACATCTTTTTTTATTCATTTCGTTCAGTTCGTTCTTTGAATCATCTTTAATCATGTGACCAAAAGACAAACGACTCATGAGATGAACCACTCCACTACTGTTGACACCATATGAGTCTTGAAGTCATTACAACCCCTGGTTTAGGAGGTCAGGGCCTTATTCAGCCACTAGGGCGCCAAATCGTTCTTAAGGATGGAGAAGATACCCATACACACAATCATACACAAACAAAGTACCGGCTAATCTGTCTGTAATTATGTGAAGAATTAATCTAGTGTACCTCGGAATATCTGCATATAAAGTGACTCCAAAACGAACACCTTCTGCTCCGATCACGCTGCTCTGGAAGGATCGGATAATTTCAGCAATGAACTCTTTAATCTGGCCGAAGCTGGAAGGACCCACCGACCACGACTCGTCCACCAAGAACACGATGTCCGCAGGCAAGGCCGTGCGACACTCTGGAACGAAACAAACACAGACATGAGTCCATAAATGTCATAAAGAAAGCTATGAAGTCAAGTCACATTTACTGCAATCACATTTACGCTGAGGTCGACCAAAGGATGATAGGGCCACTAAATCCACAGTGCAAAACATAAAACAGTTTATGACTCAGTCTGCAGTACAGTTTGTAATACAACATCCTCAAAAGGATTGTACAGTGTTATAGTATATATATTTATGCTATAATGGTCACATTGTCATTGTAAAATTTAGTTATTATCAACCATTACCACTAGATGGCAGTATGACGTTAGCAAAACATGCGCCTAAGAAGGATTTCACAGATTTTAGAGTTGGACAAGCTGCAAGGTGTGATAGGGACAAGAAGGAAATACTACACCAGTCATTTATTCCATAATGTTTATTAACAAGACTGTGTTTAGTCTTTAAAGAAGTTTTGCAGGGTTTTGAAGTGCACTGAATTCTATGTTCATTCATTCATTCGTTCGTTCGTTCATTCATTCATTCATTCATTCATTCATTCATTCATTCATTCATTTATTCATCCAAATATGTTTTGCAGGATTTTAAAGAGAACTGATTTCTATATTAATTAATTCAATCATTTAACTATCCATCCATCCATCCATCCATTCATTCATTCATTCATTCTTTCTTTCTTTCTTTCTTTCTTTCTTTCTTTCTTTCTTTCTTTCTTTCTTTCTTTCTTTCTTTCTTTCTTTCTTTTATTCATTTACTTACCCAAATATGTTTTGCAGTGATTTGAAGTGAACTGATTCATTCATTCATTCATTCATTCATTCATTCATTCATTCATTCAATTATTCATTCAACCATTCATCCATCCATCCATATATTCATTCACTCATTAACTCACTTATCCAAATATGTTTTGCAGGGTTTTAAAGAGAACTGATTTCTATATTAATTAATTCAATCATTTAACTATCCATCCATCCATCCATCCATCCATCCATCCATCCATCCATCCATCCATTCATTCTTTCTTTCTTTCTTTCTTTCTTTCTTTCTTTCTTTCTTTCTTTCTTTCTTTCTTTCTTTCTTTCTTTCTTTTATTCATTTACTTACCCAAATATGTTTTGCAGTGATTTGAAGTGAACTGATTCATTCATTCATTCATTCATTCATTCATTCAATTATTCATTCAACCATTCATCCATCCATCCATATATTCATTCAATCATTAACTCACTTATCCAAATATGTTTTGCAGGGTTTTAAATTAAACTGATTCATTCATTCATTTGTCAAAAATTTGTCCAAGAATTTGCTTGGTTTTGAAGTGAACTAATTTCTATGTTCATTCATTCTTTTATTCATCCATCCATCCATCCCTCCATCCATCCATCTATCAATCTCTAATCTATTTAATATTTGAATAAAATATTTACTTTTATACACATTTTATTAATTTTTTATGTTACTTTACTCTTTTATGTTTAATTTTATTTGATCCTATTTTATTCCTTTCATCTTTACAAGTTGGACAGTCATAAAAAACATTTCACTATGTGCATATTAATATGTATGTTACAAGTACAATTTGAATTTAAATTTAAATTTAAATTTAAATTTAAATTTAAATTTAAATTTAAATTTGAATTTGAATTTGAATTCATTCATTCATTCATTCATTCATTCATTCATTCATTCATTCATTCACTTATCATGAGTGCATTATAGTTGTAGCAGATGTGAATCCTTTCCTGGGATACTGATCAATTGCAATTCACCATGTACACACCTTCACAAGAGAAGAAGGAAGAGGAGGAGGAAGAGAGAAAAATGAAGAAAAAAAGGAAAAAAAGAGAAAAGAAATGAGGCAGAGGAGGAATAATGGGAGAAAAGAAAGAATAAGAAAATAGGAAGAAAAATGAGAAAGAGGATTTTTGTTTCATTCTGGCATGTTGAAGAGCACCGGGGCATGGTGCAGGGGCCCAGAGCCAAAAGTTCTGTCACCACTCCACTCTGTGGTGAGGAACACGGTTCCCCGAAGGTCGTTACATAAACAGGTAGATGCATTAACAATCCACATTAGAGTCAGTAGTTGATCCACTAAAGTAGTGATTTTGTAGTTTGTTTTTGTATTTATGTCGGTAATGATTTTGCTCTCGGTCTTCTAAAAGTGCTAACGACCTGCACAAAATATCCACGTTCTTAGAAGTAATGTGTAATTGCAAATCATAATCGATAGTTAGTACAATATTTCATGACATAGAACCAGATAAAAAACGTTGCTGTAAAAGGAAAATATCTAAAAACATTATATATATATATACACTGTAGTATAACAGTAAATAGTTTCTGCTATTAGTGTGTATTTGTGATGTTCTATCAAAATATCTACTATAAAGTCTGAAATTATTACCCTAAATATTTTCACTAGCGTGTGTCATGTGCTCGAGAACTTGTGCATCTTTAAGCTTAAGCCCAATATAAGTCAAATACACAAGTACTGTTTTAACGGTAACACGGTACATAAATAAGCATGTAAACTAAATTCACTTATTATGAACTTATCACGAGTTCATGTGGGAACAACAGCTACCTTAAATAGTACATGTTTGTTTATTGATAGTATATTAATAATTACTAAAATGATTAATAGCAAAATTCATAGTAAATTATATAAAAAAACAGTGATATTGTTCTGCCTTTGTGCGTTCACACGAGGAGGATCATTCAACACCATTCAATAGTGTTTGTAAGTCTTTTAAATAGTGCACTTTTAATTCCTATTCTTTTCTATAGAGCACGTTACATGAATTACCAAACATGTTCTAACATGCGATTAAGGTGGCTGTTGTTCACACATGAACTCATGTGACTGATGGTGTAATTAAGATTAGTTCTTAATTAGTAACATTTAGTTTACATGCTTATTTATGCAGCGTTATTGCAAAGCGTTCACGTTCAAATCAGATACTCGAATGCTTTTACTCGTCACATTGGAATGGAGCAGGTTTTGCATTAAGGCATTTACTTTTACTCAAGTATGATTTCCAGGAACTCCTAACACCTCTGTAGAATAGAATAGAATAGAATAGCTTTTATTTGTCACATTGAAATTACAGCACAGTGAAATGTTGTTCTTCGCATATCCCAGCTTGCTTGGAAGCTGGGGTCAGAGCGCAGGGTCGGCCATGATACGGCGCCCCTGGAGCACACAGAGGGTTAAGGGCCTTGTTTAAGGGCCCAAGAGTGGCAGCTTGGCAATACCGGGGCTTGAACCCCCGACCTTCCGATCAGTAATCCAGCGCCTTAACCACTGGAGCCACTACTCCCCCGAGAGAGAGAGAGAGAGAGAGTATTCTGTATTCTGTATTCTGTACTGTATTCCTGTACATAATAGTTTTCGATTACTATAGGAAGTGGAATATAAGGCAGACGAG
>NC_139597.1:3867923-3889815 GCF_946808225.1 Silurus aristotelis | reverse complement strand
TTAATCTTTTGTGGGATTAAGTTCACTTTCATGGCAAAGAGACAAATCAGACTCTGTTAAAGTTAATATTTGTTTCATTTCTCACTGTAACTCTCACTGTTTCATAGCAAAGACTGCTGAATGAGACGCTCCCATAGAAATGTATTAGAAAGACTGCGTTCTTACAAAATTTTCCACGTATCTGTACTTCACATCTGTATTTCTATTTAGTGAGACTTTTACTTTAACTTTACTACACAACTTTTTACTCGACTACATTTTGCGAAATCAGTCGTTACTTTTTTATTTATTAGAATAAAAACTCAAACACGCAGCGATCCACCAATCAGGATCGAGTGCTCGCTCTGTTTAGAACTTGTTTTGATCGGCGCTTTGTGCATTTACTGATCACCAACATACAGTTATTTACTGATCACCAACATACAGTTCAGCATCAGTTCAACATCAAGCAGAACATTTAAGGAGAGGAATAAATGATGAAGAAACTCCAGACTCGAACTCGCCACAACACACATGACCTCGTTAATCATTCTATTAATTCGTCAGTGTAACATTCGAGTCTTTTCACGTAAACTGAGTTGATTAAGTAAAAAGTCTTGTGACAAAATCATAATAGGAACATAATAGCCATAATAAATCACAGTACTTTAGACGCAAGTACATTTGAAGGCAAATACTTTTACTCAAGTAAAAGTTTAAATAGACACTTTAACTACATGGTTTGTCCACCACTGGTTATTAAAATCTCTACAGTGTATTCCAGTAAAAGCTTATAGAGAGGAGACTTGGTTTCCCCCCCACCACCACCAACTAGCCCCCCCACCGCAGAGAAGAAGAATCACATATTTACAGTGCTGCTACACTCACGACTTCTCCCGCTGCACAAATCTTCATCTCATTCATTTCTTTTCGGAAGGTACGGTACATTAAACACACGTTTGAACTCTCCGGAGGAGGCACATCTATACTCGACTTTAGCATTTAAATTAAGTGCGTGATCTCCAAAAAAAAATCTAATAAAAAAACGCATTAAGTTTCAGTCTCGGTTAAGTGCAGCTGTAATGTCTGTCCTTTTTTTAGGTGTATGTTTGAAGAAGTTACAGAAGAGTGTGACTAATGTTTGCGTACCGAATATGAGGATCCGTTGTCAGGCAGATAGCGCTGCAGGCCGCGTTATGGATTCAGACAGGTCCAGCCAGAGGCCGAGTTAAAAACAGACGAAGTGGAAAATCAGTTCAAGCAGACAGATGTTATCTGTCTCTGACTGTCTGAGCATGCAGGTGAAAACCAGATGCACCGTGAGGATATGAATCCAAAATCTTTCTTCCACTTTTTCTATTTTATTTTTTTTTTGCCACGCATCCTTACGTCCTTGCTTTCTACCTACATCCATCAACACAGCTTGAAATATAAATAATCCAAATATCCGAATACAGGAACCACCATCGACCTCGTATCTCAGGAGAGATGTGACGGCGTTATAATATAGAGGTGACAGGTGAAGGCAGATTCTTCATCCAACAAAAGACGCAGCTCGGAGCTGCGCTATATGAGCTGCTAGTGTTGAGGAGAAGTCCCTGTGACATGTACAGGTTGGTGTGTAGGACCGTGTGGGGATTAAACTGCCGTTTAATTAACTCGCACTGTGCCTTCGGGAAAGATTACATTCTATTAAAAATCATTCAGCCTTCCATCGGTAGGACTCTATTTCACTACACGGGGTATGAAGTAAAGTTGGACATATCTGATCTTACAGTCAGCGCATTTTTGTCAGACGTACAGGATTTTCTGATTTAGCCGTTAGCTAATTCCCACCAAGCATGCACTCTCTTTTATACAAACTTTTCCTAGCTGACAGTTGAGGCTCCATCAAAAATGGTTAATAACAAAATGTTCTACATAAAAGCGCCAGTGTGAATTATTACTGTGTAAATCTTGTTTTGCTTCTCAAATGAACTTTTGCTTTTGAAAAAGAACATACCAAAATTCCTGACCATACGTTTGGCATGTGCATCTTTTTCGAACATCCCATTCCACTTTAGTTCCCATTTGCTGTTAAAATAGACTCCACTGTTCTGGGAAGATGATCCACTAGTGTCCTTGTGGAGATTTGTGCACAAGGGTTGTAGCAAATTCAGGTACTGATGTATTCATTCCAAAGGTATTCAATAGGGTTGAGGTCAGAGCTCTATATAGAAGCCACTTGAGATCTTTCATTCCAACCCATATAAACTATATTTTAATGGCGCTGGATTGGTGCATTGCCATGCTGGAGCCAGTTTGGGGTTTTTTTTGCATCCAAAGATATTCTATACAATTGTGTGCCTCCATCTATGGGATAACACTTTGGGGAAGAACCACACATGGCTGGAAGAGTCAGGTGACCCAATACTTTTGTCAATAAAAAAGCATGCCAATGCAGGCTGTAAGCAATACAGCTGACATTTACCACAGAAACAATAACATTATTACTCCTAATATTCAGTGATGGGAGGTCAGGACCAGAAAAGTCTTCTCTGCTGGCCTAAACACTATCAGAAGCACTGACATACATTTACAACCTAAATTATAATATTTGTTCTATGAAATTGTATTCATTTATTCCCAACAGTTTATTATCTTTATGTCGTAGCGTTTCTCTCGGCTGCACTGCTTCCAGTACGTGTATGTGGATGCAGATTTCAGCCTCTATGTGGTGCCATGTCAATCTAATCTCCCCAGGGCCTTTCAGAATCAGAACTGCTGGCCTTTTACCACAGAGAATTTTTCCGTCCTCTGATTGGTTGGTCAGAGGGAAACTATTACAGCCAAGTTCGACTGGTAAAACACGTGTGTAGCTCTGCACACATTAATACACCTGAGTTAGACTTTTTTATGCCCACAGAGGAAGAGAAATTGATTTGGTCTCAGGCATATTTGAAAAAACATTTTGAAGAAAAGCTAGACATCGTGAGGAGGTCGGCCAACACTAAAGCTATTCACAGACTTCCACGATGTGTTGGCAGTGGTGGACAATAATAAAGTAAATATAAATCGTTATTGTATTTAAGTAGCTTTTTTACGTATTTTTAGTTTACTGAAGTATTTCCATTTAGTGAGACTTTTACTTCACTATATTTCAAAGTCAAATATTTTTTTACTCAACTACATTTTGCGAAATCAGTCGTTCCTTTTTATTAAGAAGGATAAAAACTTAACTGGTCAAACGCCCAGCGATCCACCAATCAGGATCGAGCGCTCGCTCCGTTTAGAGCGTGTTTTGATCGGCGCTTTGTGTATCTACTGATCACCAACATACAGTTCAGCATCAGTTCAACATTTAGAGAGGAAGAAATGATGAAGAAACTCCAGACTCTAATTTGCCTTGTTTAGATGACCTTTTTTTTTTTTTCAAGTAGTTGAAAAGTTTTGGGCTCATGATCATTTTAATAGAAATCAGTGTTTGACTCATTAATATCATTCTATCAATAGATCAGTGTGTAAAGAGTCACATTTTTCACAAAACTGAGTTGATTAAGTAAAGAGTCTTGTAAAAAAAAAAAAAAATAATAATAGAAACATTATAGCCATAATAAATCTAGAGTACTTTGGATACTTAAGTACATTTAAAGGCAAAAACTTTTGTACTTTTACTCAAGTGAAAGTTTAAAGGGACATTTTACTTTTACTAAAGTAATATTTTACCGAATGGATCTACTTCATCCACCACTGTGTTTTAGTGACCAGATAGGTGAGAGAGTATCTGCCATCCCTCATATTCAGAGCCAATTTGATTCTCTAGGATGCTAATTTGACTCGCTTGGAAACCAAATTCTTCAGAAGACACTACTTGAGCGTCCTGGCGCATTCTTTTCACATACCTGTCAGCCAGTTTAAACTTTTTGCTGAAAGCTTAATACGTATTAAAGCAGGTGAGCAAAGGGAAAATGGATGCACTTTGGGGCATAAGCATTAGCAATTTCAGCTCATACCTTCAGTAATGAATATTACACACATACACAATTTAGCATTTCATGGTGCTTAATAGACATGGTGTGAACTTTCTCCTACATATTCTGCTTTGTCAGAGATACGGGATCAAGCAGGATGCACGGGTATAGATGATTTATAGCAGAAGGAGAATTCTTTTAGACGTGTCAGCCTTGTTAAAGTGCAGACGACATGCAGATGTTCACGTATAACAGTGTAAAAAGCCAGACTTTACTACAGAGCTATCAGGTTCAGATACTGTACTGTATATACTGTATATATACAGGGGGTAGACCATAAGGTTGGACATAAAAACATGTGGTTTAAGACAACAATAATTTATTAGTATGGTGTAGGGGCTTCTCATGCAGATAACAGATAAAGTTGAGAGAAACTTTGAGCCATTACACTTGCAAAGAGCGATATTTTCATTGGGAAGGACGACGATGAACAGGATTAGAGAGAGAGGCAGGATTGAGATGCTTTGGACATGTGCAGAGGAGGGACATGGGGTATATCAGTAGGAGAATGCTGAGGATGGAGACACCAGGAAGGAGGAAAAGAGGAAGACCAAAGAAGAAGTTTATGGATGTGGTGAGGGAAGACATGTAGGTAGTTGGTTTGAAAGAGCCAGATGTTGAGGACAGGGGGGTATGGAGACGGATGATCTGCTGTGACGCCCCCTAATGGGAGCAGCCGAAAGAAGAAGAAGAAGACACTTGCAAAGAGTGGCCAGAAGGAAATGGAGGAAAATATCTCCTGACTTGCTATTCCAAAATACACCAGAAAGACTTGCTGTCTTAGTCACAGATTCGCCAGCAAGACGTGTACCAACAGTTTGTATGCTTTTAAAACTTCCCTATGTTTCCAATTATGTTGTGTGGATTGCATTAGTAGCCATGTTACAAAAACTCTATAAACCTTTTGAAACCATATATACATATACACACACATACATACTTTATGATATAGGCTGCGTTTACACTTGGCATTAACATGCGACCTGTATCCGGATGTTGTCCACAAATACATTGAAAAGACACGTGTAAACACGCTTCTGATTGAAATTATATCTGATCATTGTGTACCGGTCATGAGGAAATCGAGGACTTGTTGTGATCGGATCTCAGTGTAATGTAAACGCAATCCAGCTATTGTGTCTGCATTCGCAGGTCTACGTCACGCAAAACCCCGCCCCCTGTCTGTGTTGTTTTGCGATACAATCATGGGCGGAGTACATCGCAAATTGTCTGCGCATTCAAAAGTTGCAACTCATTCTCTGTAAAGAATGCGCATTTTCCCACCACAGCTTGCAACGTTTTCTAATCTATGTTTATTTTTTTACTATTTCCACAACGGAATCTATCCACATTATTACTAGCTGCAGCCTCTTTATCCATCTCGTTTTGCAGGAATTGTAAAATGTCCCGTGACTTAAAACATTTTCCAACAGACCCACCACTTTAGGTCGACTCTGCAGACTTATTTAAATATTGATCGATTATCCAGATAGAGAAGTCATGTTGCCAAGTGTAAACATGTCGTGTCCTGATTGACCGATGATCCGATCTGCTTGATCGGACCACAGTGATCGCATGTTAATGCGAAGTGTAAACGCATTCATAGATATAGATATGTATAGAGTATATATATGCACATGATTCAGTTGTCCAACCCCTGTGTGCAATATGTACATTTCTTTTTATTGGAGAAAGACTTCATATTGCATTCACATTGTCTGATTTATTATCTCAAGCACTCAGAATGACAGTCTTGTGTACTTTGGTATGCTAATTCAATTCCCATGATATATAAATACAGCTTCTTGAAAGAGTGTGTGTCGTCCTCTAGTCCTTATCTGTTCAATATGTGCAGTGCTTTGAGTAAACACGGAGAAACACGTGAGCTAGGAATCAGCCTCGTACCTTCAGCTTGTGCAGACACATTCTGATAGGAGAGAGAAAGAGAAAGGAGCAAGATCCACAAATACAAATGATCCATCATCTCTCACTCTCTCCCACTCTCTTTTTCTCTTTTTTCTCCTCTATGGGTCGCTCCTCTCGAGTCTCTTCGCTATCTTATCTCTCCTCCAGCAGGCCCAATCTTCCGAGATGACGCTCAGCTTTGCTTTATTCAGCCGCGACTTTCCCTTCCTTATCTGACAGAGAGACAGAGAGTGTGTGTGATAGCAAAAGAGAATAAACAGAAAGAAAGAGAGAGTGAGAAAGAGAGAGAAAAATAAGATCATTATCAAGGTCATGTGCATACAGAAAGTGATGTTTTTATAGAAGAGACGTAATATAACATGTACATTTTACACACTGCAAGTTCGTTCAGTGTGGGATACTTGGATGAAGGGACCAAATATTGCAAAGAAATAACAAGGAAAGAAAAAAAGAAGAAAAAATAGATTAAGAAAAAAATTAACACAAATGAAAAATTTGTGTTAAGATAAAACATTCTAAGATAAAACAAAGGCAAAATAAAGAATATAGCAAAGACAAGATAAAAAAATTATAAATCAACTAATACTAGAAAAAAAAAATAGGTAAAATAAAATTTCAATGGAAATAAAAAATGTAAATTAACAAGAATTTGGTCAAAAAAAGAGCAAAAAACAAACAAACAAAAAAAAGACATTAAAAATATAAAAAGGTCAAAAGAAGATGTGTGAAGGAAGAGTAAAAAAAAAAGACAACAATAGTAATAATATTTTAGATGAAAAACTAAAAAATGTGGAAAAAATTCAAAAGACAAAACTGCAGCTGAAGTGAAAAATATCAAATTCCTTCAGTAACATATGGAAAAGGCACCGATCCAAAGAAACTACAGAAATTATCCAGATTATCTGTAGTTTAGAAGATAAGAAAGCGTTGAAAAACACACTATGAAGACAAAAGTTTCTACAAGCACACTTCAAAATCTAGTGGAACATTCCAGAAGAGTGGAGGTTCCACTAGATTTTGAAGTGTGCTTGTAGAGATTTCGCTCATTCAGCTATAAATCAGGCAAGGAGACAATGAAAAACCGCCCTCCTGTTTTTATTCAATTCCATCTGATGTAAGTGAGATGAGGAGGACTGGGGTGCAGTCTGCATTCCAGTTCATCAAGTTCAGGAGGGTTGAGAGTCAGAGCTCTATAGTAGGAGATCTTCCATTCGAACCCATGTGAAGCAGATCTTCATGGACCGGCGCATTGTCGTGCCTGAACAGGTTTGAATCTCACACCACATCCAAAGACAACGTCCTATTCATTTGCGTGCCTTCATCTTTGTAGTAACAGTTTGGAGAAGAACCACATATGGCTGGAAATAGTAGGTGTCCCAATACGTTTGTCTTCATAGCGTGTTTACAACGCTTTCTTATCTTCTAAACTACAGATAATCTGGATAATCTCTGTAGTTTCTTTGGATCGGTGCCTTTTCCATATGTTCCTGAGGGAATTAGATATTTTTTACTACAGCTGCAGTTTTGTCTTTTGAATTTCTTCCAGATTTTTTTGTTTTTTTATTATTACTATTGTTGTCCTTTTTTTTTTTTTACCCTTCCATCACATATCTTCTTTTGATCTTTGTATGTTTTTAACTTCTTTTTTTTATACCTTAAGGTATAACCTTGTTAACTTGTTTATTGGTTAATTGGAGCCTTAGTGGAATTTTTAAGTTGAAGAGATGAACAATTTTTCCAAGAGAATTGAAAAATGTTTTTATTATTCTTATCTAGATGTTAGACACAATTTCATTGGAAGATTCTAAATAAAACCTAAGTTGATAATAAATAAATAAAAAATCAGGCGGAGTGTGTAACTTGCATAAACGTATCAAGACATTTATTGAAGGAGTCTCCAGTTCTAGTATTTCTTTTTAGTAATAGAGGGATAGACAGAGAGAAATCTGAAGGCGTGACAGAAAAACTGATGCTATAATGCAAGTGATAAGAGGAACTAATTCGTTTTATAGACATCCCATAACAGTACACGCACCTATAACTGGATAAAAGTAGCATTGCATAATTATTATTGTGCGTTTAAATAGGAATGAAGAAAAACAATACTGTTATAGGAAATGAAATTCTCATATAAAATGATGATTATTTCTTTACAACTACACACATTTAGTGTTTTATTCCAAC
Organism: Silurus aristotelis; assembly: GCF_946808225.1. Taxonomy (NCBI): domain Eukaryota; kingdom Metazoa; phylum Chordata; class Actinopteri; order Siluriformes; family Siluridae; genus Silurus; species Silurus aristotelis. Next base: position 3,881,716 of record NC_139597.1, on the reverse strand, counting down.
AGAAGAAACTGCAAATATTTCCGATCCTTTAACTGGAAAATGATCTCTTTTTTGGGAGGGGGAGGACACGAGTTTGTTTTTTTAACCCCAGCAGTTTTCCAACACTTCCTGTTTCCTGTTCATTGACTTACAGATCGTTGATGCTACTCTGAAGTTGCTATGGCGTTTAAGAAACAGAGAAAAGAGGCTCTGTGTTCACATACCAGTGAAAGTCAGTCCTGTTCCTGCATGTAAAGCCACATGTTCTCATCCAACTGGCTCCATTCCAGGATTACCAACTCACTTCGTATACACGGATACCTAAAGCAAACAGATAAGCGGAATAAGGATCAGCTTCGTGTCTCAATCAGCTTGGCCTCAAACGTGCCTCTTTCAACTGTATTTTGAAGATCCTGAAGATGCAACATTTCTCCACTGGGATAAAATCTTTCTGATGCTATGAAGTGCAGTTTGACCCATGGTGTGCTGTGGCTCTGGTTACGGGGTTCCTCAGATCTTTTCTGTGTCTCCAAATGTCAGCTGGTTCTACATAACAGCATTTCTCTACTTTATAAAGGATTATCCCTGTAGGTGTGAAATCAGTTGTCACACTCAGACTTAAATACACTACACATACTACACACTACACATACCACACACTACACATACTACACACTACACACACACAGTATCTCCATATAAGGTTAGTAATACAATATAACAAATATATATATAATTTATTCACCAACATACATGTACAACATACGCTTTGCTCAGACAGTAAGCAGCCACGTTAGTCAGATTTAGACAAAAGCATTAAAGTGAAATGTCTTCGCTTTTGTCCGCTTAAGGTCAAAAGCCTGGCGGATTTACTGAGTGTGTCTTCCAAAAAAACCCAAAATAAATCAATAAGGGAGTGTAAATCGTTCGGGAACAGAAAAAATGTTCTTGCAAGAAAGACATCATTGTTGAATATACGCACTGTCCGATATGCACACGAACATCTGAAAATGCTGCACGAAATTTTTCCACATTAGTCTACAGAATTGAGGCATTACAATGAGTGTCCTTGAATTAGCATTACATCAGAGATGCATTATTAAAGTTATAAAACAGGTTACAAAGCAAAAAGATTTGATGATTTGAGTCTGAGAGTATAAAAATTTTCGGTGTATATGTAATATTACACACATTGACATTAACGCCAATTAATTTCATTTATATCATCAGCTTTTTCCCCAGTCTGTGGAATTCACTACGAGCTCTAGGTTGTAACAGGTATTTTATTATATTGGTTATATTGCTTTTTAAATTCTTGCCAATCTTTGCCCATACTTCTTGCTAATCAGGCCTGAAGACTATGCCTACTTTTTTGGTTTTAATATCAAGCATTTAGTTTTTTTGAAAAAACTGTTGCATTTTTTTGCCAGATATTTAATACATAGCTTTTTGAAAGCAGGTGTTGGGGGTGTGTATAAACTTTTGCACTCAATGTAACTAACTGTAAGTGAAATACTACAGCAACAGTGCACTTTGTGGCTGGCCAATGTCCAAATGAGGAGAAAAGCTTGGCAGAAATATGGCAGTGTGAATCACATAGAGTGGCTTTCAAATGCATAGAGCAGAGTGGGAGTGAAAAAAGGAAGAAAGAAAGAAAGAAAGAAAGAAAGAAAGAAAGAAAGAAAGAAAGAAAGAAAGAAAGAAAGAAAGAAAGAAAGAAAGAAAGAAAGAAAGAAAGAAAGAAAGAAAGAAAGAAAGAAAGAAAGAAAGAAAGAAAGAAACCAACATTTTCATTTCAGCTGTCATTTTAACTCACCACTGTCATCCAGGTTTACAGTCCCACTGAGCTGCACACACACACACACACACACACACACACACACACACACACACACACACACACACACACACACACACACAGCTCCCCTGGACAAATACACACGAACGTCCTGTGAAAATCCTGCACCGAACTCTCAACCGATTAAACTCCAGCAGGCTCGAGATGAAAGTGTCTTGGTAAAAATAAAAAGAGGCAATATGGATGAATGAATGAAACACACACCCCTCAGAGTGCAAGCTCAGGAAGTGTGTGGATGTGCAGCAACAGGTCGAGTTGTCTAAAGTGACTGAAAGAGAGTGAAAGTATGAAAAGTGGGTGTGTGTGTGTGAGTGTGTGTGTGTGTGTGTGTGTGTGTGTGTGTGTGTGTGTGTGTGTGTGTGTGTGTGTGGAGAGGGTTGACCGAGGAGGGGGGTATTAGAAGGGGGAAGAGCGAAGGGTAGGAGCAAACAACTGGTGCTGGAGGGCACTAACTTGTTCACTGTCTCCTTCACGAAAATATTTGTCGTCCCCTAAAAACACACACACACACACACACACACACACACACACACACACACACACACACACACACACACACACACACACAAACACACACACACACTCTCTCTCTCTCTCTCTCTCTCTCTCTCTCTCTCTCTCTCTCTCTCTCTCTCTCTCTCTCTCTTCATCTACAGTATCTTCTCATTTCTGCTGCAAAGAGAGCTGGAATGTGTCCTCTTCTACTCGTACATACAGCCGAGGACTTCACAACGTTCACCCTGAAACGTTTGTGTTTCTATAGTAACAGTTTATTCACAGGGACGCTTTACATACACGTACACGTTTAACGACAACTAAAGGAGTCTCCAGTGTTAGAACTTTCTACATCAGACATCTTTTTTTTTTAGGATGTTCTACAAGTAACAATATTTTAAATTATTTGCATTATTTTCATTTAGGGTTTCACTTTTCATAGCCAAGGACTCCTACAAATACAGTATCTCACAAACGTGAGCACACCCGTCACATTTCAGCAACCATTTTAGTATCTTCTTAAGATACTAAATCTCTTAGAGCTCTCTTACTACTCTAAGGGCTTTTAGAGTAGTCGATGTGCAGCTTGTATAGCGGTTCTCACATTTGTTGGCAGTTATTTAGACAATAATGGTTGTATGTTGAGTTATTTCTAGAGGACAGTAAATCTGTACTGCTCTACAAGCTGCACAATGACTATTCTAAAATATATACGAGTTTAATTTGTCCCTTGAGAACATATAATAAAATGGTGAGGGGTGCACTCACTTTTGTGACATTTTGTAAAAACTTTTGCAACTTATTTGTATCTGTACAATATAATAGCAATTTTTTTTTTACATAAAAATTTTACATTTTAATGTAAAATTTTACATTTTTACATTAAAATTTTTTCAATAAATGACATTTTTATTTAAATTATGACCCAAATTGTCTTTATTTACAGGCATTAAAAAATATTTAATAATAGATTTCCATCACTGTGGAAAAAAAAAACAACGACCCCAAAGAATTAAGAACCAGTGCTTTCATTACTAAAACTTGTGTGGAAAACACATTTTAATAAAAAAAAAAAATGCTCTTAAGGGGAACTTTGTCTCGCAAGTCGTTGAATGTAAGTGGAAGATGGTGACAAACTTGGTTGGGTTGTAAGTGTACGCTTATTTCACATCGTATTTTTCATTTGCATAAAAATTACACTTTGCATTTATAAATGCATTCAATTTTCCTGTCGCTTGAACAATGAGAGCAAAACCTGTGCACAAAGCCAGTTCTTTGAAGAGGGTAGCTCAGTGGGTAAAATGTTGAACTTTTGATGGGAAGGTCATGGGTTCAAATCCCAGCACCACCAAGCTGCCATTGCTAGGCCCTTAAACAAAACCCTTAAATCTTCAATTTCTCGGCTGTATAACTGAGATAACTGTAGGTCTCTCTGGAAAAGAACATTTGCTGAATTTAATGTAATGTAAATGTAAGATACGCTCAACATGGGTTTTAGTGGAAGATCTTAAATGGAGATCTGATTTCAACCCCACTAAATACTTTTTGGGACACACCCCAGGCCTCTTCACCTCACCTGCATCAGTACCTGACTTTATTAACACCCTTGTAGTGTTGCTATTTACTATAACAGTAAATAGGGACTAAGTGTTGAATGACATGTTCCTAAAGCACATGAATCCTATGGTCAGGTGTCCACAAACTGTTTTCTGATTATCAGCCCACTTCATGCCTCTGAGAAAAGATTTTCAGAAACATACTTGATATCCACTATGCATTATTCAGAAAGGGAATAGATAACGCTAATAGATAAGGTATGTGAGGAATGTCGACCAGAATGTCGGCTTCTGGGAGTTTAAGGAGTTAATCTTCGGCTGCTAATCACACAAGAGAGAGAGCAAAAGGATCAGATCGGAGAGATTACTTTGTGATAAAGGGGTCCCTGGGTCCCTGACACATATAAACACCAACATTACACCAAATGTTATTTAAAGGCCGAGCCTGAGATTTACGAAGATAACATCCTCCATAATGCGCCAGTTTGCGTAAGCCAAAGAGGTTTGGTTGTGTGCTAATGCGCATGCTGAGAATGGGAATAAAGCAATTAATAAAAGTGGATTTGAGTTTAGTGAATCTGTCCGTAGCCGTCATTAACCCATGTCTCGGAGAGACTCCTGGAAGAGTCAAACAATAAACCCGGTCTCACTGCATGTTGCCTTGCGCAGGAGTGGTAGCCTCAAGGCTGTACTTTTAGTGTGTATTTATTACACGGTATAGTGAATGTAGTTTACCTTTTAAATTATTTAGGATACGTAATTGGACCTTAAGGACCACTTTTGTGCCTTTTATTACCTTTTAGAATAAAACTAAATGCACATTTCCAGGTAAAAGCTACAGTACAGATTAACGGTACAGAAGATGTAGCCTTGAGGGTACAAACCATTACTCCAGATATGGCAAGGATAAATAAAAGAGAAAAAATGGAAGCATCTTCAGTCTTTTGCTTTCAGAGGAGGTTATTCATTTGAGGTAATATTGTAAGAAATGTTCTGTTTGCTGTCATACACTATATTGACAAAAGTATTCGGACACCTGACTTTTCTAGCCGTATGTGGTTGTATCGGACCAAAACTCTTGAACTTAGTGACCTGTTCCAGCATGACAATGCCCCTGTGCACTATGCCATAGCCAAGAAGATCTCCTGCTAGAAAGCTCCAATCCTATTGAACACCTTTGAGATGAATGTAAACGCTGACTGCACCCCAGACCTCCTCACATCAGGTACATCGGTACCTGACATTACTAACACCCTTGTGCACAAATCTCCACATCATCTACTAGAACAACTTCAAAGAATAGTGGATGGGATAAAGGAGATGTTCATAAAGTGCATACAATCAGGTGTACACAAACATTTGGCTTGATAAAGGCTTGATAAATCTCAGAAATGGTGCACACGGCAATCCCCAAATACATTCCCAGCCCCTCTGTCATATTCATTTATGCAGGTTATTGCCATTCCCAAAGGCACCTTATGGTTATAATGAATATTTCTGCATTAATACTGCAGCATTTTTTTATTATATATATAAATATATATATATTTATATATATATATATATATATATATATATATATATATATATATATATATATATATATATATATATATATATATCACATCAGGGTTTGACTGTTATAAACCCGAGTGTGTTACCTGAGGTCAACTTTAACAGCCCGTCACTGGAATGCAGAGAAATTTATTGGTGGTTTCCAGCTGCCAGTCATGACACACCATAACTCAGCAGACCCAGGTCACACAGAGAGACCTGACCTGTGGAAAAAAATAACTGTCCTGACCCTTGGATACACACAGGAAGCACAGGACCTAGAGTGTGAAGTATCTAGTGGGTTCATGGAATAAAGCTGATGGGGGAAAAAAAACAGGATTCATGAAGTCAAATTCAGTTATTGTCTAGAAATTTTCTGGTATGTTTATGATCAGGTCAATATTTAAGACTTATTGGGAAAAGTGGTAGTTTAGTGATTAAAGCTCTGACCAGAAGGTTGGTGGGGCAAGTTCTAGTATCACCAAGGTACCACTCTTGGGCCCTTGAGCAAGGCCCTTAACCCTCTGTGCTCCTGAGGCAGCTGTATTATGTCTGACCCCAGTTTCCTAACATATAGGAAGGAAGAATTTCACTGTGTGTATATTTTAATGAGTATAAATCACCTTTCTTTCTTTTCTATCATGATATAACAATATGCTTCATGCCACAACCTGGATTGTGTCATCACTACAACAGCATGTCACTGTTGTAACCACAAAATGATGCAACTTCTGTTTGCTGCCTAATTTATACTGACCCGGAAGCCAACATGTAATGCTATTACCAAGATTTGATTTTTAATAGAGTTGTTTAAACCCTAGTGCTACAACTAAACCGAGACAAGCTTCTAACTTTGCAGTCACCTCCACTGAGAGAACTTATCAGATGTTGCAGGCTCAACAGAACCACAATATGTGAACCAGGTGTGAAATTGGAGCCAATAAAAAAAAATCTCGTTTTCTACCGAAAGTTTGTAAGTCAACGGAGGAAATCAAGCGTGCGCGATCTTCTTCCCCGAAACGTAACTGTACAAAACGATCATTTTAATGACTTTCATGCATCTGCAAACTCCTGTTATACTCCTGCAACTAAGGCCCATATAACGGCTTTTCACAAACTCAAATAAAAACATCTTCACAGTTTAGTGTTCGATTTTCAGCCTGTTAGAAAGAGAGAGAGAGAGAGAGAGAGAGAGAGAGAGAGAGAGAGAGAGAGAGAGAGAGAGAGAGAGAGAGAGAGAAAGAGAGAGAGAGAGAGAGAGAGAGAAAGAAAGAGAGAGATAGAGAAAGGATGAATGGTGAAGTTATAAGATGAAGACAGATCAGACTGGCTCACAGGTGTGTGGAGAAGCCTGCTAGGCATAGCAGAGCCCCTCTTTCATGTTGCATGGTTTCTAGGTTAGCAGATCCACAGGGTGCCAGAAAGGTCGTAAATCCTACTGGATATGTGGTGTGTAGATAGGCAGAAAGTTGGCTTTATCTCTGGGAATGGTGCACGGTGTAGCTGGAGGACATGGCATTGATAGAGGCAGAGTGTGTTGAGAAATCTTTTTTGCTTTCGTCTTCCTTTTGCAACCGTTTGTACCGTTAAAACACCGGAGATATATTATTTATTCAATGCCATTTTCTATTTAATATTCACAGGGATGTAAAGGCAGAAGAGACTACGGTTGCCTTTCAACCTGTTTTCACCCAGGGTTTTTTAGGCTGTCTGTACAGATTTCCTGTTTTTCATCATCTCATATTTTCTGACATTCTCCCCAAGCAAACAATGACTTTTGAAAGCAAAGGGAGAAGAAAAAGTGACAAAAATGGCCAGGATAAAAATCCATTAAACGAAGTAAACAGAATATATAAATGTCACAAAGATTTCAATTAGATATCATTTCAAACTATGTTGATTTCTATTATATCTTACCCCCCCCCCCCCCCCACACACACACACACCTGAAGAACAAACCATTGCTGATAGCTGTAACTTCAAACACAGATCACAGATGGAGAAGTTTTAAATAGATAAGCAATGCAGAGGGGCAGAGGGGTATCTGGTTTTGTTGTGTTAAAAGCAACAGTAAAAAAAAAAAAAAAAAAAAAAAAAAAAACAAAACAAAAAAAAAAACAGATAAGAAACAATACTTAGAAGACAGAATTAAAACTCAATATGTATTTAAAGTGTTTGAATAAAATCGTACGCTATTGTTAAGGTTTGGATTTGGGATATGGATGTGGTTTAGGGTTCATACTTTTTTCGATGAAAATCAAAATCTGTTTGAATTTTACTTCAGTAGAAGTAAAATTACCAGTCAAAAAATCTACTCAAATAAAAGTAAAAAGTAGTTTATTTATAATTTACTATTTTATTTTATTTTATTTTATTTTTTTTAAACATCGGGGGGCGGGGGGCGGGGGGTAGGGGTAGGGGGGGGGGGACTGATGTACTTTACAAAGGAAAAGAAGATATAAATCTCATACTAGTTATTTTTATTTTACACTTTTAGAAATTAACATGCAATAACAACAAATAAACAATAACTACAAAACATGAATTGAGTAAGTACAATGTGTGTAATTGCACTTTCACAGCAAAAAGAAATCTCCTGTTTTAATGTCACTTACGATCATGAGAGAAATCGCAAATGCGAAAAAGATTTTTGGATTCGACTGCATTTCCGCTATCAGCTCGGTCCGCATCACTTGTGTCTCTGTGGGGTCCGTCTTCATCTCGTTTTTATGTGAGTTTAGCGCATTTAATCTCTGCCCATCAACCAATCGATTAGTGCAGTAGTTTCTGGTTTCTTTTTTTTTTTACTCAGAAATGTACTCATTACAATATTACAAACAAAACATACTTGATTGAAAGTAAAATGACAAATTTGAAAAACTTAAAAAAGTAGAAGTACACAAAAAAAACCTACTCGATTACAATAACGTGAGTAGATGTACTTCGTTACTTTCCACCTCAGGATAGCTATATTTCTATTCGATAACAATTCCAGTGTTTTTTATACTACAAACCGGGGCACTTTAATAGGACAATAGTGAGTCCAGGTACAGTATCTCAGAGTTCTTGTAAAGTAAATAACATAGCTAATTGAACCAAAGTCTAGAAATATGATTTTAGAAGAAATTATCATTTACTATCTTACCCCACACTGCACCACAATCTCTCCATCCTTTACCACTGCTTTGCTGATCCCACCAGCTTTCATGGACCAGAAAGACATGCTTCCAACCAGGCATTAATTCAAATTGGTATTGGTATTCATGATCTGCATGTTTGATTTGGCACATGTTTTTACGCTGGATGCCCTTCCTAACGCAACCCTCCCCATTTATCCGGGCTTGGGATCGGCACTAAGAGTGCACTGGCTTGTGCAACCCTAATGGCTGGGGATGGTTCCCTGACCAGGGATCAAACCCCGGCCGCAGAGGTGAGAGCGCTGCATCCTTAACACTAGACCACCAGGGAACCTACACTATAGGTATAGACTAAACTTTCTTTCGGCTTCTCTCATTAGGGGGCGCCACAGCGGACCATCCGCATGTTTGATTTGCCACATGTTTTTACGCTGGATGCCCTTCCTAACACAACCCTCCCCATTTATCCAGCTTGGGACTGGGTCTAAGGCTTGTGCAACCCTAATGGCTGGGGTTGGTTCCCTGACCAGGGATCGAACCCGGGCCGCAGCGGTGAGAGCGCCGCAACCACTAGACCACCAGGGGACCTCTATAGCTATAGACTAATCTCTAATATAAATTTAAGCACCAAAGAGTACCTGTTTTAACCATTTATGTTAATTGATGCTCTTTTTCTTTTAAAGCAAAGTTTGCGAGGAATTTTATATAAGATTTTAGTTGAATACCACAGGTATAGATGCTTACTATAAATGTTCCCTCGAAAAAACGAAAAAAGAAAAGAAAAACCTTCAATAAAACATACACGTTTAAGTTTGGACAAAAAGATTAGCACTTTGAGTGAGAATATAATAAGCAGCTAAATCGACTTAATGCTGGGTTGGAGTATAATCCTTCAACAAAAAAAAAAAGAAAGGAAAAGTAAAAGGCAAACAGCAGCTGTTAATGACACCATTATAAAAATTATTGACTAGCTAACTCTGGAATAAAGCTAATAATGACTAATCATCATGGGGACATGAATAGGGCATGCCCTTATAAACCACCTGCTAATTATTCTTTCTAGCTCCTCAGAGTCCCTGAAGACTTTCATTCTGTTAAAGTGTGCTTTGATTAAATTCATGTTTAATGTGAAGGAAAAAAAAGGGGAAAAAAAGAAAGAAATCTCGCGCGCTGAGTTCGGCACATTTTGCAGGGGCAATTTAAGACTGGAAACGGCTTTCTTTTTTTTTCTTTTCTCCAACACTCTCCCTCATTTTCTCTCTATTTTCTCTCGTATGTACAATATTTATGTAAAGGATGAGATTTCTACATGCTTTTTGAACATTGCATTTCACCTTTTTGCTGGTATAGTATTCTCCACTCTTCTGGGAAGATGTTCCACTAGATTTTGTGGAGATGTGTGAGATGTATGAGATCTCATTCAGCCAAGTGTGTTAGTAAAGTCAGGTAGTGATTGTAGATGAGATGATGAGGTCTGGGGTGCATGTTTACAGCCCTCCCATCTTCATAGAGCCGTGTCTCCTACTTGAAATAAATGGAAATTTTCATGCTAAATCGTCTAAAGATTCATATACAATCGTGCGTTGTGGTTAATGTTTGGAGAAGAACCACGCATGGTTCGGGTGTCCCAATACTTTTGCTTGTTCAGTGCAAAATGTTAGAAAAACAACTTCAGTATAACAGAGGTCTTAAAGTATGAGTGGCTTGTTTTAACAGGTAGTTTTGGCCCTGAACTTGTTTTACTGTTCTTGGAATACATTGACTCCTTCTCTAACTATTTTCACACTTAATGACCTTCTCAACTCTTTAAAAGCCCTTCTTTTCTTTTTCAGTACAAATGTTCCCTTGAGTAGGCTAAAGTATATCATTAATATCACCCCCCACCTGCACCCCTATAAATAATAAACGATCCACAGCTTGCAGAAAGTCACCTCATCGTACAATTATGCAGCGCTTAATCTGAATACAGAAGTGTCCTGTTTATGAATCTCCACATCCACTTCCCTCAGCCACCGGAGGTAAAGTCTCATTAAGTATGAATAAGTCGGAATATGTGCGCATATTAATGACACCAGGCCAACGTTAAAACCTCGGTTTGTCAGTCTAGACCAGGTGAAGTTATGAAGCACTGGAGTTGTTTTCAGGGACAAAAAAAAAAATCACTTTGGCTGATTTTCTTTGATATCATGCTTCAAATGATCTGATTTATATATGAAGTATAACTGAATGCTTTTTTAAATCACACGGACTTGTGATTGTAACGTAAACAGTAGATTTATGCGCACACTGTAATATGTTACTGTTTTTATAGGAACAGCTCATACACTGGGACGTCACTAGGATCCAAGACCAGAGTTAAATGGATATAAAGGAATGTTGTGCAAAATCAGAGGTGATAAGTAACTGGATTGAATTTACTCACGTTACTGTAATCGTGGGTTTTTTCTTTAAAGTGTACTTCTACTTTTTAAAGAACTTTTTAAAATCTGTAATTGTACTTTCGCTCAAGTATGTTCTGTTTGAAACCCTTCATTTGACTGGTACTCAAGCAAAATTTAATTGAAGTAACAATCATTTTACTTCAGTAGAATATTTTATTACCCTTTCCAACCTCTAAAAAGTATAATAGTTGATTTGGTGATGGTTTTTGTTAGACCCCAGAGAGAGAAAAAGACTGATGTTACTGCTAAACCACAAAATGAAAACTCTTCTGCCATGAAGATGCAGTTCACAGATTATGACACTGAGGACAGAGAACTCCTTCAATACATTTTAAATTAATCTCCTTACAAAATACTGTCAAATATTCCTGATAACATGCATTTTTTAAACCCTTCATGTGACACATCTGGGATACCAGTGTAAATTTTTACAGTTCGAAGCAACATTCCAACAAAAGCATGAAAAAAAACCTGCAATTCACAGCTGCATTCTGACTTCTCATCATTATACAACAACTGAATAGCTAACGTTACCGTGCGCATTTTTTAAATAACAACAATTTCCTATACTAACACAATATCATATAATCGTCAATAATCAGAAATCCTGTTGTGATTATATTACTCTAACATTATGTACTAGGTGAGTTAATTAAAAAGCATTGATGAGTGATAGAAGAGTATCTGTGAGAGTGAAAGGGAAAGTTTATAGGACTGTGGTGAGACCTGAGATGTTGTATAGATTAGAGACAGTGGCATTGAGTAAAAGACAGGAGGTGGAGCTGGAGGTAGCAGAGCTGAAGATGTTGAGGTTTTCGTTGTGAGTGACGACGATGGACAGGATTAGAAATGATTTTATTAGCGAGACAGTGCATGTAGGACGTTTTGGAGACAAGGTGAGGGAGGTGAGATTGAGATGGTTTGGACATGTGCAGAGGAGGGACATGGGGTATATCAGTAGGAGAATGCTGAGGATGGAGCCACACAATTGTGTAGTCTTTGGATGTGGTAGCAAAAAAAATTGTCCCTTCACTTTTTCTTCACTAGGAGACCCAAACCTGTGTGTGTAAATCCAGCTCCATGAAGATATGCTTTGCATGGATTTGAGCAGAAGATCTCCTGTTTTATAGCGCTTTGACCTCAACCCTATTGAACTTAATTAATTTGAAAACTGACTGAACCCCAGGCCTCCTCACCTCACCTACATCAGTACCTGACTTTACTAACACTATTGTATCTGAATGAGCACAAATCTTTACAAAATCTAGTGGAACATCTTACCAGAAGAGTTGAGCTTATGATAAGAGCAAATTTAGGCGAAAATGTAGAATGGGATGTTCAAAAAAAGATACACATCCCAATCTTATGGTTCGATCACAGCTCCTTACTTTTAATTAAATAGACTTAGGTAGAAGAATTAAGAGAACTCTGAATGTGAATAATGGATGCGGTTCAGTGCTCCGTTCTCCTTCATGTCAGACCTTTATACAGTGAGGAGAGAGTTTTTTTTTTATAGTTACAGACACACAGTTCCCGTGGGCTTACCACCTGCAGGAGGGACCGTAAGGGACCGGTGCTGAGAGGATTGGGCAGCAGTCGAAGGCGGGGGCCTTGACAGCCCGATCCCTGGACACAGAGAAGTGTCTGGGGAATCTGCTTAGACTGCTGCCCCCGCGACCTGAATTACGGATAAGCGGGAGAAGATGAGATGATGAAAGGGATGAGAGACACACACTGAGAAAACCTTCAGTCCACACACACTCTCACTAGGTTACGCTTGTGCTTTCACCACCATTTCTCAATAAATGCTCACTTCAAAGTAGAGAAAAACTGTGTTTTTTTTTCTGTTTTCCTGAAATGGAATAAAAAGTAAAATAACACACAGTGAAGGAAAATGGACCAATGTGCCTAGACTGTGAACGGCAAGAGTGAACATGAACATAGAGCAAGTTTGAGGTGAATGTGATAAATATGAGGTTGAAATGTAAAGTAATGTAAGAACAGAGTAAAGTGAAGTACAGATCATTGAAAAAAAAAAATACTTAAAGAGCCTTACTTTGCATATTGTTAGGGAAACCAGGGTAAAAGATCAGGGTCAGCCATCATGCAGCGCCCCTGGAGCAAAAATTGTTAAGGGCCTTGTTCAAGGGCTCAACAGCGGCAGTTTGGCAGTGCTTTGGCCTCCACCCCCTAACCTCCTGAAGGGGAGCCCAGAGCTTTAACCGTTGAGCCACAACGACTCTAATAAAATGCAGTACCACAGAAAAACCACTTCCTTAATTATTGTTTAACTCGATGATACGCAAACGTTTTAAATTCGCAGTGTGTGTGTGTGTTTGTGTGTGTGCTGTTTAAAAAAGACAGCCTGTTGCATCGCTCACAAATCTAAGCAGCCACACCTGTTGTAGCTACCATCATTAATTGTGAATCATGCATAATGTGGAAGGATGCACATTTAACTTTAGCCTCGAGGAAGCCTTCATAATTATCGAGTAACAACTGCTCCTGAATAACGTCCCAGAGCTTGCCTACAAAATGAGGTTCTTTATATACGACAGCTTAAGACAGGGGATGCCTATCAACGCGTGGCATTCCCAAAATGTCTATCATCTATCCTTCTTGTGGCATTTGCCGCTCGATTGACTTACAGAGCGGCCAGTCTGAGATCTCTCCGCTTCTAACACACGGGTCACCATGCAGGCATGAACTGCTGCAAGTCTCCAGCGAGCTAATTGACTTTACTTATTTATAAAGGTCAGCATTTTTCCCCAAA
>NC_139597.1:3820423-3862923 GCF_946808225.1 Silurus aristotelis | reverse complement strand
GATATGAGCTCCTAGATCTTGAATATTTCTTCTTCATTTGAATTGTATTTCAACTCAGAATGCACAGGCATCTTAAGTTCTCTGATGCGACTCCTCCTGCTCGGGTCACTCTCTGCAAGCTTCCTGTTGAAGCAAGACTCAAAACTCTTGTCTTCGCATTCCAGGCATCAAAGGATTTACACATCGGCAAGTCAGCTCAGGTCTCCGACCTCAGGGGTCCTGACGTGTCCTTCTCTGAGGTCTAAACTCGCTCATTATGCAAGATCGCGCTCCGCCGGTATCCTGTGGTGAAATTAGTGGTGAAATTAGTTTTCACCTTCACTCTGACTGACCCTTCTACAAACGCCTAATTGCCTACAGACCGTCCTCTTACGACAGTCTCTTGCTCTGCATTGACCTCCATTTCCCTTGCTTTCTTGGTTATTGATTTTTTTTATGTTATTACTTATCCGCAAATGGACTCTTTTCCTACTATGGGTCTTGTATATCTTGCACCTTTGACTGTCGAAGTATTTCGAAAGTCATTTTCAATATGGCGAGGCTAGATCAAAACTTTTTGCAGTCTATGAAAGTCTTGAGATGTGAAGAATGGCTTGCTCATTAGGGCTAAACTATCATTGCACCATATGTTTTCGGACACCTGGTCATAAGTATGGTGTTTTTTGAGCATCGTAAAAAAACATTCGTTCCATATTTAGTCTAAATTTGCTCGTATAGCTCCCTCCAGTCTTCTGGGAAGATGTTCCACTAGATTTTGAAGTGTGCTTGTGGAGATTTGTGCTCCTTCAGACAGAAGGGTGTTAGTAAAGTCGAGTACTGATGTAGGTGAGGTGAGGAGGACTGGGGTGCAGTCAGTGTTCACATTCATTCCAAAGGTGTTATAGAGGGAGATCTTCCACTCCAACCCATGTAAAGCATAACTTTATGGTGTTAGTTCAAGTGAAGAGAAAAGTAATGCTACTGCATCTTAAGACGTACAATCATCTGCCCTCAGCTATGCGATACAAATTGGGAAAGTACCACATATGACTGGAAAATGTGGGTGTCCTGATACATTTGTCCATATAGTGTATAAATGTATGTTTTTATTTATATATGTAAAGCTACTTTAAAAGCATCTTTGGATGCAGTACCATTAAATTTTTCCTTCACTTGAATTAGGAGACCCAAACCTGTTCCAGCATGACAATGCCCCTGTGCACAAAGCCAGCTCATAGGATGGATTGAAAGATCTCCTGCAATAGAGCTCTGACCTCAACCCTACTGAACACCTTTGGGATGAATGTGAACACGGAATGTGCACCCCAGGCCTCCTCAATGAATTTCTGTATAATGTTGAAAAAGCAAAAAAATACTATTCTTATGTCTACAAACTCTGCGTGTGTGTGGTGTGTAGATTCCTATCTTCAGTACAGTATATTAATCTGTGCGGTTACATTCCATTAACGCTTCATTATTCAAAGCGAAGCTTTTAATTAAACGAGCCACAACACCCACACCATTTAAAGACGGCATTCCTGAATCATAAACAAAGAAAATCGGAAACATAATTCACCCTCGAGTCTGACAGCTCGTTCATCTCCATGTACTGAGATCTTTTGGTTTTTTTCTGTGATGTCTTCAAAGAACAAAGACGACCCAAACATACGTATAAATCACGACTTTGCATGTTTAATAATTACGAAACAAAAAGCCGGGTTGAATTAATTTATGTTTACAGTTATACAAATAATTTCTTTTTTCACAGATCAAAAAAGGATCACAGATTTGATCATATTTACTGTTTTCTTTTATGTAAGAAAAAGTTTATGACGAATATCTAAAAATTACTAGGTAAAGTCGCATTAAAGTGATTAATTTATTAACAATTCTGATCATTTTCTTTTATAGTCCAAATTTTTTTTTAAAAAAACACAGATTTTTTTTTTTCATTTAACTGATTTCTTTTTATATTAATTACATTTAAAAAAATATATATTTGAATTTATAAAAGTTTTATTTGTAAAACTATTTTATAGAAAAACAAACAAAAAAATGTACCAAATTATAAATCAGCAGGAGTATTATTCAGAGAAAAAATATCACTATATATAATCTAGTATATAATTTATGGGCCCTGGAGTTCCAGAGCGCTTCATTGTTTTAATGAATGATATGCAAATAATGTAGCTTGCGGCAATGACACACTTTTAGAAAATTAATCGCTATATAACGGATCCTCAGAAACATGCACGATGAGCGAATAAGTTCGAGATGAATTCTAAGTACAAGCAGTTAGGCTTAGACATGATATAGATGATCATGGTGCCTGAGTGGGTGATAAATAATGGCTTTAAATATATTGCTTCACTGTTAGAATGAAAGATTTTTGCATTTTGTTGTAACAATATATATAAACATAAGTGTTAAACTGTTGATCAGTTCTGTAATTTCACAATTCTTGTTAGAGTTACTGACTGTGAGCCTGTTGATTTAACAGCAGGGGTCACAATGTCAAAGAACTCAAACAAAAGGGAAAACAATTAGAGTTCGCAGTTAGCATTTGAAAAGAAATGCGCCAGAGCTTCTCGCATTAACATTTTCCAGCAACCTTGAAACTTAGTACCTTAGAAATCCAATGTAGAAGTCAAGTCAAGTCAAGTCAAGTTTATTTGTATAGCGCTTTTCACAACAGACATTGTCTCAAAGCAGCTTTACAGAAAACAACAGTGAAGGTGAATGGTGTGCGTTTGTCCCTGATGAGCAGCCGTGGTGACAGTGGCAAGGAAAAAGATGATATGAGGAAGAAACCTTGAGAGGAACCAGACTCAAAGGGGAACCCATCCTCATATGGGTGACATCAAGAGTTTGGTCATAAATCTTTCAACAATACAGAACAATTTGTGATCATCATAGATCCAGCATCAGCTTCTCCATGCCAGGGCCTTTAAACACTCGGCATCTACTTCTCCATGATCATCCATAGGTCCATAATCTTCACGAGGTGGGACGTGACTGGAGCTGGCCAAACCTCAGGATGCCTCGGGATGGGGAGAGAAAGAGAAGTAGTGGAGAGGAATTAGCGTAGCTGCTGTTCATGATATTAACAGCACAAGTTGATAATGTGCATGTAATCATATATTCTGGAGCACAAGGTTGTGATGTGATGTGTGTGATGTGTGTTATGTGTAGGCTTTGCTAAAAAGATATGTTTTTAATCTACACTTAAACTGGGAGAGTGTATCTGAACCCCGAACACTGTCAGGAAGACTATTCCAGAGTTTAGGAGCTAAATGTGAAAATGCTCTACCGCCTTTAGTGGACTTTGCTATTCTAGGAACTACTAGAAGCCCAGAGTTTTGAGATCTCAGGGAGCGTGACGGATTGTAGCGTGTTAAGAGACTGGATAGATACATGGGAGCCAAACCATTTAGTGCTTTATAAGTGAGTAGCAGTAGTTTGTAGTCTATTCGAAACTTAATAGGAAGCCAATGTAGGGACGATAAGATTGGGGTTATATGATCGTATTTTTTTGACCTAGTAAGAACTCTTGCTGCTGCATTCTGAACTAACTGAAGCTTGTTTATTAATGATGCAGGACATCCACCTAGTAATGCATTACAGTAGTCTATTCTAGAGGTCATAAACGCATGGACGAGCTTCTCTGCATCAGATATAGATAACATATTTCTTAGCTTAGAAATATTTCTAAGGTGAAAGAAGGCTGTTTTTGTAACTTGATTGATGTGATTTTTAAAAGATAAGTTGCTGTCTAAAATAACTCCCAGGTCTTTTACCGTTGAACTAGTAGTTACAGAACAACCGTCTAAATGCAGGTTGAGATGCTGGAGCTTCTGTGTACTATTTTTTGGGCCGATGAGCAAAATCTCCGTTTTATCAGAATTTAATAGCAGAAAGTTATGGGTCATCCAATCTCTTATTTCTTCAACACACTCAGTTATGCGAGCTATGCGCCTGGTTTGGATGAAATATATAGCTGGGTATCATCAGCATAACAATGGAAGCTAATTCCATGCCTTCTAATAATATTTCCTAATGGAAGCATGTATATTGTAAAAAGCAGGGGTCCTAGAACTGACCCTTGTGGCACGCCATAATTTACTAGCATTATCCTGGATAGCTCTCCATTTAAATCTACGAAATGGTAACGATTGGACAGGTAGGATTTAAACCAGCTTAATGCCTGTCCCTGAATACCGATGTAATTCTGTAAGCAATCGAGGAGAAGATCATGATCTATAGTGTCGAACGCAGCACTAAGATCTAGTAAAACTAATAGGGAGATGTAGCCTTGGTCTGAAGCTAAAAACAGGTCGTTAGTGATTTTAACTAGAGCAGTTTCTGTGCTATGATGGGGCCTAAAACCTGACTGAAACTCTTCAAAGATATTGTTCTCCTGCAAGTGGTTACATAACTGGGCAGCGACAATCTTTTCTAAAATCTTAGACATAAATGGGAGATTTGAAATTGGTCTGTAATTCGATAGCGTGCTTGGATCCAGATTAGGTTTTTTAATGAGGGGCTTAATAACTGCTAACTTGAGGGATTTAGGGACATGACCTAACGATAGTGAGGAGTTAATAATATTGAGAAGAGGCTCACCAGCTGTATATAACACTTCCTTCAGTAGTTTAGTGGGAATTGGATCTAACTGACATGTTGTTGATTTAGCTTTTATAATAGCATCATACAGCTCTTCCTGTCCTATACATGTAAAACAGTGTAGTTGTGGGGTTGTAAGTACGATTGTGTCAGGAGATGCTGTCAGAGGTTGAACTGCCACAATTGTTTTTCTAATGTTATCTATTTTTTCAGTAAAGAAATTCATAAAGTCCTCACTACTAAACTGTGATGGAACACATTTTTCAGATCCCTGATTTGTTGTTAATTTAGCGACTGTACTGAAAAGGAACCTGGGGTTGTTTTTGTTATTGTCTATGAGTTTGCTCAGGTGTTTAGCTCTAGCAGCTTTTAGCGCCTGTCTGTAGCTGAGCACTCTGTCTTTATACGCAATTATAAATACCTCCAATTTAGTTTTCCTCCATTTTCTCTCCAGATTACGTGTTGATCTCTTCAGGGCATGCGTATGACTATTATACCAAGGTGCAGGTGCTTGTTCTCGAACCTTTTTTAACCGGATGGGGGCAACAGTGTCTAAAGTGCTAGTGAGGATAAGGTCTATGTTGTTCGCCATCTCATCAAGATGATCAGCAGTTATGGGTTTAATGTGAAACTGAGATAAATCAGGCAGGTTATTTATGAATCTGTCCTTAGTGGTTGGAATAATAGTCCTACCAAGTCGATACCGTGGTGAAACACGGTTAATCTGCTCTACCGGTAGTGTGTACAGTAGGAGATAATGGTCT
This sequence comes from Silurus aristotelis, assembly GCF_946808225.1. NCBI lineage: Eukaryota > Metazoa > Chordata > Actinopteri > Siluriformes > Siluridae > Silurus > Silurus aristotelis. The sequence goes on along the minus strand of NC_139597.1, from coordinate 3,857,557 downwards.
GTGATGTCATCACTCTGGGGTAAAATATCTATATCAGTGACGTCTGCTACGTAGGATATTATTAAGTCTAGTGTGTGGTTAAAACGGTGGGTTGGTCTGGTGACGTTTTGTTTAACTCCAAAAGAGTTTAGTAAATCGACAAATGATAATCCTAGGGCATCGTTTGCATCATCTACATGAATATTAAAATCTCCTACAAGCAGCACTTTATCAAAACTGATCAAGAGGTCTGAGAGAAAACAAGCAAACTCATGAAGAAAATCAGCGTAGGGTCCTGGGGGTCTGTACACGGTGACCAGAGCGAGTTTTATATGCATGTCTGAAAGTGCAATTTTAAGAACTAGTCCAGACTTAAAAGGTCCCAGAATGCAATGCAACAAGTTATGGCAGAGGTATGGCCCGGCTCGTTAGTGATCAATTAGATGGTGTAAACAGTGTTATTAGCATTAAAGTGCAGGTTTTAACAGAGCAAGGGATTACGCTGTGTTCGACTAAAGCTCGAAAGTCTGATTAGGAAAAATAAAACCCAATATAAAAAGTTAAGCATTAAAAACGCATTATGTTCTTCTCAAACGCAAGCTCAGCAATCATATCTACATGGCTGCTGAACATACGGACAAAAGTTTAGAGACGAATGATAACTGGTGCTGTTCTGACCACGTGTGTTTCCACGTCTGCGATTTCTTCATGGACCGCAAGTTACGTGAAAAGAGCATGCATGAGATTCTGCATGAAAATGGGCACATCTGCCACAGAAACATCTGATGTGACGTATGTTTAACATAGTGATTTGGAGATCCTGCAACAAGTCGTCTGAGGTGTTTTGAGTGGCTTCAAGAGCGGAAGAACATCCCTGGAAGATGATGAGAGATTGCTTGACAAGCTTCCTATAGAAGATTCCAGGACACGTTCCAGAAGTGGCAGGAACATTGGGAGTGCTGTATTTCTGTTCAAGGGGACTTTTCTGCAAGTGAGTGTGGAAACGTAGATAAATAAAGTACTTTCTTGTAAACAGAGCCAATCTCCAAATATATATATATATATACACACATACGGAATACGCTTAGAATTAGATGGTTAACCCTGAGGCATTTCTTTTCTAACTCCGTATGGGCGAACAAAAGTGGCGCAGTTCTGAAGTCCGACTTCCCACTTTGGAGGTAAATCAAACGCAGCGTAAACCAGGATGTAAAAACAAAAAAATTATAATAATTTATTATTTCCCACATCTCTAAAACTAAATGCTTAGTTTCTTATTGAAACGTGAAGCCAGTAATGCCCCCTGCTTTGGTGTTTAACCGACGTTAGAAAGGTTATGCCTGCGAGCCGTGTTCTCCTGCATTGTTGGCCTGTCTTGTCTGAAACTGCCTCTGAATTATAAGATTATTATAACATCTGTTGGTTTGAGGCTACGACACTGACAGATGGCCAAGTGTGTGAATGTGTGCAAGCTCACACACTGACAAATACTCACACAAACACTGAACCTAGATTCCGGCGTACCAACATCAAACCGCATGCTTTCAGAACATTTAAACTACCACCTGAGATGTTTCTATCCGAACTGTTGCAAACCACAAATTATACTAACAGTCTGTTGAAGGAGCTTTAAGCTATAGCGCTAGATCTTCATCAAACCACTTATAGAAACATCAGAAAGTTGTGCATTGTCTCATTTCAAGCTACACAAGAACACTCTAAATTCTAGTGGAACATCATCCCAGAAGGGTGGAGGTTGTTATAACAGTGTATGGGGAATGCATTTGGAATGAGATGTTCGAAAAGCACATAATCTTACTGTCCACAAACGTTGTTCCACGTAGTGAAATGAAAATTGGCTTTAATGGTGGATAAGTGTTTCGAACACCAAAGATAAATAAATTGTTTATTTTTCATCAACAGGAGAAAAACAAAGACTGGAAATGGACTTAGACTATATTTTTTTTAATTAGAATTAAAAAGTTTATTTATTCATTTTCTCCCGCTTATCCCTAATTCGGGTCGCGAATTTATAACAATAAATATATTTATAAAAATCTAGGTATATTTGTGGATGTGATTTCATTGTGGACCCAAAATGCATGAAGGCGAGTTTAAATGATTGCTATAATACCCAAGTAATTTATTTTCACTGTATTATTCAGCGTTATAGCATCATTATTAAGACTATATTACAACAGATACAATTTATGGTCACGTCACTGATCTTTAATTCTACTATGATGTCATCAGGACATGTCATCATATGGAGAAATTGTAATGTTTATGATTTACATCACTACTCGCAACACAGACGTTTAACTCTGGCGTTACAATCCAATTCCTTTCTCTTTCAGCTATCCCTCATCCACCTGTCCTGCCTGCCCTGTCAGCTGTTGCTTAGATGCTGCTTCGGCACTCTTGCGCCCCAGCGGGATTGGAGGGAGAATGGGTTTGGTCTTGGAGCCTGGACGTCCCGGAGAGGAGACCACGGTCGCTTGCTCAGGAATGGAGTGTGATGATTCGGGGCTCAGACCTGGCTCCATGCGATCTGCTGGGAAAAGAACAGTCAAACAGCAGGGTCCAGAATTTACATGGTGTATCATCGAGAAATGAAAACATGACTCAATTTTGTACTTCATGAAGTATAAGGAAAGCATGCAGTCTTCCTTCAAAAGTTTGAGATCTTGTACCATGGGAATACATCTAGCAGCAGATTGTCATTTTTTTCCTGTATATTACGCCGCTGTTGAGTTTTTAATGCTGATTGGTCAAGAATTTGTTGATTCGTTTTCTATAACGGGCAAAAGATCCCGGCTGTAATTCAATGAATTCAGTATTTATTATTTATTTCGGTTATAATATTAATTATATCAACATGATCGTTAAAAAAATACGGTATCATTTTTACATCGAATGCTAACACAGTTTACTATGAAGCAATACGATGTGTCTTCCTTGGATTGTTGCTGTGACGTAGGAGAAATAAAAGTCTGTTATACAGGCTCATGTTTAAATAATCAACTTACGGGGGTGGAATTTGTATTATTTTTTAATAACAGCACCCCCGCAGGTGATTCCTTCCTTATAATGTATAATAATTATTACATTTATTGTCTTTTATAAGGAAAAAAAAAAGAAAAACAAAACAACAAACGTTGGTGTACCAGTTAGCGGGTACATATTAAAGTGAGTTTCTGTAGTTGTTTAAATATGAAAAAAAAAATCAAGAAATCAGGAAGCTTATCTAATTTCTTTATAATAAAAAAAAAAAAACATAAAACAATGTCACTGTAGTAAACTAAAGCATTTTATTCAGACAGAATTAGAGAGGCAAGTTTGGTGCTTGCCTTTGAGTTTTTCCAGATTTTGCCCCAACAGGGAGACATCTAGAGGCTCCACCTTTGACCCAGACCCTGCATCCAAGCCATCAGCTGGGCTTCCCACAGAGAGAACTGCTGAGCTGTTCATGGACAGGCCGGAACCAACGCAGGATTCCTCGGAGCTGAGACGGAGAGGGAAGGAATGGAAAATGAGAATGTACTGTATTATTATGTACAGTTCCTAAAAAACTTGATCTGTACTAAAGGGGTTTTAAGTTTTTTACCCCAATGCAATGTGTAGGGAACTCTCTGTGTCCTCAGTGCTTCATGGTTTTATATATATATATATATATATATATATATATATATATATATATATATACACCGATTAAGCAGAACATTATAAACACCTGCCAAATATTGTGTTGGTCCCCCTTTTGCTGCTAAAACAGTTCTGACAAATCGAGCATTAACAGCATGAACTTCCTCAGCAGTTTGATCTACAGGAGCTCGTTTGTTGGATCGGACCACACGGACCAGCCTTCGCTCCACATGTGCATCAATGAGCCTTAGTTCACCACTCTTCACTTTTAATAGATACTGACCACTGCAGACCAGGAACACCCAACAAGAGCTGCAGTTTTGGAGATGCTCTGACCCAGTCGTCAATTGGTACCGGGCCACACAGAAAGAATACATAACTTACATTATTTCCGTTTTATTTATTATCTGATTCTGAACGATGTTTTATTTTGGAAAATGACCGGATTCTCTCCACCACATCTGTCTATGACTCACTCTTGATGCATGTCATGAGGCCTCGGTCACATGTCTTACCTCCATCCGCTACCTTCTTAAAGGGGCTCCGGCCGCTAACACATAATACATTACCGCTAAATTGAAACCCCCAAGCGAGCAAAATGACCAAAAAACAACACAGTGGATTCAAGTTTATTATTATATTTGGAAAATACCAGTTTTTATGGTCGTATCATTTTATTTTGTTGTATGTATCCACCAAACCTTAAAGGCCGGTCGGTGAAAATATACATTAAACCGGTCTGTAGCGCAAAAAAAAGGTTGGGGACCACTGGCCTAGACATCAGAATTTGTTAGACAAATCCTTACGCTTGCCCATTTTTCCTGCTTCTGACACGTCAACTTTGAGGACAAATTTTTCACTTGTTGCCTAATAAATATATTCACCCACCAACAGGTGCCATGATGAACTCATTTATTGGCTCATTGGTCATAATGTTATAATGTAATATATTTATATATATTCACACACACATATATTTCCCAGTTACTAAAAGTTGAAGCAGTGTGCTTCAGTAACTCATTACATCTCCTGAGACTAAATTTGCACATGTTTAAATATCTTGAAGCTATGCGGGTTTCACACATTCAGCTGTGAGTTCTTGTGTTTTTACGAGCACAAACACCGACAGCTATACATTAGCATTTTTGTATATTTCACCATATTTCATCTAATGCCCAATCCCACCCCCAACACCCCATATCTTCTACCCCTAGCAAGAGCTAACACGTTACCTCAGGTCTGCAAATTATGATTGCATGCATCTGATTGACGCTTGTACGAATAAAAACAGGTGTGAAATGCGGTGATTTATTACAGAAAAAAAAATGAATGGGTGTGGCTAAATCATAGTGAAAAAAAAATAATGCACACAGTTGAAAGTTGAACCGGATGAGTGCAGGTCAGAGGTTAGAGGTCAGTGGGTTGTTGTGTGTGCTGTGTACCTGCTGTCTTCGTTATGACCAGCAGTGTGAGAATGTGGGGTCAGTAAGGATGGAGTTGTGTGAGCATATCTGCAAAATGCAAGCACACACAAGCGTAATAATAAAGTACAATGATGCATGAAGGTGGCGTGCTCAACATGTCTTCAGTATTGACATAATGCATTATAAATAGAGCTGAAACGATTCCTCGAGTAACTCGAGTAATTCAAATACAAAATTAGTCCATTTAACTACATACGAAGCACAGTGTTTCCCCACGGACCATTATTAATGACGCACCACCCGTTAATCTCTGGACCGCTTTGGGGTTTCATCTCTAATATACTTTCCACTTGAAGACTGTTTTGTGTGTAATCCAAGTTTATAAATCAGACCCCTGGACAGGTAAACAGGAGACGAAACAGAACGGAGAGAAAACAGCGAGAAGATTCGGGACAAAGAACACAACAAAAAGTTTCCGAAGTTTAGGATCATTTCTAACTAAAACATAAAGAAAACACCATACAGTGTTTTTACCTTTTTTATTTTTTAAGTAATTTGAACTTGATTTTGATATTTTTATTTACGACTTTTGTATCTCTATATTTGTATTTGAACGTTCCCTGGTGGTCTAGTGGTTAGGATGCGGTGCTCTCACCGCTATGGCCCGGGTTTGATCCCCGGTCAGGGAACCAACCCCAGCCACTCCTAGTGCCGGTCCCAAGCCCGGATAAATGGGGAGGGTTGCGTTAGGAAGGGCATCCAGCGTAAAAACATGTGCCAAATCAAACATGATCCGCTGATCCGCTGTGGCGCCCCCTAATGGGAGAAGCCGAAAGAAAATTTGTATTTGTATTCGCATTTTGATGTAATATGGCAATTAATGGGTTTAGTGTTCACAGATTGCAATTTCAGCAATAAATTATAAATGACTTGATCGTTTCAAAAGACCCCTCTTATTTCCTCTTGTATATTTAGTATCGCTCTTTAATAAAGAAAAAGCACTTACTCGAATAATCGATGGAATAATTGGTAGAAAACCTGATTACTAAAATAATCCATAGCTTCAGTCCTAATTATAAACATAGCTTCAAAATACAAACTAAAATACTAAAATTTCCTCTTTTGTGCAGTCGGAAAGAAAAGGAGATGTTGTTTTTGAGTTGAACACCGGTGCCCTCGATGTCTCAGTCTTTCTGAGGTCAGGGGTTCAAATAATTCGACTCGTATTGTTACGACTTTATTCTCTCAGGTTTGACTTTTTTTTTTACTGAAAAAATTAATTATGACTATTCTCATGTTTTACTTTTTTTCTCAAAAAAATAAAATAAAATACAACTTTATTCTCTTTTTTTTCTCAAAAATTGCGACTCAATTGTTGTAATTGAGAACGTTTTTTTCCTTAAAAAATTCTTGTAAAATTTGACCTTTTTTCTCGGACTTTATTTTCATAAGTTCAAACTTTTTTTCTTTAAAAAATTACGACTCGATTCTTGTAAGTTTGACCTTTTTTTTCAAGAATTATGCCTTTATTCTGATAAGTTTGTCTTTTTTCCCCCAAAAAAATTACGACTTTATTCTCGTAAGTATGAATTTTTTTTTATGCAATAATTAGGACTTCATTCTCATAAATGTTTTTCTCAAAAATTACGACTCAATTCTTGTAGGTTTTTCCTTTTTTTTTTAATTTACTATTGACTCTTGTATTGCTACTGTCTCGTAATCTTCGAATTTTTTTTACAAACAGCATTGTAGTCTAAAAGTGCTGACTAGAGATAAAAAAAAAAAGTCATTAAAAAACTGGCTAGATTAAATTAGATCCATCAAATTTAACCAATAAAATTTTATAATAATATTTGGCTTATATTATGTTCTTCACTCCAAAGTGTATCCTATGAGTGTATGCACAGAAATACACTATATGGGGCAAAAGTTTGTGGACACCTGGCCAAATGATTAGTATATACTTTCCTGAAAATCTCATTCCACCTTTGATCTCCTTTTGCTGTTATAATAATCTCCACCCCTCTGGAACGATGTTCCAGTAGATTGTGTTAGTAGGTTAGTAGGTTAGGGTGTTAGTAAAGTCAGGTACTGATGTAGGTGATATAAGGAGGACTAGGGTGCAGTCAGGGTTTACATTCATCCTAATAGGGTTAAAGTCAGATCTCTATAGCAGCAAATCTTCCACTCCAACCCATGTAAAGCAGATCTTTTGGCTTTGTGCATGTTGGAACAGGGATATGGATCTTCTAGGTCAAGTGAAGGGAAACTTTAAGAACTACATATGGCTGGAAAAGTCAGATGTCCCAATACTTGTGTCCAAATTGTATGTAAGCAGGTTTTTCCCAGTTGCCCGAAACCCTTAACTACACCCACTGATGCATAAATATTTAAACGCCAGGTTACAGCAGTATTCGCCAATATTTCCCCTTATTTTACTGAATCACTGTACCTTTTAAAGAGCTGTGTGTAAGCCCTGGGAATCTTACCCACCAGGGCATCTCGAACCATCAGCTGTCTTCTATGGATGGAAGCCAGTTCCTACAACACAGGCACAGAAAACCAATCAGTCCAAGCAGTGAAATCGATCCAAAACACAATCATAATTTCCAGGACAAATTTTCATTCTGTCTCTCTTTTATACTCGCTCATCATTTTTATTTTCCATTTGTTTATTCCCTCTGACTCACAGCTGAAGATTTCTGCGGCAGCGGCCTGGCATGAACTTTGCTGTGGTAATTTTGGCTGTAGGCGTCTGTAGTGTTGGCTTCGAGTTTTCTGGCAGGCGTAGAATTACCACCCTCATCTGAAACAAACACACACACACACACACACACACACACACACACACACACACACACACACACACACACACATTCAAGTAACTGCACACACACAAAAAAAGTATATGAACTTGTGGAACTATTAAATAAAAGACTCTGTGACAGAATAAAAAAGAGGAGAAAAGGCATCTGGAAAACTAACAGATGAACGAGTTCCAAGTAGAAACATCACTGCAATTAATTTTCAACCAGATTTTAACATTTGAAGAAAAGTAAAAAATAAAAAAAAATAAAAAAGTTTTAACTTTTAAACTACGAGTTAACACCAATATCTTCATGCACTACACTGCACATATCTCACATTCAAACCCTCTCTTTCTCGTTTTCTCTCTCTTTAATATCTACACTATACAGTATAAACAAAAGTATTGGGACACCTGACTCTTCCAGCCATATGTGGTTCATCCCCATGCTTGAACTAGGAGACCCAAAGCTGTTCCATAATGACAAAGCTCCTGTGCACAAAGCCTGCTCCATGAAGAATTCTAGAGCTAATGACCCGCCTGGATATACACTGTATTGCCAAAAGTTTGCGGACACATTGCTCTTATAATTCCCTTCACACTTTCAGACACCAAAATTGTTTTATACCGCATCCTGTGTGCCAATTGAGTGCCTCCAGCTTTGTGGTAACAGTTCGGAGGATGTATGGCATCATATGGCAGGAAAGATCAGGTGTCCAAATACTCCCAAGCGATTAAAATGAATGAGTTTTACCAGTGATGACGTTTTGCGGTGTAACTCCGGTGCTCCGCCCACCTTCTTTCTCCTGCTCCTCCAAACCCAGGTACTCCTTTATAAGCTGCCTCAGAGCGCTGTAAGCCTCTTTGCGATCATCTGATATTAAAAATTATTGGAAAAAAAAAAGCTGGCTGTGAAAATTCAAGAGTTTACAGTACAGTTAATTATGTGAGCACACATTTCTTAAAGCCAATTAAATTCATCAAACATCTAAGCTCTTCACCAGAGAGAATCACGCTGTCAAAGAAGCCGGGCCGCTCCCTGTTGGTTTTGGCGTAGAGGTCGATCCGTGATACGGCTTTGTTTATCTGGTCGTTGGTGTAGAAGCCTCGGGCCTTCATGTGCGAAACGTAGCTCTCGGTTTTGGTCGGGATCAGCAGGATGTATCTGGGTTCGAAGTGGGAGGTTTTCAGACTAAACACACCCTTTGGACACAAAACACACATATAGTTAACAACAACATCAAGTAACACTTCAGATGACAGTTTACTTTCTAAATAACGCTTACAAAATTCGGAATATAGAATGGTTGCCATGTTAGTTTCTTTCACCCAGAATAAATCTCCAAACTTCCTTGCTCCAAAACAACCCCAAACCATTGAGCTTCCACCTCCATGTTTGATTGTAGGGGTGAAGCAATCTGTTAACATCTTCTTTCCTGTTCGTCATCTTATACAAGTTCTTCTGTTAGAGCTTGAAATGTCAAATTTGGACTCCACAGAACTTTCTATGTGGGTCCAGTTCTTATGTTTTTGCCTTAGTTTGTTGCATACAAACAAAATGAACATGCATGTGTCACAAAAACGATTAAAAAATTGATGTTTCCAAACATTTGACATTTAATTTTGACATGTATATTTAATAATAAATGTTTTATAATTGTGTATTGCAGCACCTAATAACGAACAGTTATAAAGTAATTACATTAAAGTATCCTTGGTTTTTTTTCTCAAATCCGATTGGTCAGAATTTGTTAATTAATTTCCTCTAACAAAAGCTTGTTCTAATGTTTACACTTCTGTAGTAACAATTTATTAAAAAAAATAAAAATTTATTAAATAAAAGAAAATTTACATTTTCGGTAACACTTTATTTTAAGGATCAGAAATTGACCAGTAAATAATAACTGTTTTTGTTAATGACTAGTTATAGACGTGTGTGCTATTACTTACTATTTATAAGGCCTTATTAGTTATTCTTTTATTTTTGTCTTATAGCCTCTTTATACTTGTTTCTGTCATAATGATGACCTTGTTAGGTAGGAATAAAAGGTACTAGTAGCTTGTTTAGGGAAAGGAAACTTTTCCTTGGCAAGGAAACATGTTTATGTAGAAAATTCAAAGCTTTGAAATCGTCCCCTCCAAAAAATTTACTAAATAAATGAAAATAACATTAATGCCTTCAAGGTTTGCGTACTTTTCGAGTGTAACAACAGAAGATCTTGTTTAAGCTGATCTCTATGGAAACAAATGCTTTTTTGACACATAGTCTGTACTGTACCTCCAGCTCCATATGAACACAGCAGGCCAGCCCTTCTCTGGCCACCCTCTCGATGGCCTCTCGAGACAAACCGTACCAATTCCCGTCGTACTGCATCGTCTGCACAAACTGACCCTACAGCAGAAAAAAGGTTCTGAACTAGATAAAGAGTATTCATGCTGTATTGTAAGCATCCTTCACATTCATCTGCTAAACAGCTCCTGTCTTGGATGTTCCAAACTTGCTCTCAAATCTTTAAACGGAAAAAGGCTTGCTCGCATTTTCACACTGTTAACCTTTGACCCTGTCGAACCAACATCTGGATCTGGTAATGAATTGGACTGTGAAGCATTTTGTCTTTTACAAGCGATTCCCGTCGGATCGTTGTGATTTTCCAGATGAATTAGCATTAAAACGCAAATACACATTACGATCTGTTTTATTATTTCACTTGAACAGTCCCTGAAATGAGCATCGTTTGAGCTCAGCAGAGTTGCCGATTGAGATTAATTTCAGGGTGCCAGCTGGCTGTGAGGATGACTACCGTGTCTGCATGCACATCTGTGGCCTAAGCGATAGAAGACCTGTCTGGTCTGTGATATCCACCTGAGATTTTCTCCTCGGCCATTTTGTTACATGTGGTTACAATCACGCTTCAAAGGAGTTCAGCACTAAATCAACCGGCGACCTCTGTTTATCAAAAGCCGCTGGACTAAAAAACAAAACAAAAAAAAAACCTCTAATAGGCAAAGCGTTCGGATACTAAAGGGCTGGAGAAACAGATCATGTACAATGTTCTGCCCGTCATCTCTTTCAAGTGTCTGGCGTGTCAGCGCTTTCACAACACGAGTTCAAAGCAAGCATCTCATCGTCTTGTTAGCCTGCTGGATCCATAGACGCAATGTCATGTCATGGTAGGTGATGAATATTTTCTAGATATCAAAACAAGATTACAGTTGAACGAGGCCAAAGATATAATACACAAATCGATAATCGATATATTTGGTGATACAATCAAATATTTTTTCTTTTTAGGTTCTTTTGTCTTCACTGCATCTAAATCTGTTTTTGTCAATGACACCCTTTGGAGGAAGTGTTTTTTTTCCAAGCGCCTAGCTTGTGCAATTCATCATGCTAAACTTTATTTTATGCGTTACTGTTATTAAGGTGTAAGCTGTAGTCCCTTCTCATGACATTTCACACAGCACAGTTTTGCTGTAGCATGAAATACATCCAGCAAAAACAAATTCACGAACGTACCATACGAGTCATGTTTTCAAATTCTTCTTCCTGGATGAAGTGGTAATCACAGCCATCTTCCTCGCCAAAATAGGGGCCCCTGGTGGTGTGGCAAGCCCTAAAACAGACACGGCGCAAGACATTCGTTCATAAATATGCACATATAAAACAAGCGACAAGGCAACGCACACTTACCCATAACCAAAGTAGTCACTATATTCATGACACAATCTGTGAGCGAGCTCCCTCTTTCCACAGGCCTGTGGACCTGTCAGGACCAGCATTGGGTATGGTGTGTCCAGACTGGGCAGAGTGCTGGGCAGATGGTATACAATTAATACAAATCAATAAAGGCTTTAATTTAAACATTTTAGAAAACAACTGCTACAAGATCAAAACACTTCAATCTCACAAGTTCACTATAGTGCTGGTTGGTTCCCTGGTTCCCATTGCAACAAGTAATGCTTTTAGTTTTGGTCCTTTCTTCTCTCATCGTCAGGTTATTGGTTTATTTTCCAAATGTGCGCAACCATTATGTGTTTACTCCACGATTAGTTTGCCAACTTATACCCCGGTGTGTCTGGTTTCTACGTCCTGTCTTCTTTTTTTTTCATTCTGAGCCGTATTTCTCTAGTCGCAAGTTGTTTCTAGTTTCTTAGGCTTTCTGGTTTTCTGGTTTGCTCAGTAGCTCCTAGTTTTATAACCATAAAGACTGTATAAGACTGTAGAAAGAATATTACTTATAATCACACACTCCAGTAATCATGTTAGTTCTCACTCTCCAGTGTTCTGTTTTGTTGAAAGTTTTATGTTCAAACTCTGATGTCACCCAAATTAGAATGGGTTCCCTTTTTGAGTCTGGTTCCTCTCAAGGTTTCTTCCTCATAACATCTAAGAGAGTTTTTCCTTGCCACAGTCGCCACAGCTGCTCATCAGGGATAAATACACACCATTCACCTTAACTGTTGATTTCTGTAAAGCTGCTTTGAGACAATGTCTGATGTGAAAAGCGCTATAGAAATAAATTTGACTTGACTTTATTAATGAACATACCACATAACCATTTTAAACCTTTTTAAGGCTTTCTTGAAAATTGTTTAATGTGTCAATTTGGAAATGAGAAAGCTGTCAAAGCCGTCACATTTAATATAAACCAAACTGTACCAATCAACATAGAGTTTCCAAAGCACACTAATAACTTTCTTTTAAACAAACTAATACCATGAAACAAAAAAGGGTAATTTTTTATGATCAATTCAGACATTACTACCTGTCAAAGATTCTTTGCGGCTGCATGTACTGGTACACTATTTGCGTCATGTGATCTCTGGCTGCGACCGTCTCTAGAGAAGGATCGTACTTGTTCACAGCCGAAACCTGTAATCGAGAAACAATCCGAAATGAATTTCCTTTTAAGTTTAATACATTGTACTCATTAGGAACCTGACTTAGGATTGGATACATTATATGGACAAATCACCCGACTGTGAGATTTGTATGTGGGTTAGTACATAAGTTGGGTACTGATGTAGGTGAGGTGAGAAGGTCTGGGGTGCAGTCAGTAATTCAAATCCTCCCGAATGTGTTCAATTCGGTTGAGGTCAGAGTTCCATAACAGGTTAATCAAGATTCCAACCAATGTAAAGTATATCTTCATGGAGCTGGCTTAATGGCATGCTGGAACAGTTTGGCGGGAAAAGTCAGATGTCCCCAGCTTCTCCCATTAGGGGGCGCCACAGCGGATCATCCGTCTCCATACCCCCCTGTCCTCTACATCTGCCTCTTTCACACCAACTACCTGCATGTCTTCCCTTACCACATCCATAAACCTCCTCCTTGGTCTTCCTCTTTTCCTCCTTCCTGGTTGCTTCATCCTCAGCATTCTCCTACTGATATACCCCATGTCCCTCCTCTGCACATGTCCAAACCATCTGTCCTTCTAATAAACTCGTTTCTAATCTTGTCCATCGTCGTCATTCTCAACGAAAACCTCAACATGCTCCTAATTCTATAACCGCACCTGTTGTTATGGAAAGCTTTGATTTTGATGTTCATAAACCCTTTATTAATTCTGACACTACAGTATAACCCAATTAATTATTATTATTATTATTTTTAATTCTGGCGATAATTTAAATAAATCATCACGTTTTTGCAACCAAGTGGCTTGCATCACTCAAAGGTCTATAAGCACAATCTTAAATATTAAAACATGAATAATTATAAATGATCTTTATTTCCATAAAGAATTTTTAACTGTCCATATGAGTTACATACTGTAAACTGATCAATATGATCATTCGAGGAACGCAAACCTCATGAGATGATACACTGTATATCATACAGTACCTTTTCTTCAACCGTCACAGGCTTCTCATCCAGAACACTTAGTTGGTTAAGGATGAAGGTCACAGCCCTTCTGTAGTCGGGTTGTTCCTTTCGAAAGACAAGAAGTATACTGAGTATTCACGTAATCATTAAAACTGATGAAGGACAAGAGGATCATTTTGGAAAAGAAAAAAAAAATACCTGTAATCTTTGAACATCATGCAGAGCATTATATTTTATAAAACGGAAAGAAGAAAGGAAAAATCAGGGAATTCATCAGAAAGGCAACAAGGAGATCCAAAGTCTAAAAAGATCGAATGCTCAGGTAGGAGAAAAAGAAATGAAGAAAAAGGGTTCTATGATCTTACAACAACCCAATGCTGCTTTTCATCCTGAGAACACCATCACCAAAGAGAAGCATGGTGGTGGCTGCGTAATATAAAGCGCCTTGTTGCTTCTCTGATTAATCCCGTGTTCACCAGGACACTGACTTACTTGTATTGGGTTTCTCTTGAGATTCAGCTCTCTCAGTAAAAGAAGGTGTTGCACATATGTATACTCTTTGATCTCTCCAATCTAAACACGCATAAACACACTTTGTATCAGGCTCACATAAGTGGTTAGATTGTCATTTTCATTTAAAACCATATTACCATATTGCTTTCGAGATTGAGGCTTCCAAGTAGGTGGAGGTCCTGAAGACCAGACATGCTTTGAATTCTGTTAGAGGACAAGTCCAGGATCTGCAGACTCTGGAGTGTTTGTAAATTCTCGATCTTCCTCAATAGATTCCCTTTCTGTGTATAGAAAAGATGATCAGGAAAAAAGCTTTGAAGCTTTGTGCTGCTAAAACGGTTCTGATCCATCGATCATTAACAGCTTTAACTTGTTCTGCAGTTTGAGCTACAGGAGCTCGTCTGTTGGATCGGACCACACGGACCAGCCTTCGCTCCCCACGTGCATCGATAAGCCTCATCCCCACGACCCTGTCGCCGCTTCACCACTGTTACTTCCTTGGAGCACTTTTAATAGATACTGACCACTGCAGACCAGGAACATCCCACAAGAGCTGCAGTTTAGGAGATGCTCTGACCCAGATGTCTAGACGTCACAATTAGTCAAACTCTCTCAAATACTTACGCTCGTCCATTTTTCCTGCTTCTAACACGTCAACTTTGAGGAGAAAAATTCACTTGCAGCCTAATAAATAATAAATCCACCCACTAACAGGTGCCACAATGAAGAGATCATCACTTATTCACTATTCACAATCTTATTCACTTTATAATCTTCTGAAGATACGATGACACAAAATCTTACGAGTGACTTCTCAGTGTTTTTAGAATGACAATGGTGAGGATGATGATGACAGTGGACACCTGCTGTAATAAGCATTTATAAATGCTTATGTAGGTTATGAGACTTTTCATAAAGGGCTATGGACACTGCCCTTCACTATACAGTATATCTTTCCCAGTTGTTCTCAGACAATGCCAGTTTGCACTCCTAGCATTTTCTGTATCATAACCTCGAAACAGCTGGTACAACTTGCTAATAATTCAGGGCCTTTCCAAACCTCTTACTGACCCTCTCCTCCTGTCATCCCAGTCCCCATTCCATTCCTATAGCTGCTCTGAGCCATTTGGCCAAACCCAGGCCCTATGCCCTACCCTTCACAAGCCCTGCCTGCCAGACAGTGAGGTAGACTCTGACTGCAAGGCAGCCACAAGGCATTGGATTCTCCGGTGCCAGGGTGCGATGGGGTGAAAGGGAAACTACCTGACAGAAGCCAGCAGTTTCACTGTGTGTGTTTGTGTGCACGAGCATTCATGTCCGTGTGTGTGTGCTATTGAACGCTGTCTAGACCCGCTCACACCGGCAGCTGTGGGAAAAGGACGGCAGAGAGCATGGCGTTGAAGGATCACTTTGATTAAGGACACCGCAAACACCCTTCAGACAAGCGGTGAAGGGTCCGGGGGGGGTGCATCGGCATGCCATCTGGTGGGCTTCGACGCGAGGCTCGGTTTTCTCATTTCTCGACAAAAGAAAAAAGCCCAAACTACAACACTGGTGTCAAAAGTGAAAAAAAAAAAAAAAAAAAAGGGGGGGAGAGCTGAGCTATGAACTGAAAAAACCCTTTCTGAAACAGAGGACACTAAGACAGTGAAGTGAGCTTGGACCAAATAAGAAGCAGAGGTGGCCTTAAAAAAATAAAATAAATAAATACAAATTTAAAAAACTGCAGACTCTTGACAGAAGCTGTACTGTTTGTCTGGCTTGTGACCCACAAAAGATCAAAAGGGCAAGTTTAAGACACTTGTGCTCATTGATATGTGGACAGTATGTTGTTGCTTTTTGATAAAAAAATCGATTCCAATCTACAATTTGCGCTTTGCTTACACATGGTTGCTACGGTTACAGTCGAAAAGTGTATTCAAATGAAATACGCTTTGGTTGGGGTTTAAACGATGTGTGCAGGGATTCATTTAAACATGTTTTTATACAATCAATCTGTCAGAAGATTTGCACGAACTACAATACAATTACATGTGACATGCGCTGCTACGCCATTAAACATTATGGAAGTGACATTATTAGTCATGATAATATTACACTCCTGGGTATAAACTGTCAGGGCTTTAGATTAAGTTCTTACATGATCTCTTTTAAGGACACCGAGCACCAATAATTAGAACCTATCCAGAAAGATATTTGTATAAATACAGCAGTAAAAAACAATGTGGTTTTGTAATGAGGCTCGTTTTTTTTTTTTTTTTTTCTACACAAATAAAAAACTATACAGCACCATTTACTATATTGCGTCTACCGTAATTTCCGGACTATTAAGCGCACCCAAATATAAGCCGCATCCGCTGAATTATACAAATATTTTTATTTTGAACATAAATAAGGTCTACACTGAAACTAATGAACTTTACACAGGCTTTAATGAAAGACGGTGTCTGCTACACGGCTTGTATCTAAACAGTAGCCTACCAAGAAAGTCATTGTTCACTGTCTTCCTCCTTCCTTTCACTACTATTTCTCTCGAGAGATTATCTTCTGGCATCGTCGTGCGTTTAAAAATCACCACCGGTGAATCTTTTCTCTCGATGCCGTGCAGCTCAGAACACAGGTGAAGTGTGTTTTCATGCCCGGTTGTTTTCAGCGTGACGAATGATTCGCATTTCCTGTAGACAGTCCGAGTGAGCGGCAGGTCAAACGTCAGAGGAACATCATCCATATTTATGATGTGGTGCGGCCCGATTCAGTGGGAGCGCATCTGATTTAATATAAAGAGTTTCATTGGTTCACCTGAACCCGTTCCGCAATTTCATTGGTCTAATGTTATGGGGTTCAGTTTTTTGAAAGTTTGTGAAACCGGGAAAAACCCAGGAAAAATCTATAAATTAGCCACTTCATTGTTTAAGCCGCGGAGTTCAAAAAAAGTAGCGGCTTATAGTCCGGAAAATACGGTAGTTTAAGCGTTATTGTATTATTATTATTAATAATAATGTAAATGAAGCAGGTTTGGAGCAATCACTAAATATTAAGCAGTGGTTATTCAATGTAGAAACGGTTTCCTATACTGCAAACTTATTTTACCTTTGAAAAAAAACGTTCGTTTAAAGATGTTGTCACTTCAGTGGAAAATAAAATAAAAAAAATAGAAAATTTAGTTTAATTAATTAATTAATTAATCAATATATGTGAAAAAAAAGTTTGTGGATTTGTGCTTCATGAGCATCTTATTCCACATTGAGTCCCCTTTTGCTGCTATAATATCCTCCACCTTTCTGAGAAGATGTTCCTCTAGATTTTGTGGAGATTTGTGCTCATTCAACAATAAGGGTGTTAGCAAAGTCAGATAGTGATCAAGGTGAGGTGAGGAGGCCTGGGGTGCAGTCAGGTGTTTCATAGGTTTTAAGGCTTTATAGCAGGAGATCTTCTATTCAATCCCATGTAAAGCATATCATCATAAAGCTGTCTTTGTGCACAGGAGCATTGTCATGCCAAGAAGCATTCAAAGACGTCCTGTACGATTGTGTGCCTTCAACTTTGTGCTTGCAGTATGAAGAGAAACCACCAAATGGGTGGAAAAGTCAGATGTTCCAATACTCTTGCCTATATTTGTGTCTAATAATATCATCACTTTAACACAGTAGAAGCTCTGAGGAAAACTGGATATTCTATATTTCACACAGCGAATCAAATAACCGTGTAGGCTTGCCAAGTAATTATTTACTGCTCTTGGCCTGGCACTTCATTTCTAACTCACTGCGTTCAACCGCACATCAATACGCTATTTCATTTCCGAGATACCGCTGATTTTTTTTCACAAAACGACACGCAACGGAAGTTTGAAGTGCTGAAATGAAAAAAAATTATAAAAACGCGCCACAATTATGATCCACATATTCGCCATAATTAGCTGTCTGGGTGATTTGACTTTGACAACCATTTTGATGAGCAATGTGGTGGAAATCACAAATACCACCGCATTAATGCGTCTTTTCACGTGCGCAGCCGGACAGAGTCCGAGCTCGTTAAACTCGGATCATAGACCTGTTGAGAGAACAGACATTACCAGGCAGAGCTGTCTGAGTTTGAGATTTTTGAGGCCACTGATGCGCAAGATCTTGTTGTGCTCCATGCTGAGATGAGTCAGACTGCTGCAGTTCTCCAGCCCCCGGATTTCACTGATGAAGTTATCTAACCATTGAGGAACCTGGTCAAGGTAACAACTGGAGATAATGATTTGTATAGAGAGATAATGTTTATAGTTTAGTAAGTTAGACACATTAAAATATCTCATAGTAGAGGTATAATCACTGTTCAGAGTTGAGAGAAATGTTGAGGAATTTCATTCAGACCTTTTGTATTTAAGGACTTTTCAGTGGTTATGTAAGAGTTCGTGAGAAAATGCACAGCTTAAATAAATGCTTATGATTCATTCACCATCTCTGGAAGGAAGATTATCCTGCACGATTATTATTTCAGTCTTTACAGACTGTTTAAACTATTTGGCTTACGCAGTCTTCTTGATTATGAAAGAAGGATGAGGTGGCATTTGAAGATCCTTGGACCTATAGTTTCATTGTCGGTAATCATCTCAAATGTAGTTCAAATACGAGGTGGTATCAAAACGTTTCCGGACTAACGGCGCCAACTGATGCTGTTCTGACCGTACGCAACGAGTCATTCGAGGTGTTTCGAGTGGCACGTGAGTTTTAACGAGATCAACCCCCTGAAAATGTCGAAACCATTCAGCAACTTGTGCATGATGATTGTCGGAGAGATCCACATGATCTCACTTCTGCACCCACACTGTTCGCCAGATTCGGCTCTGCTTCGCTTTTGCGGAGATCCGGCGCGAATCGCAGAGGGTACTCGACACGCTTTGAAAGGAAGACTTCCAGGATACATTCCAGAAGTGGCAGGAACGCAGTATTGTTGTGTGAAAACAGATAAATAATGGACTTTTTTGAAACTTCTGGTACCACCTCAGGACCTCAGGGAGTTTTGCTGAAATGTATGTTATGGTCTATGGAGCTGGATTCTGGGGTGCAGTCATTCCAAAGGTGTTCAATAGAGTTGCGGTCAGCGCTTTCTGTAGAAGGAGATCTTTCACTCCAGCAAGTAAAGCATGTCTTCATGAAGCTGGATTTGTGCACAGGGTTATTGTCAGGGTGGAATGGGTTTAATTCTAGTTTAAGCGAAGCGGAATTTCCATGCTACTGCATACAAAAGTTTGTGGTAACAGTTTTGAGGAAGAACCAAATATGACTGGAAAAGTCAGGGATACTTTTTTCCATATAGTGTATTATAATATATGGATATAAAATGTATTATATTTACTGTATAAAAATAGGTTAATATTATACTAGGGAATGATTTCATTAGAAATAAATGACTACTAATACAGAAGCAACAATAACAAGAATACAAATAATATAAAAAAAGAGTACTAATTGTTATTATTTTGTAAAGAGACATTTACAGTGCAGTGGAGGTCAGAAGACACAAAGATGCCCCCTAAGGGTTAAGTATAAAAGGATACAATCTAAAACTAGCTTGCGGAGCGACGTATAGGCAGACAAATCCTTCATTGAAGAAATGTGGTTGTGGGAGAAATTCACTTCCTGCAGAGAGGATTAAAGATTCATTAATTGTGTTAAAGAAGACGTTTGACATCTTTATGTAACTGAATACCACCGTATTAATCCCCATATTTAGTTTTTGGTTAAGTACAGTACAGTTTGCTCCTGAGGGACGAGCGATCAGCGTTCCTGTACCTTTCCTCTCTTCAAATCTGCCTGGTTCTTCCAGACATCCTACCTCTGAATAAAGTTCTCTCTGACCACTCTGTACGGTTTCACATCACCAGCCTAAAGATCTATGAAGTTACTAACTCAAGAACCTTTAAAGATAGATTTGGACTGTTATTTATATCAACAGTCTGCTCCGAAGGCTCAGGACACACAGGCTGCATTTAAGCGAATACCACTGCACACCTCAACAATGATGGAACTGTAATGAATGGACATTCGGTGCAACCCAGACGAGGACGGGTTTCCCTTTTGAGTCTGGTTCCTCTTAAAGTCTCTTCCTCATACCATCTCAGGGAGTTTTTCCTTGCCACAATCACTGATTAGTAATAAACTTTTAATTATAAGGAACAAATGTATACATCCTTTCATTAATGTTTTATCTCTGTGAAGCTGCTTTGAAAAAAGGTCCATTGTTGAACAAGTTGGCAACCAAATGGTTCATATTTTTCCAGTGTGATCATCATTGTAAATGAATGTACTGCCTTATAAATACCTATTAATACCTTTTAAATAGCCATAGAATCATATAGTTACAGGTGAATACAGAGTGAGATGATTGTAAACTTTTTCGTTATTTATATCCATTAAATCGATTTTTCCACTGCACACATCAATGACAGCTTTAACTTGTCCGTGTGGTCAAATTTTGTACTGCGGTTAATCGTATTGTCCGCTTTGTGCATTAAAACTCATTACACTCGCTGTCTTACTTTACTAGAAACACTGGAACACTAATTATCTTATCAGCCAATCATTGATCAAGTGGTAGCACCTGTGAACAGAAAATGCCTTGTTGATTAAGAGAATAAACAGCCTGGTTTGAGCTGACAGAAAGGCTCGTAACTCAAATCACCGCTCTTTACTAAGGTGGTGAGCAGAAAAGCATCTCAGTATGCACAAACCAAGAGGTGAGTGTAGAGTTAAAACCCTTTTTACAGGAAGCGTATGTGACCCATATAAGACATAAAAAAAAGTTTTCCTCTCATCTTATTTCATGTCTCACCTTGAGATTTTTCGGCGGTTGGAATCCAAAGAAGTCGGAGATTTCGTTGTGGGAGGCGTCGAGCGTAAGAAGGTATGGCATGTGGCTCACGCAGGACAAATCTAACGGTCACAAAACATTAAACATAAAGGAGAGATTGATGTTTTTGTTCGGTTTTGGTGTTTTTTTTTGTTGTTTTTTTTTTTTTTTACATCTTTAAAAGTGACATTTATCCTGAGAATATATGCACATAATAAAAGCACATGCCTGACAAAAAATAATAATTGTGTAAGTTTTTTAGTATTTTTAGAGTTTCTAAGATGAATAGATTGAAGGACGACGTGTACCTTTTATTTGGTTGTTGGGAAGTTCAAGTTTTTGAAGATGGATGTATTTGGACAAAATAGACAGGTTTTTCAAGCTTTTCTTCTATAAACGAAATAAATTAATAAAAGATAAGAATTAAAAACAGCAGGGTTCTGTGAAAGTGAATGTTTTTTTCCCATTCTCTTTACATCAGTAGTATGTAAAATTATATATACAGTATATATAAATTGGTAAATAATTCAATTTCATTTCATTTTAAACATCTAAGCGAAAAGATCCTGATCTTACTCATGTTATACACGGTTTAGTCAAAAGTATTGGGACACCAAACTTTTTCAGCCATGTGTTTTTTCCCCCCAAACTGTTAGCAGAAAGTCCCACATCTTTGGATGCTGGAGTATGAAATATTTTCTTCATTTAAACTGGGATATTCTAGTTCTAGCATAAAACCAGCTCCATGAAGATACACTTTACAAAGGATCGAGTGGAAGATCTCCTGCTATAAAGCAATAAACACCATTAAACACCGTGGGACGATTGTGAACTCATACTGCACCCCAGGCCTCCTCACCTCATCTACATTCACAAAATCTACTGAAACATCTTCCCAGAAGAGTGGAGGTTCATTATAACAGCAAATGGGGGCTAAATGCAGAATGTTCAGGAAGCACATACAATTTTTATGTTCAGGTGTCCACAAACTTGTGTCCATATAATGTAGTAACTATAAACAATTTTTTGTTCACAAACCCTAAAAAAATGTAGTGTGCTGAATAAGTTTGTGGA
The DNA here is from genome assembly GCF_946808225.1 of Silurus aristotelis. NCBI lineage: Eukaryota > Metazoa > Chordata > Actinopteri > Siluriformes > Siluridae > Silurus > Silurus aristotelis. The sequence goes on along the minus strand of NC_139597.1, from coordinate 3,835,452 downwards.
TTTATATTTAGCAGGGGATTTGTTCTCTTTAACTCGAGTACAGGAACAATGTACGCAGTCTTCCACTGCACTTAAATACTTATACAGAAATAATACACAATTTCCGACCAATCAGGATCGAGAATTCTTTGTTCTCTGTCATTTAGGAACTTTTTTCTGAGGAGAATTTTCTATTTCTATCTATTATCCAGCATAAAGATTTCAGCTTCCCCCCAAAAATTCTTCATTTAAATTTCATTGAGTTGATTCTAGCAGTAGAATGTGGTTGAAATATCAAGATTAATATTCAGTGCAATTCTGAGATCACAGTCACAGGGTCTGTTTATTTATTTACTCAAAACATGTACTTCTTAATTATGAATATTATTATTATAATCATTGTAATTTTGATAAAAAAAATGACTGTTATTAATATTGTGTGTGTGTGTGTGTGTGTGTGTGTGTGTGTGTGTGTGTGTGTGTGTGTGTGTGTGTGTGTGTGTGTGTGTGTGTGTCACTCACAGGTATAGAGAGGGACAGATACACATGCTGTAGTCCTGTAGCTGAGCGACCCAAACTGGAGAGATGTTTAGATACTTCATGTTCAGTCAGTTCACCATCCTTCATTCCAAAATAAATAAATATGTATTATTATTATTAGTAGTAGATTAGGTAGTGGTACAGTGTGTAAACATGGTAACAGTAGTATTCTAATATTTGTTCTATGAAATTGATTTAATTTATTCCCAACAGTTTATTCTCCTCATTTCGTGTTTCTCATGGCTTCACTGCTTCCAGTACGTGTATGTGGATGTTCGATTTTTTGTCCAATCAGATTTCTGCGTCTATGTGCTGCCATGTCAATCTAATCTGCCCAGAGCCTTCAGAATCAGTACTGCTGGCTTTTTTACTATAGAGAATTTTATCAACAGGTCTTTATCTTTAACCAATCAGATTTCTGATTCTCCTCACAGGGCAGCTCGCTGGAGAATAGCGTCAGCATTATCCCGTCCTCTGATTGGTTGTTCAGAGGGAAACTGTTACAGCCAAGTTCGACTGGTAAAACACGTGTGTAGCTCTGCACACATTAATATATCAGAGTTAGACTTTTTTATGCCTAAATTGATTTGGTCTCGGACATATTTAACAATACATTTTAAAGAAAAGCTAGACCTCCTGAAGCTAGCTAGCGTGTCTCAGCCCGGGAAAGGGTTTGTTCTCCACTTCCAGACCAGTGAATACGAGCGGTACCACTGGATTACAGCCTCTGAGGAGCGGTGCACATTATGAGTCTGCATCTCTGGTGAGTAGGTTGGATTTTATTTACATTTTTATGTTTTTGTCATGTTATTAGACAAACATTGATTCTGAACTGCTCCAGATGTTGTAGGTGCACAGTTGTGGTTGTAGTGTAGAGGTTTGGAGCTTGCCTTAGAAATAACAGTAGTAGTATTAATACTGGTAGGTGTAGTATAACTAGTAGCGGTGGTAGTTGCGGTAATAGTAGTAGTTGTAGTAGTTGCAGTGTCTATTAGACTACTAGTACTACTAGTAAAACTCACTACTACAATAGTGGTGAACAGTAAAGAAGTAAATATAAATCGTTACTGTAATTAAGTCGCTTTTTAACGTATCTGTTCTTTACTGAAGTATTTAGTAAAACTTTTCCTTAAACTTCACTACATTTCAAAATTAAATCTCACTTTTTACTACATTTTGCCAAATCAGTCAGTCTTTTTTATTTATCAGCAGATAAAATCCACCAATCAGGATCGAGCGCTCGCTCTGTTTAGAACGTGTTTTGATCGTTCTAAACTCCAGACTCGAATACAACACACGTGACCTCATTTACACGATTTCTTTTTAAGTAGTTGAAAAGAAGGTTTTGGGTTCATGATCATTCCAATAGAAATCAATCAGTGATTGAGTCATTAACAGAATGATATTAATGAGTCAAACACTAATTGATTTCTGTTGGTAAAAGTAATACAATTAGTAGTAGTATTAATAGTAATATTAATTGTCTTACTATTAATGTAAATATGCAACTGATACTACTACTACTACTCCTAATAATAATAATAATAAAATTAAACACTTCTAAGATGAAGTAGGATCCCAGGTCATTTTGTGCACCAACTTCAATCTAAATCATTACTGCTGTAAATCTAGAAATCAAACATCTCCAATGTTTTTGAAAGTTTGTATATTAAATAAAAAGACCCGGTAGATGTTGTACCTCCATCGTGACTTTCCTGTTCCTCCTGCTGCTCTTTCAGCTCTGGAGACTCCTGTACCGGAGCTCGTGCTTCTCTCTCTGGTTCTTCACCCAGGAGGATCTCCAGCGTGTCGTCGAGCGGTTCTGGTCTCCTGAGAAACACAAACAGACCCGTTTTCTTTTATAATGTTTACTTTATTTGAAAAATTAATAAATAACGAAAGTAAGACAGAAAAGTTTTTCACTTCTATTATAGACCGGAAACGGGCGATAGCGATAAAGCACGCGAGAGAAAAAAGCGCCTCGGGTTAGCGTTTAAAGCCGTTGCTTAGCAACCGGGCTGAGAGAGAGAGCGAGAGAGAGAGAGAGAGAGAGAGAGAGAGAGAGAGAGAGAGACCTGCCCTGTATATGGCCAAAAGTTTGTGGACACCTGTATATATATGTGTGTGTGTGTGTGTGTGTGTGTGTGTGTGTGTGTGTGTGTGTGTGTGTGTGTGTGTGTGTATTATATATAAAGTAAAAGTGTCCATTTAATCGTTCACTTGAGTAAAAGTACAAAAGTTTTTGCCTTTAAATGTACCTAAGTATCCAAAGTACTGTGATTTATTATGGCTGTAATGTTCCTATTATCATTTTTTTATCACAAGACTCGTTACTTTAATCACTTCAGTTTATGTGAAAAGACTCGAATGTGACTCTTAACACACTGAACTATTAATAGAATGATATTAATGAGTCAAACACTGATTAATATCTAATAAATGATCATGAACCCAAAACCTTCGTTTCAACAACTTTAAAGAAATCGTGTAAATGAGGGTCACGTGTGTTGTGGCGAGTTCGAGTCTGGAGTTTCTCCATCATTTATTCCTCTCTAAATGTTCTGCTTGATGTTGAACTGATGCTGAACTGTATGTTGGTGATCAGTAGATACGCAAAGCACCAATAGTGTTTGTAGCTTGAATGAGGCCCTGGTGAACCACACCATGACCCGACGTCTCCTCTATTGATTAGTTTCAGTTTAAAAAAAGCTCCACTCTGCTTCAGCTTCCGTCACTGGATCAGTAACATGTTCTCAGTCCACACATTTGTACACATTTCTGAAAGCTCCCTTTCATATATAAATATTACCCTAAATGCATTTACTGCACAATTAAATACACGTGTGCACAATTTATCAAACTCTCAGAACCAATAACCATAAAACCCCTTGGCTAATTGTAGCTTTAAGATACATACAACATCTACATCCTTATAATATACGTCTTTTGAAGTTGAAGCTCTTTCAGCAGCACTGGAGATTCTCCTAACTCAGTTCAGTACCTTTTCAGTACAATCACAGAAAACCTTTACGACATCACCTTAATTAAAGGTAACCAAATCTATTAGTGCTACAGGAGTTTATCTACAATCCAACTACACTAGTGAGGGTGTCATTGTTTTGTTGCTACACACATTATAATAAACTACATACTATAAATTATAATATTAATAGAAATGTTGCTCTATGTGTAAAAGCATAGCAGGAAACACAGCATGACCTACGTGATGTTCAGTTATTAACCTATTATATTAAATGCATTAGTCTTTACTATCCTCCTAACGAGAAGAGCGATAGAGCTGCATACACACCTTTATCTATTGCATGTTCCCCCTCTACTTCTTTCCTCTTTTATTTTTTAATTGGTCTCCTGAGGGTTTAGACCTTTTTGTCATCCCTAATTATAATTTGGGTTCAGCTCTCCTTACTGACGTGACGTCACCCAGCCCCCGCCTCTCCTTTCTGATTGTATGAGTGAGGGAACTTCTTCAGGTGGTGGGTGCACACTCCGAGTCACGACCAGGTTCATTGGGGGAATGCAATAAAAAACAATAATGTTTTTTTTTTGTGTGTGTGTGTGTGTGTGTGAACATCCCTGAGAAGATGCCCATGTCACCTCTGCCTTAATCCGCCACTGCCAATCAAAACAAGTTTAAGACCCTGATTGGTCTTGATGTCACCCAAATAAGGATGGGTTCCACTTTTGAGTCTGGTTCCTCTCAAGGTTTCTTCCTCATAACATCTAAGGGAGTTTTTCCTCACCACAGTCGCCACGGCTGCTCATCAGGGATAAATACACATCGTTCACCTTAACTGACAATGTCTGTTGTGAAAAGCGCAATAGAAATAAACTTCACTTGACTTGATTGGTGACTTCCTGTGTGATTAATAGGTTAAGCTTTTATTCGCTCATAAATAAAAAAGGAACGACTGATTTTGAGTAATGTAGATTAGTAAAAAGTAAAATATTTGACTTTGAAATGTAGTGGTTAAAGTTAAAAGTTTCCCCAAATGTACAGCTCGAGAAAAAGTACAGATACGCTGAAAAAAACACGTAGTATCTGTAGTGTAGTGTAATGTACAGTAACAAACTATATTTACTTCATCACTGTTCACTACTGAATACAGTAAAACACCGTTAATTCACGGCTCGGGAATTCGCAGGTTCTAATTTGGAACGTAAATAACGGCAAGTTGCGGATTATTTTAAAATTGGCGGGAATCTGCAGCGGGACCGAATGTTCAGGAACGTTAGGAATAACATTTGAAACTGTGTTTTTACTCAAATATTTTATACAAATTTTTAAAACACAAAATTGTATTGTATTGTATTAAAGTGACATAATGTCTAGATGAATTCACTGAGGTACCACAGTGGTCCCCCGTTCCGAGTTTCCGCTGTATATATATATAAATCAACAAAAATGCAAATGCAAACTAGTTCTAAGTGTCTGCTATTAAATGACATACCTGTGATCATTGTAGCACAAACAGAAGATAAATAGTTTAGTTTCAGAAAAGACGAATGAAATGTTACAGTGTAACATCACAATATCCACCAGAGTGATGTGTAACAATGAAATAAGGATTATGACAAAAAAGCATTTAAAAGTTTTTAATTCATCGCTGATGTTTCAGTATAAGTGGTGTGTGTTTGCATGTGTTACATTAACATCATCATCATCATCATCATCATCATCATAAAACTGAACACCTAAACCTTGTGTGTCTGTAAGTTTGTTCCTCTCAGTCGTAGTAATGACCATAATAAAACTCAAACACTGGAACATTGTGTAAACATTGTTGTCATGATTTGTGTTTGTTGCCCAGACCTTTCTCAGGAGAGCTTATTTTTCCGTTTCACCTGGTCAGACTTCTCCGTTCTCTGCTCTTTTTCCAGGGTTTTTTTGACAGGTGTATCTGTAAGTATTGCTGTCTGTCTTCTGTTTCTTCCTGTTGCAGGAATTTTCTTTGGTACAGCTTTTGTTATGGGTCGCAGGTCACCTGGGGATAAAGTTGATCAATTCTTCAGCACAGGTCGAACATTTCAGGAATGGTCTTGTGGGCAGCTAGAGGAGAGGTCAGATGGATAGCTGGAGGTGTGATTGGTAAAACTCACTCTCCTCAAATATGTCTGGATTGTATGGCTAGATGTTATTTCTCTTGTTCCTTCTTGTTTTCACTGTGGTAGCCTACTCTAGACATTTCACCCTTTTGCCACCGATCTTCCCAGATGTTTTATATCATCTAATGCTTCCTTTAGTATCCTGAGGGATACCCCTTAGTCTGTCTTACTCTTCCAAAACCTAGTCTTACTGAAATGAAACGATGTACGTACACGCAACTAAATTAGCTTAGGGCTGGTTGTAATGTTTTACTAGAGCAGAGTCTTGTAGCTGTGAATTAGCTCACCTTACAGCTGACAGCTAATGTATTAGCAACAACAACTGCATGAAAAACGTCTACACAGATACACAAATATCATTTTACTTTGACGAGTAATCAGGCTTTGCAATCACAAAAATAATTTAAGTTTTTCCCTTTTAAATGTTGTCAGTCACAGGGTTCGACTAAACTTGCATGTATGAAGTAAATCAGGTGATTTGTAACTATTTCCTGATTTGAAAAATTGTAAGTGTTAAAAAAAGTGACCCATGTTACAACTATCCCCATATATATATATATATATATATATATATATATATATATATATATATATATATATATATATATATATACACACACACACAACACTCGGCCTCAGCCGCCTACAATCCTGTCACCAGTTGACCACTGTTCCTTCCTTGGAGCACTTTTGATAGATACTGACCACTGCAGACCAGGAACATCCCACAAGAACGTCAAACGCTGTCAAAAAATCTCCTCTGTTTGGGTCGTTGCTATGGTAACCAGGGAGGTTATTAGTGCACATCGCACCTGCATGGCCAGGTAAGTCTATACGTCTATGCTCATTCTAAATCACTACTAGAACTTTAAATAAGATCTGGAGATTAATGAAGGGAAGATCAGATCATTTTAGTGACTCTTTCAAACTCGTTCATGAACGAATCTTTGTTTGTTTTTTGTCATTTAGTTCGTTTCTTTCCTCTGATCAGAAATGAAGTAAAATGTTTCACATACACAAATTTGACTATAGTTCCAGTAATGAAATTATAACAGTGCAGATATAAATGGTGATAAACGGAATGAGTAGCTTCAAATCTTCTGGTGTGTGTTGTTAGTTATTATATATATTATATTATATTATATATTATATTATATTATATATATATATATATATATATATATATATATATATATATATATATATATATATATTTATATATATATATATATATATATATATATATATATATATATATATTTATATATATATATATATATATATATATATATATATATATATATATATATATATATATATATATAGGAGGCCTGGGATACAATCAGTGTTCCAATTTGTTCCAAATGTGTTCAATAGGGTTGAAAGCTCTGTAACAGGGGAACTTCCACTCCATCCCAAATCTTCATGGAGCTGGCTTTGTACACATGGACATTGTCATAAACAGGTTTGGGTTTCCTAGTTCAAGTAAAGGGAAAATGTTTCATGCTCCCACATCCAAAGACGTCCTGTACAATTGTTTGCCTCCAAATTGGCAGCAAGAGTTTTGTGGAAGAACCATGTATGGCTGGACAAGTCAGTCCCAATACTTTTGCCCAAAAAGTGTATTTAACATTGTAATTATTTCCCTTTATTTATATATATTCATTCTTCTTTTATCACTACGTTAATCTGTTTAGAGTGAAAGTGAATCTGGTGACCCCAAGGCAAAAAGTGTGTGTGTGTGTGTGTGTGTGTGTGTGTGTGTGTGTGTGTGTGTGTGTATATACACCGATACCCATAACATTAAACTTCCCTGTCTAATATTGTGCAGGTCCACTTTATGCTATTAAATCATTTCTGACCCATCAAAGTCTGCTGGACTTCACAAGACCCCTGAAGGTGTGCTGTGGTACTGTACCTGTGGTACTGTCCAGCAGGTCCTACAGCCACTTGATTGGATTGAGGTCTGGGAAATTTATTGGTCAAGTCAACACCTTGAACTCTAGGTCATGTTCCTCAAACCATTCCTGAGCAGTTTCTGTTGTAGCATGTTATCCTGCTGAAAGAGCAGTAGCACACTATTATTAAGGTAAATTCTTAGCAAGAACGTGCGTTGGATCAGTGTTTAGGTACGCGGTTCAACATAAAGAACCGGACACAACGATTCCCAGTAGAACATCACCTTGAGCATCACACCACCTTCACCAGCTTGCCTTCTTTCCATAGTGCATCCTGGTGACATCTCTACACCAGCCCCGGCATAGCTCAGACTGTACCAAGATACTACTACACAAATTGAGCACTCATTGTGCACTCTACATCAGGGGTCTCCAAACCATGGCCCACGGCTGAATTCGAGATGCCCCCACATTTGGAACAGCCCCCTGAACAATGCCAGAGACATATTTTAAAAAAAAGATTTTTTTTTAAAAAGCTTCAGCTTATGAAGTTTTAGAAGTTCCTATAAGTTCTATTACATTTTGTATCATATCAAAATAGCTTTTACTGCTTTTCATCTGTCTCATGTCGACATTTTTCATTAGTAAAGACAAATTATTTTCCTCTTTGGCCAAACTTATGGTAGAATTGACTTCCTAAAGTTGGCGTCTTTTCTTTACACGTCATCTATATAGTAACTGTTACACAAAGGAAGGTGCGGAGCCTCAAACACAATTTCAGGCAGCGCAGGTTTGTGAGGACGTGAGATTGCAAGCTAATGAAGTAGGATGTAGTAGTTCAGCAGATGAGATGTTGGCCTTCTGACCAGAAGGCCATGGGTTCAAATCCTGCCACTGTTGGGGGTCTTTGGGCAACGCCCTTAACCCTTTTTTGCTCAGCTGTAAGATACTCAACTATAATAACTGTTAGTTGCTCTGGATTTGGGCTTCTACTATAAATATAATGCTATTTAGAAAATCATGAATGTATACTATGGAGAGAAGTTTGTGGACACCTGAGCGTAAGATTGGAATGCTTTTTTGATGGTATGTGCTGTTTGAACATCTCATTCCCCATTTATTCCATATTTACTGTTCTAATAACTCAAAGTAACTCATTTATTGGCTTTAGGAGTACGATCGCACGAGGTCATTCGAACTCTCAGTCTAATATGTCAAATAAACATTGGAGGTTAATGATTTGCCAGCGGTGGACCATCAGGACGAGCAAAACCACCAAATCAGAATAACCAAGTTACTTTTTAATAAATTTTTTTGTCACTGAGTATGTATAAAATTATTCCCAATAGTGTATTCTCTTTATATCATAGTATTTCTCTCAGTTGTATAGCGTCTATAGTGTAAACTACATGTTGCTTTAACCAATCAGATTTCGGGTTTGGTGACACCGGCGCCATCTAGCAGGTGTCCATAAAATATTGGAATTTTCACCACCTTTAATATGAATGGTCGGAGAACGCACTGGTCAGATTCCCAAACCGCACCTGAAGCAAAATGCACAAGTTCAAATATATTTGTGTGGATTTAATAGCTGATTTTTTTTATTCCACAATGGCTGACAGAGGAGAAGAAATTGATTTGGTTGCAGATACAAGATGAACTGTTGAAGAAAAGCTGGACATTTTGAGGAAAGATCGGCCAAAACATTTCAAAGCTTGTTTGTGTTTTTAATTTTGCGCTTTCTATCCATACAGTCCGGTGTATGCAGGTAGTGCGGCTGTGGCTGCAGTGAAAGGAGACCGGTTAAATTGTGTTCATTGGGTTTCTGTCTGTGATGCAGCGCTCTGTTATTTCACGTTTCTGTAGAACATTGATGGTTTCTATATCCGTGGCATCATAATGATGGTATTGAGAGGTGGTCTAATTCAGGAAGGACAACACTGAAGGCTTTGGTGTAAAATACCTCTGATACACCACTGTGTAATAGTATTGGGGATGTTTTCTTGGCACACTTTGGGCTGTTAATACCAATCACTCATCTCTTGAATGACAGTGTATTTGAGTATTTTTGCTGACCATGTGCATCCTTCATGGCCACAGTTTAATGCTATTTTCCGAAAGATCCCTCCAGCATTACAATGCAGCATGTCCCATAGTATTTTAAACATGTGGCATTGAGTTCAAGGTTCTTCAGTAAGGTAACTTGTGAGGTTTGCACACAAAGAAGAGCAAAGTTTTAAGAGCAATCAGTGTCTAAATAAAGTGTGAAGTGTTTATTTACACACACACACACACACACACACACACACACACACACACACACACACACACACACACACACACACACACACTTTACTTCACTTCAATAATAATATTTTTTAGTTCCATAAATTGCAACCCATTTCCCCACATACAGCATGAAGCTTTAACAAAACTGCAGATCCCATAAGCACGGTTGCATAATAAAGAACCTGCTGACTCTTCTTTCACTAATCCATACATACATAAATCCATACATACATCCAGCTATTTCTGGGATCATAACGAGTTTGACAGTTGGTCTGTTCTCAGTCTTGTGCACTCTGCTGGATCTGAATCTTGTTGATTTCCCAGCAAAGCACCGAGACAATCTAGTTATATCGAACTAATGTGCATTCTGGCTGAGATTTTTCTTCATTAGCTGTAGAGCTAATCACTGGATCCATATCCCACAGGGTTTAGCTTGGTTTCCCATCACTAGGCTTATACTCCTAATGGCCTCATGGCTTATGGAAAGTTCTTGACACCCCAGAAGGCAACCTAAAGGTTCTTGACATCCATCACATCAGACTGGGCATCTCTCTAATCCATTTTCACTCCTTCACCTTCCTCCTGCAGATGTGCCTTATACCTACATCCTGTGTGTTCTGAATTACTTGCCATGATTATCTCTGGACGTGTTTGGAGCAAGACCTGAAGAGAAAAACACTAATAACAGAGTGATATTTTTCTATACACGTTATTCATAAAACAATCTACATAGACAACATTATTCGAGGACTTGAGATCAATGGTTAAAGCATTGGACTCTGGATTACACCATCTAAGTTTAAATCCCAGCACCACCAGTCTCCCTTTGTTGGGCCCTTGAGCAAGGCCCTTAACCCTCAACTGCTCTGTTGTAAGACGCTCTGGATAGTTGCCATAAATGTCAAATGTATAGAAACGAGGCCTGGGGTGCAGTCGGCAGTCCAATTCATCCCAAAGGTATTCACTAGGGTTGAGATTAAAGTTCTATAACAGAAGGTTTAAGATCTTTCACTCCAACCCATGTATATAAAGCTTCATGGAGCTGGCTTCGGCCACAGAGGCATTGACATGTAAATTCGTGTCTCCGAGTTCAAGTGATGGAAAATTACATGTGCCACCAGTGTTAAAAGTCAGTGTTTGATGGTGAACTTTGAAGTGTAATGAAGAATGTCTGTGTTTGATGGTGAATTTTTATGTTTAAGTGTAATTGTTGGAGTGTAATGGAGAATGTTGGTGTTTAATGGTGAATTTTGGAGTGTAATGGAGAATGTTGGTGTTTAATGGTGAATTTTGGAGTTAAATGGAGAATATTGGTGTTTAATGTTGAATTTTGGAGTGTAATGGAGAATGTTGGTGTTTAATGGTGAATTTTGGAGTGTAATGGAGAATGTTGGTGTTTAATGGTGAATATTGGAGTGTAATGGAGAATGTTGGTGTTTAATGGTGAATTTTGGAGTGTAATGGAGAATGTTGGTGTTTAATGGTGAATTTTGGAGTGTAATGGAGAATGTTGGTGTTTAATGTTGAATTTTGGAGTGTAATGGAGAATGTTGGTGTTTAATGTTGAATTTTGGAGTGTAATGGAGAATGTTGGTGTTTAATGTTGAATTTTGGAGTGTAATGGAGAATGTTGGTGTTTAATGGTGAATTTTGGAGTTAAATGGAGAATGTTGGTGTTTAATGGTGAATTTTGGAGTGTAATGGAGAATGTTGGTGTTTAATGTTGAATTTTGGAGTGTAATGGAGAATGTTGGTGTTTAATGTAGAATTTTGGAGTGTAATGGAGAATGTTGGTGTTTAATGGTGAATTTTGGAGTTAAATGGAGAATATTGGTGTTTAATGTTGAATTTTGGAGTGTAATGGAGAATGTTGGTGTTTAATGGTGAATTTTGGAGTGTAATGGAGAATGTTGGTGTTTAATGTTGAATTTTGGAGTGTAATGGAGAATGTTGGTGTTTAATGTTGAATTTTGGAGTGTCATGGAGAATGTTGGTGTTTAATGTTGAATTTTGGAGTGTAATGGAGAATGTTGGTGTTTAATGTTGAATTTTGGAGTGTAATGGAGAATGTTGGTGTTTAATGGTGAATTTTGGAGTGTAATGGAGAATGTTGGTGTTTAATGGTGAATTTTGGAGTTAAATGGAGAATGTTGGTGTTTAATGGTGAATTTTGGAGTGTAATGGAGAATGTTGGTGTTTAATGGTGAATTTTGGAGTTAAATGGAGAATGTTGGTGTTTAATGGTGAATTTTGGAGTGTAATGGAGAATGTTGGTGTTTATTGGTGAATTTTGGAGTGTAATGGAGAATGTTGGTGATTAATGGTGAATTTTGGAGTGTAATGGAGAATGTTGGTGTTTAATGGTGAATTTTGGAGTGTAATGGAGAATGTTGGTGTTTAATGGTGAATTTTGGAGTGTAATGGAGAATGTTGGTGTTTAATGGTGAATTTTGGAGTGTAATGGAGAATGTTGGTGTTTAATGGTGAATTTTGGAGTGTAATGGAGAATGTTGGTGTTTAATGGTGAATTTTGGAGTTAAATGGAGAATGTTGGTGTTTAATGGTGAATTTTGGAGTTAAATGGAGAATGTTGGTGTTTAATGGTGAATTTTGGAGTTAAATGGAGAATGTTGGTGTTTAATGGTGAATTTTGGAGTTAAATGGAGAATGTTGGTGTTTAATGGTGAATTTTGGAGTTAAATGGAGAATGTTGGTGTTTAATGGTGAATTTTGGAGTTAAATGGAGAATGTTGGTGTTTAATGGTGAATTTTGGAGTTAAATGGAGAATGTTGGTGTTTAATGGTGAATTTTGGAGTTAAATGGAGAATGTTGGTGTTTAATGGTGAATTTTGGAGTTAAATGGAGAATGTTGGTGTTTAATGGTGAATTTTGGAGTGTAATGGAGAATGTTGGTGTTTAATGTTGAATTTTGGAGTGTAATGGAGAATGTTGGTGTTTAATGGTGAATTTTGGAGTGTAATGGAGAATGTTGGTGTTTAATGGTGAATTTTGGAGTTAAATGGAGAATATTGGTGTTTAATGTTGAATTTTGGAGTGTAATGGAGAATGTTGGTGTTTAATGGTGAATTTTGGAGTTAAATGGAGAATGTTGGTGTTTAATGGTGAATTTTGGAGTGTAATGGAGAATGTTGGTGTTTAATGGTGAATTTTGGAGTTAAATGGAGAATGTTGGTGTTTAATGGTGAATTTTGGAGTGTAATGGAGAATGTTGGTGTTTAATGGTGAATTTTGGAGTTAAATGGAGAATGTTGGTGTTTAATGGTGAATTTTGGAGTGTAATGGAGAATGTTGGTGTTTAATGTTGAATTTTGGAGTGTAATGGAGAATGTTGGTGTTTAATGGTGAATTTTGGAGTGTAATGGAGAATGTTGGTGTTTAATGGTGAATTTTGGAGTTAAATGGAGAATATTGGTGTTTAATGGTGAATTTTGGAGTGTAATGGAGAATGTTGGTGTTTAATGGTGAATTTTGGAGTGTAATGGAGAATGTTGGTGTTTAATGGTGAATTTTGGAGTGTAATGGAGAATGTTGGTGTTTAATGTTGAATTTTGGAGTGTAATGGAGAATGTTGGTGTTTAATGGTGAATTTTGGAGTGTAATGGAGAATGTTGGTGTTTAATGGTGAATTTTGGAGTGTAATGGAGAATGTTGGTGTTTAATGGTGAATTTTGGAGTGTAATGGAGAATGTTGGTGTTTAATGGTGAATTTTGGAGTTAAATGGAGAATGTTGGTGTTTAATGGTGAATTTTGGAGTTAAATGGAGAATGTTGGTGTTTAATGGTGAATTTTGGAGTTAAATGGAGAATGTTGGTGTTTAATGGTGAATTTTGGAGTTAAATGGAGAATGTTGGTGTTTAATGGTGAATTTTGGAGTTAAATGGAGAATGTTGGTGTTAATGGTGAATTTTGGAGTGTAATGGAGAATGTTGGTGTTTAATGGTGAATTTTGGAGTTAACTGGAGAATGTAGGTGTTTAATGGTGAATTTTGGAGTTAAATGGAGAATGTTGGTGTTTAATGGTGAATTTTGGAGTTAACTGGAGAATGTTGGTGTTTAATGGTGAATTTTGGAGTTAAATGGAGAATGTTGGTGTTTAATGGTGAATTTTGGAGTGTAATGGAGGATGTTGGTGTTTAATGGTTTAGAATTTTCAGGTTCGAATGTGATTGTTGAAATGTAATGGAGAATATTGGTATTTGATAGTGAATGTTGGTGAACTACATGTACAATACTGCCCTTCTAATTAAAGACCTTGATTAAATGGATCACATCATCCCAAAATTAAATCCTTACACATTTCTTGACTCCAACAATTAACTTCTAGCTATTAGTCTATAAATCTGAACCGAGAACAACATTCACCAACGTTCTTGTAGATATGAAACGGATATTGTGTAGATATGAAACACAGGAGCTGATTTACAATTTCAGCCCCATTCTTTGAGGTCTGGAGAGAAAATATCTGAAGCACAGGTATTAAAAGAATTGTGATTTGGACCGTGATGAAACACCACACAGAGTTAATTTTATTTATTTATTTATTTTTTGGGATTCAGTGATACAGTGAAAGCAAACGAAGCGAAAGAATAAATCTTGCAAAACCATTTAAGCAGCAAAAAAGGTATAGAAATGATAAAATATAATAATAATAATAAATCTAAAATATATTTCTGGGCATTTTTTCTGCTGAAGACTGGTGATTAGAAAAATATGCCTGAAACTAGGAATTGAGGTGGTAAGCATCAGGTTGAAGCAGCTCTGGGAAAACCAGCTTCACTTCGTCGAGCTTCTCTCCTGTGACGCTTCTGCGACCTCCCCGTCGCTCGCCCGCCGTACGCACGCGATCATTCAAATGAAGTCGGAATATTAAAGATGTTTTTCGTCGCGTTAATATGTTCGGCAGCCCCCGTGGGCCGTTATTGATTCCTGACACACGAGTCATAATGATGTATCGCTGCGCAGGCTTCGGGGAGCGCCGTTGCCTGGTGCCCGTGTTTCTGTATCGACAGGGCTTTCTTTCTCCCTCTCTTGTTAAGCACTTTCTTCTGAGTTAATGAACTAAAAACACCATGGGGCAGAAAGAATGAATGATTTGTGGCTCGCTCTGTGTGTGTGTGTGTAAGTGTGTGTGTGAGTAAGAGAGAGAGACAGACTAAGTGAGTAAGACTTAAGAAAA
>NC_139597.1:3801580-3819080 GCF_946808225.1 Silurus aristotelis | reverse complement strand
TTGCAGATAATGATGCAACGTGACCTCAGCCAGCCCAGGGGGAAACACAAATACATTCATAACCTCATAAAGTCAAGGTAAGCACTTACCATTTACACACACACACTCGTGCTTTTACTTGTATTTCTGCAAAGGTAGCACAATCGCAACTTGAGCGATAAGAGCTCGAACACACGGAGGACGTCCCTGAGCTCATCAGAGCACAGAGTGTCGTCTCTTTCTCCTCCTTAACTCAGAATGCTGCTTCTCACTGAGGACCAGCAAAGCCCAGAGAAAAAAAACACTGAGCCAGCAGGAATCTCTGGCTCTCTAACATCTAACACACACACACACACTCTCTCTCTCAGGTATTCAGGCATTGTGACTGCACTCTCAATGAGCTGCCAAGAAGGCTTTAACACCACCTCTCACCTCGGCTTCCATAATCCAGACTTTCTCACCATGTAGCCGAGCTGACCTTCAAAGGAAAAGCAGGAGGCCCACGCCGGACCTGCTCGCCAGCCAAAAACGCCGCGCTCTGGCACGTCTCGCACCAAATGTTAAAAATTGTAGCGTGGATTTTGCGAGGGTTAGATACATCTACTAATAAATCAAACAAAGACATAATATTCAGAAAGAAGGTTAGTGGTTAAGGCATGAGCCGATGGTCATTAGCTCAAATCCCAGCCACTTTTAGGCCCCTGAGCAAGGCCCTTAACCACGTAGCTTCTCAGAGTGATCCTGTCCTCTTCTTCTTTCTGCACACCCTTACTCTGGATGGACTTCTCTTCCATTGGAAACGAGAAGGCGACCGAGAGTGGATATTACGATACCGATAATCGAACTGAACATAAACATGAATATATATTAATTATTATATATAAGGATATAATTAATAAATATAATATAGCACTCTCAGTGCAGTGTGCAGTCTCAGCACGTGGCATCAGTAATTCACCTCTAGAGGCCGCTCTTGTAATAAGATTCAGAATGGAGATTCTGAGGACGCAACCCAGAAAAACTATCGATATGAAAGTAAAACTCAGGAACCTGCTACAGTGGTTCAGGGCGACGGTTGTCATGAACAGATTTGCATTCAATGTACGTCCATTAGTAAACAGTTAATAAGCTCTGGATGGATCTGTAATGAATGGACATTCAGTGTCTCCAGTATTTCGGCAGATGTCCTCATCCAGAGCGACTTATATTTGTCACATTCATACCCCTAAGCAGCTAATTGGGCTAAGGGCCTTGTTTAGGGGCCCATGAGTAGCAGTTTGGTGTGGATGGGATTTGAACTAACAACCTTTAGGTCACAAGTCCAATGCCTTAACCACTAAGCTACCACTAAGGTTTCTCCATCTTCACCTCAAGGTTTCTCCATCTTCACCTCAAGGTTTCTTCCTCATACCATCTCAGGGAGTTTTTGCTCGTCACTGTCACTACTGGCTCACTCATTATTAATAAACTTATAGGGACTTCATTGTAAAAATCTTAATACAAATAAAACTGAAAATATCCCCTAGTAGAACACTTATCACAATTCCTGGATACCTCTCGATTTGACCTTCATTACGCTAAAGTCCAATCTACAGTGTATATTTGACCTTGACAACTTTAAACAGACAAGAACACGATAAAAAGGACCAGATTTAAACCCAAAAAATGTAAATATGAAATGGAATCAGTAGAATAAAAGCCTGCGGTAAGTCAGGCATGTTATTGTGTCGCATGCGGAGGTTCACGGTGCCCGAGCCGAAGATCCAGTCCTCGAGTGTGGGGCATTAGCATAACGCTACATTCCTCCCTTTATCAGAAAGCAGGTGCTTTTTTATAATCATAATAATAAACACCTCTTTTGTCCAGGCTGAATACTGAGGAGAGAGAGAGAAAGAAAGAGAGGAAAAGAGAGAGTTGGGTAAAGAAAGAAAGAAAGAAAGAAAGAAAGAAAGAAAGAAAGAAAGAAAGAAAGAAAGAAAGAAAGAAAGAAAGATGAGAGTTAAAGAATGGGAGAGATAGAAGGAGAGAAAGAAAAAGAGAAAAAGACAAAAGAAGGTAAAAGATAGATATAGTAAGAAAGAAAGAAAGAAAGAAAGAAAGAAAGAAAGAAAGAAAGAAAGAAAGAAAGAAAGAAAGAAAGTTACACACACACACAAGCCGTCACACACAGACATACACAAACCCCCCCCCCCCCCCCAAAAAAAGGCTCCCATGCTGACATTTACTCTCATAGGAACACTCTCTTACACAAAGTCTGACACACTAACACACTGACTTACACACACTATTTCTCTCTCTAAAACACACACACAAACACCCACACCCACACACACAAACACCCACACACACAAAAAAACACACATTAACAGCAGAAAAAAAAAGTTACCAGATGTAATATTTGTAGAACTCTAAAACGTGTGTGTGTGTGTGTGTGTGTGTGTGTGTGTGTGTGATTACAGGGGGCACTGTGGTGCTGCTGGGGTTCTCCACCAGCGCTAATGCATTACATTTACCAACTACTTTAAAATCATTTACCGGAGCAGCAGTGAGTTTGTTAAGCAGCTTCGATCTCTGTAGCTTTTCAACCCCCTGCACTTCCCCATCCACCCTGCTCCCAGTGTACCAGCAGATAATAATGATAATGAACAGTCAGTGCTACACACACACACACACACACACACACACACACACACACACACACACACACACACACACACACACACACACACACACACACACACACACACACACACACACACACTTTGTCCTTCACTGGGCTGACACCTGCACGTGTGCTCTCTGTGTACCATGAAGCTTTAATTAGTGAGTGTGTGTGTTTCCGTATGCAGCAGACGAGTGTAAGGCGGATTTATGATGCAGGACGTGCCGAGCCGTGCGCGGCAAACAACCGGAATCAGCACAATTCCTTTCCTCTCATTCCCAGCATGCGCTGTTTTAAAGCCATTAAGGGGTCTGCGGCTCCGTCTGCGTGTTCTCCACCACACATTAGTTAACCGTCCGAGAGGAAGAATGACAGCGGAGGGAAAGAAAAAAAAAGATCGAGGCAGAGACGGATGATCCGAGTGATCATCTACATCAAGCGCGAGGCTCGTGCTTGTCACCGCGGTAACGAATGCGAGCGCGAGCCTTCCCGTTAATGGGAAAGCGTTCGGGAGGAGAGCGGCGCTTTTATCGTGGTGACGCGGCAAACGTGAGGTCTGGGTTATAGCATTTAAACAAACGACTCGCGCGACGTTTTTAAAGATGGAGGATGGACAAACATGCTGGTGTGGAAATGAAAAGAAAAGGGGAGGGGGGATAGACAGACAGAGAAACAGAGAGAGGCAGAGAGAGAGAGAGAGAGAGAGAGAGAGAGAGAGAGAGAGGCAGACAGATAGAGTGAATTAGAAGTAGAGAGAGAGAGAGAAACAGAGAGAAACAGATAGATAGATAGATAGATAGATAGATAGATAGACAGACAGACAGACAGACAGACAGACAGACAGACAGACAGACAGACAGACAGACAGACAGACAGACAGACAGACAGACAGACAGATAGATAGACACACTGGGCCGTCACTCTGACAAGGCAAATAAATACAGTTTTGTTTTCAGTTTTTCCAGAAGGTTCCTCATTTGTCTGCTGCTCTTGTTTTCTTGTCTCCTGACCCTCACTGAAATGACATCATCGCTGGGACCCCCCCCCCCCCCCATCTACATATCAATTATTGGACACTTTTAAAATAATACGAGTGTGCACTATGACTGGTAAAGGGAGAGAGAGAGGGATGATGGAGTGGAGAAAGGTGGACATGTGTGTTTGAGAGAAAGGGAGTAGATGGTAACCCTGAAGGACGAGTACAATCAGAGTGTAGTGCAGATCAAGAGAGGGTCGTAGAGGGTGATGAAAGTTTGGGTAACTGATATATTTGTGTGCTCGTTGCAAAGATGATCTTTTCCCGCACATCCCCAAGTGTTTCCTATCTTGTCTGGTAGTGTTGTTATTGTGTTGGCGTTTCCATAGTTGCCGATCCGAGGCTCATCACACGTATCCTCGGTTAACCCGGTGCTGTGATTGCGTTTTCTCACACTCCCTCAGATCCCTGGAGAGCTACGTGTGCAGCCTCGAGCAGGAGCTGTGCATTCTCCAGAAAGAAGCCCACAAAGCAACCCGATAAACCCTGCATCCCCCAGGCGGCAAACACTGCGCATCTCTCTCTCTCGCTCTCTTTTTCTCTCCTAACACTGCAGGGGCAAGTCTGCAGGGGAATAAAAAAAATAAAAATGCTGCCACCGACTGAATGGTAATGTAGTGTGGCGAGAGTGGAGAGCTGATAATTCGGCATGGAGGCTTCAGACAGAACGCCTTGCCTGAGGAAGGACAATCCTCTTCCTCATCGATCCACACATGATAAGAACAAGAACAGAGAGGGGACGCTGATTTTTCTTCCCCTCCCCGTATCATTCTACTACGGCCTTCCAGTCGGCCTTCGCACAGGAGTCAAGAGTGTGTGTGTGTGTGTGTTGGTGCACGCACTATAAATGCACTCTATAGCTTCAGAGAGCTGGACACAAAAAGAGGTGATGCTGATCATTTCATCGATTTTCTCTCCTTCTCTTTCAGCTATTTTTTTCTGCTGTCTATTTTTGATCCAACCATCCTAGCTCTCATCCACCTGCAGCTTCGGAAGTGAGACGAAGCTGAGCGGAGAAGAAAAAATATACAAGTGCACACACACACACACACACACACAAACACAAATATGTCCCCAAATTTCCCCACAAGGTCAAAACTCTTAGATATTCCTAGTCTTGTGAGGACCTTGTTCCCACCAAAGGTTTGACACACACACACACACACACACACACACACACACACACACACACACACACACACACACACACACACACACACACACACACACACACACACACACACACACACACACACACACACACACAGGCTCTTCCCTGATTTAGGTGATTGTAAAGCGACATTACAGAAGCTCTATTAGTCTCAAAGCAGTATGCGTATGTATATGTGTGTGTGTGTGTGTGTGCGCTTTTGTATATATGTATATAAATGTGCATGCTTTTATATCTTGATGGGGACCCAAACATTAATAGGCATATGTGACAGTTTTGACTTTGTAGGGACATTTCAGTACTTTCATTTAAAAACCAAACAAATAAATAAATAAATATAGTTCAGATTACTCAGGTTCTATTTAGCTCAGGGGTAGCAGCAATATCAATGATACTTCGTCCCATATTAGGTAATACGGCTCTGTGTGTGTGTGTGTGTGTGTGTGTGTGTGTGTGTGCGCGCATATAACTGCTTCCTCTTTGTTCAAGGTCATTTCAAGATTAAGGCTCATCAGATTCTTACGACTACATTAACAACCTGAATCCCTCGCACGACAAACAGTACACACTCGGCTTTCTGTGCACAATTTCACACTCGCATTCTGACCCTCTGAATGAATCATCTGCAGTCTCTCTTTCTCTCTCACACACACACACACACACACTTTTCTTTTTCACTGATAGATGTCGCTGTTTCCAAAGTGTTCGAGCTGTTTGAGAGATGCTGGGCGTCGCTGGTTCCGCACGCGCGCGCGCACGCGCACACACACACACACACACACACACACACACACACACACACACACACACACACACGTGTGCGAGTCTTTCTGTGCGCAAGCTCCAATCGATGGTTATTACTGTGTCCTTGGCCCAGTTGCCCAAAGCAGGAGTTCAGATGGGAACCAGGCCAACAATTCCCTTCTTCCTGAGGGGTGTCTCTGCTTCTCCCGGTGCCTCTAGCCATCCACGGATCTGCTGTTTACAAGCGCCCTACTGCACAAACTCTCACATTCGCACATTATTAGTGAAAAGGCAGCAAACGAGAACATCTGATGTGCCGTTGACACCAGAACGGCGGGAAGAAAAAGTTTGGAACTGGCTTCTGTCACATCTTTATTTCTTTTGGTGTCTAATTATTTAATGAATCCTTACAAAAGATGTTCTAAAACCACAAAAAACTGCGTTCAGTAGAAATACGGAGAGGTTGCTCTTCACAACCATCTGTTTTTCCAGCTTAAAGAACATCCCTCACTCAGTATTAGGACACCTGACTTTTTCAGCTTTACGTGGTTTTTCCCCCAAACTGTTCTGAAGATACGCTTTACATGAGCTGGAGTGGAAGATCTCTGAAGAGATCATCACTTGATGGATGTGAACTCCAGGCCTCCTCACATCACCTACATCAGAGTAGAACATCTTCCCAGAAGAGTGGAGGTTGTTGGGGGGATGTTCAAAAGACATATGCAAGATCTTATGGTCAGGTGTTTACACATTTTTGTCCATATAGTGTACAGCAGATGAACAGGGAACAATGAAGGCAGATAAAATATGCAGAAGCTGTGCAGTAATTAAATATGTAAATGATGTACCTGAACAACAGATCTACAAATATTAAGGTGATAAAAGCTGCAAAACATGATCCCTTTACTCTGTGTGTGTGTGTGTGGTGTGTGTGTGTGTGTGTGTGTGTGTGTGTGTGTGTGTGTGTGTGCCACTAAATGATGTTATCCCGAGGCACAAACACTGAACAAAAATGCTTCTAAATGAATATGTATAAATACATAGATTAATGTAGTGAACTGAAATGTGATGTGTCTGCTAAAACCACAACTGTGTGTAAACAATGTAGCATGTAATTTAAAACACACACACACACACACACACAAACACACACACACACACACACACACACACACACAGGGAGAGGGAGCAAAAGAGAGAAGGAGAAAAAGAGAGAGGGGAAAAGGGGGGGTGAGGTTGGAGGGAGAGATTATGTAAGAAACAGGGAGTGGGAGAGAGAATGAGAGATTGTGAAAGAGAGAATATGGGAAAGAGGATGGGGAAAAGAGGGAGAGAAAGAGAGATTATGGGAGAAAGTGAGACCTTGAGAAGGAGAGAGAAAGAAGAAGAGACAGGTAGATAGAGAAAGAGGGAGAGAGAGAGAGAGAGAGAGAGAGAGAGAGAGAGAGAGAGAGAGGGAGAGAGAGAGAGATTATAGGAGAAAGAGACAGTGAGAGAGAGAGTGAGAGATAGAGAAATAGTGTAAGAAAAAGAGAGAGATATAGACAGATAGAGAGAGAGATCTGAGGATCTGAATGATCAGATGCAACGTGTAACGTTACCTAGCAAAGTCCAGGTCGGCCTCGCGGGACATGGTGATGTTGGTGAGGTTCTGCTGGAGCACAAATATGTTCCTGCACATCTTCTTAATTCCGGACTCGCTGATACGCTTGAAGTACTGAGCTCCGTTGATCAGAATGCAAGAGATCAGGTGGCCCAGGCCTGCACAGCACACCAGAGAGAGGGAGAGAAAGAGAGAAACGGAGAGACTTCATGACACTTTTCTTCTTCTGATGTTTGAGTTTCGGGTGTTAAAGTACAGGAGCCAACAGACACTCAAACCAAATTAATGTTTAATTCATCTCAGGTGGCATATTTATTATTTGAGGCATATCCAGGCTTGTTAGGGAGTTGGGGTCGGAGCGCAGGGTCCGCCCCTGGAGCAAGACAGGGTTAAGAGCATTGTTCAAGGGGCCAAGAGTGTCTGGGATTTGAACCCCTGACCTTCTGATCAGTAAACCAGAGCCATAACGGTTGCGCACCGATTTTCACATATCGCAGCTGGGGTCAGAGCGTGGGGTCAACCATGGTACAGCGACCCTGGAGCAGATAGGGCTAAGTGCCTTGCTCAAGGGCCCAGCAGTGGCAGCTTGGCAGTGCAGGGGCTTTAAACTCTGACCTTATGATCAGTAACAGAGGCAAAAATGCTGAAAAAATGCTGAAAAAGGAACTATACAAGCCTGAAACGCCTGCGAGTAAAAACCCCTCGCGTCTAAAAATCAATCCCTAGGGGCCAAATGCCATATTGTTTTTACAGCTTACACTTTATACACTCTCTTCAACCTGTCATACACAATCTGCCTGTAATAACCTGCAATATATTCCCTACATTACCAGCTCATTAGGCCATGGATGATTACTAGAACAGTTTTAGTCAAATCGACATAAAAGAAACAACACCACAAACAGTGGACACAAGTTCACACACTCACCCTCAAAGATGTACTGGAACTTGTGCTGCTGCAGCGTGGCTCCCATCACTTCCTCGATAGCGCTGATGTCTTTATTCAGCTTCACCACTAGGGGGTCGTAGTCCATGCTGGCTGCGTTTGCCACGATGGCATAGTTGCCCTGCTTGGCCAGGGGAATAAGATAGTGGAAGCAGTGCACCCTTCAGACACACAGAGACACACACACACACACACACACACACACACACACATAAATCATTACATTTATAAATGCAGAGTTTTTCTTTTTCGGAAAGATAAAGCAGAACCATCTGCACCAGGGGTCCCTAAACTTTTTTTCTGAGGACCACATAATTTTTTAATTCTTTAACGGGGGTACGGTTCGGTTATAGTATTTATTTTTGTGTTGCCATACAGAGAGATGAGTGTTACTTTTCAAAGACATAACGCCTATTAAAAAAGCATTATTACTATCATGATGTTGTAATACCATGACTATGACCAATACCGGGAAAATAATACATTTATTGGAAAAAACAAATATAACACAATGTAAAATAGTACTAACTTTATTACCAAAAAAAACCCCAAAACACAACAAAAACCTGTACTGAATCCTGAAAATGTGCTCAAGGAAATAAATATGAATATATTTATTAGTAAATATAATAATCTAATTAATAAATTAAAGATAGCGCTCTCCGTGCGGCGCACAGTCTCACGTGTCAAAATCAGCACGACGGTTCTAAGTGGCCGTAGTTCTGATCTTTACACTGATATATTAGACATTTTCCTCTGCTCTGACATCTGTACTGTTCCAGATGCAATCAGCTGATGATTCATTTGACTCATTATTGCAAATTTAGAGCGTCTTAATAAATCTCACTCGGCTGGAGTCGCTCAGGCCGAGATGACGATACGGCCGTGGCAATGCGTCCGCCTCCGGTTGCACCTTCATCATCTTCGCTTAAAAGCATTTAAAAGCTATGAGTGAGGCCGCCCCGCCACCAAACCATGAAGCCTCCATCTTCTCCTCCCTCGGCTTAATTTACTCCAGAGCACCGTCAAGGGAAATTTGCTTGATAGGAAAAGTCAATAACGTGTGACACGAGAGCAGGGAGTTATTGTTTCCGAACCATCAGAGAGACGCGTATAAGCTAATCGCTATCAGTACCGGGGGAAGGTGTTAAACGTGGGACGTTTGTTTCATTTTGTATGTTGTTTTTCTTTTACATTGCGAAAGCTGGCGGTATTTGCTTATTCGATTCAATTCGTTTTTATGTGGAAAGCGATTTTTATTGTACAACGTGTCACGGAAAAAGCAAGGCACGTTTTTAGAAATACGGATATATACGCACACATATACTCGTTATTTGTAATTAGTCAATTTCTATTGTGGTACAACAGTAGCGTATGGAGAACAAAGCTATTTTTTTTTAAGAAAATCCTTAAGTCAAATGAAACCTGGTGCCTTGAGGTGCCTTAAGGTGTTGTGAGGAACCTTGGTGTGACCTGATTGTGTGATTTCTGTAGGTTGAACTTACCTGACCTCCAGATGCAGCACGAGCAGGCAGCGGTCAGCGATGTCCTGGAAAGATCTGGCGAGGTCTGACAGGGTCTGCAGGATGTGCTCGCGACTGCGTGCATTCTCGCTGCTCGCCTGCGTGTCCGAACCTGGGGACGCACCTACACACACACACACACACACACACACACACAATTACACACATACATTCTCAGACTCTTTCTAGGCTTCACATACTGCATACATCTCACAAAAAGCACATTCTGAAGCACAATGTATGTATGTGTGTGTGTGTGTGTGTGTGTGTGTGTGTGTGTGTGTGTGTGTGTGTGTGTGTGTGTGTGTATAAATCGATAGCCATAAATTACACTACAGCAGATGAAAAGTAGCGAGACTTTGACATCACGTCTCACCTAAGAGCCATTTTAGTCAATGAGTCACAGGGACGCACATGAATTCACGGAGTGACTACTAATATGTGTGTGTGTGTGTGTGTGTGTGTGTGTGTGTGTGTGTGTGTGTGCACGTATATGTATATAAGATCAATAAGACAGAAAGCATGGTAATAGGCATTGACTAGCTGAAACTATTCCCAGCATATCGGCAAACTTTTGAAGGTCTCACACACACTATCTATGCCTTGTTTTTTCTTTGATTTTGGTATAATGGTCGATGCTCTGAGCGAAAGTCGGTTACTACACAGAAACAAAAATAGAGGTTGAGCGATTGATCGGCCGGACGATTAATCGGGCCGATTTATTTTTTTTTAATCTGCAAATTAGGCCGATTGTTAGGAAGGCGTGTCTGTACATGTTCTTGCACTTAAGTGAGAGAACAGAACTTTTCCCATACCAGCAGGGGGCAGCAGTCTGTATTCCGCATCCAAACAGGGAAACCAGAAGAGCTAGAACTGTGAATACGTAAAGCTACAGCGTTTCCACCTGCCGCGATCTTTACAGAAGTCTGCGAATTTACAAAGACAAGAGTTTCTCCGCTGATCTGACATGCAGAATCGCTGAAAAACAGCTGATGCCGTCCGAAAAGAGCTAACAGTGCGGAAAAAAACTTAAGCCGACCGACGCTCAAAAACAACCCGACCGTCGGCTTGCTGCATCCCGGGCTTTAAGTTCTCATCATTCGTTTTCAATCTATAAATTTACTGGTTAAAAATGATGCTACATTTGGATAAAGAATGAGAAAAACATTTTGGATCAGTGAACCGTCAACCAGCTCCAACAAGGAGATATATATCGGTATTGGCCAAGTGAGAAACTCATCGGTCGACTTCTTAACAAGAATCTTCTGTAGGGATTTAGAAGTTAGTGGGAGCGATTAGAAAAGAATTCACTACTTTTTGCCGTTCTTTACTGCAGCACACTGAGTTCCATCGCCGAATGAGCGATTTCTGAGCCAAAAATGGACTCGGATCAAACAGAGCGTGAACAAGCAAGCAGATGCGGCAACAAGAACTTTATTCCATCTGTTTACTTAGAAATAAATATCTATTTTTCAAATCTCTCACTAGTACAAATAATGTATACTATTATGTAGGAATGATTAAAAATAAATAAATAAATACATAAGAAAAACTGAAGCCATTGTCTCAGAAGTTTAAAATGTAGCTAAAAAAGACAGTCGGAACATCTGCCTTTCAAGCTGGAATTGGTCTCCTACCTGAATCGAATCTGATCCCCCAACCATATTATAAAAAATATTCATCTGATGTGCTAGTTTATTCCAAGACTTTTTGAACATAATATTCCACAATAAGTTCCCATTTCCTGTTGCTTCTGAGATGATGTGCCACTAGATTTTGTGCTCATTCAGATACAAGGGTGGTAGTAAAGTCAGGTACTGATGTAGGTGAGGTGAGGAGGCCTTGGGTGCAGTCAGAGTTCACCTTCATCCCAAAGGTGTTCAATAGGGTTGAGGTCAGAGCCTCAATCGTATCTTCATGGAGCTGTTATTGTCATGCCTAGGTGAAGTAAAGGGAAAAATTTGTGCTACCACTTCTGAAGACGTCCTGCGCAATTGTGTGGATGGGGAAGAACCGAACATAAGCAGATTTTGCTTTTCTAATCGGACAAAAAAATTTTTTGTGGTCGTGAGCTTCTTTAGGAATCTATTAAAGGCATGGAAATACTTAATAGCGCAGAAAATGCAAAAACGCAACGTACATTTATGAAACAAACCCAGGAAATGAGCTGTAGAAGTTTTCTCAGCATCACTACTTATCCTATTTTGGATATTCGAACTTATTATTATGTTCACTACTACGTATGTCACTATGGGCATGAACAGAAGTGTGTGTACGTGTGTTTGCTCCTTTGCTAAGTTAATTAAGAAACTCCTCTTTAAGCAAACTGAAGGCAGATAAGGCTGTATTTGGCGTGTGGGTTTAAAAACACCAGTGATGAAAAGCAAATATCATATGGGGGGACTGTGTGATTAAACAGATCGCTCAAACAGGAACGAATGCTGAAAATCCTGAACTGACTAGTGAACTCTGAGACCCAAACCTGCCCCTGTGCACAAAGCCAGCTTCATAAAGTTCCAACCCTACTGAACGTGATGAATTGGAACCCCAGGCCTCCTCATCTCATCTCACTTTACTTTACCAACACCCTCGTGGCTGAATGAGCACAAATCTCCACCAAATCTAGTGGAACATCTTCCCAGAAGAGTGAGGATACAATAACGGCACAAACGTGGAATTAACTGTTCGAAAAGCACACAAATCTTATGTTCAGATGCACACAAACTTTTGCACATATAGTATACGCTCGTTTAGTCAAAGGGTTTCCCCTGGAATCATTTCCATACCAGCAAAGAAACGTTTACTCCCTGGTTTGGGCTTTTTTTTCTCTCTTATTCTTGAAGTTAATAAGATAAAAAATACTTAGATAGAAACGCTGGCAATGGAGACTCCTTCCACAAAACTCGAGAAACAATGGCGTATAAGTTCAAGGGCATTGACATAACCTATAAGAGTAACAAAAAACAATAAAGGCACCCAGCTCATGAATATTAATGAGCAGTGGGCGGGCTTAGTCAAAACGTGATTGCAAGTTGGAGAAACAAAGAGCAGCAAATGTACCAAAAAGAAATAAATAAACAAAGAAATCCTACAGAAAACCATAAAAAACAATGTATTATAAACTCTCTCTCTCTCTCTCACTCTCTCTCTCTCTCTCTATATATCTATATCTATATATATCTATATCTATATATATATCTATATCTATATATATATACACATTAGAAAATATTTATATAAATTATATATAAATATTTTCTAATGTAAATATTGTAATATTTGGGTTAGTGACAGGAACATAGTTAAGATGTCCGTGTCTGTGTGTTCTGGTTCTTATAAGTTTACAGTTCTGGACTGCAGCCATGTTCACATCTTAAACAAGCAAATAAATAAACAAATAAATAAATAATGATTGGAAGCAAAAGCAATCGGCAATTAACCCTGAAACATGGGTTATGTAGTTTAAATCTGGAAGTGTGAACACGTGAATTAGGCTGCAGCTTCGCATGCGTCTGTGTGTGTGTGTGTGTGTGTGTGTGTGTGTGTGTGCGCGCGCGCGCTTGGCTAGCAAGCCGCTTATATCTCGAATCTTGGCATGAAATTCATTCTGTGATCCATCATCATCATACACTGATTCAGTCATCTGTGTTAACACGAGTGTGTTTGTGTCTGAGTGTGTGTGGTGTGGTGCAGAAACCCTGTATGTGTGTGTGTGTGTGTGTGTGTGTGCGCATCTTCTGTTGAGAGATCACAGAGCAAGAGAACCACCCCTTTTTCTACCTCAAAGTCCATCCCACTTTGATGATGCGATCAAGCCTGCGCCGCATGGAGCCGTCAATTTGGAGTAGCGAGAACGCCGTCGTCTCCCTCCAGACTGGCACGTTAAACCTCCCTCCTTTTTTCCCTTCCCATTTGAGCTCAATCCTTTTTTTCCCCCCTGCATGTCACTTTTTTTCGCTTCGTGTTCTGAGATTGTTGGTTTGTTTTGAAACCGTATCCTGTCGGAGCGTCTGTCGGTGCCATCTGTGGGAAGGAAGACCCTCGTGAAGAGAGTAGGAGAGTGTTAAAGAAGTGGTGAAAAGTGCTTTCTGAAACTCTCGGTCATGTGATTGCGACGTAACCCGGGTATAAATATCTCTCTGCCTTCATGAAAAGGTTGAAGAGGACCCGTGTAACTGAAAGTTGGCGCCGCAACTTTGTTAGTTGCGCGTTGGACGAGAACCAATCGCTCGCCGCGGAGTTTATTTCGATCTCGGAGCTTCTTGTCGGCACTAATTGCTTCTGCTGCGGCGCTGGCGCTCGGTCAGGTTCGTGTCCTGAACGTTACGCCTGTTTACTGGGATTTTCATAACGAGAATGAGGAAAAAAAAAAAAACTTTTTCATATTTGGTCTAAATAATGAAGTCAGGACTAGAGATGCTGAACATGGTTGGGGGCGGAGCTTATAATCAATTAGATGAAGTATAAAAATACTTTGTTACTGTACTTAGAGTTTTCAGGTATCAGTATTTTTTAATCACCGTTTATTCTTTCTTCATCATCAGGAAGGTCGAAACAGGAAGCGATGTGACGAGTTGTAGGGAGATGGCAGCTTGGTGTTTAAGACTGGATCCATAGGCCGTAAATTCAAATTCCAGCCAGGCTAAGCTGCCACTCGTGGGCCCCCATGAGCATGGCCCTTAACCCCATAGCTGCTCAGATGTATGAACGAGATATATTTCAGAAAAATCTGGATAAAAGCATCTGCAAAATGGTGCAATTGTACAAGTAAGAGGACCAGGGCTCAGTTCTTTGGACCACTCCAGGGTGTAGAACAGCAGCTTTACACAAAGCTCAAGTGTGAAACTGAGATTTAGCCGACGGTCAACTGTCCCCCCGAGGATCCATAAACACAAAACGTCTACAGGCAACTCTTTAAACTCTTCCTATATCGCAAACAGCATAAAGTTCCTTGAAACATTAAAAGAATTCTGACCTCTGCAGTCTGAACTGGCACTAATCCCAGAGCAGGAGCGAAAGAAAAAAAAAAAAGCAGAATGCGGAGAAAGAAAAAGAGAGAGAGAGAGAGAGATTCATTAATTATTCATGAGCTCATCTGTGAGTGTTGATTATTCATCTACAGTAAGAGCTGTAAGATCTGTATAAGGAAAGAGCTGCTCTGCTGGAACGTGACCTCTGACTTCCGCGCTGTGCCTCTACAGCTACAACTCAGAGACTCGGCCCTCGGGACGACCGGGTAGGAGAAAAAAAAACAAGAGGAAACTGAGCAGGGCGGTTATTTAGGGTTAGACCAGGAAGTGTGGATCTCTTTTTCTCTGCCTGTGTGTGTGTGTGTGTGTGTGTGTGTGTGTGTGTTTTTCTACATATTTTATCTTAATAGTAGCACAATTAAGGCGGGACAAGACGCACTTCGCTTGACCTCCAATTTCTTTACACAGCACCAAAGGCTACGGAGCTGCACTGCATTGCATTTGTTTACTCATAAAAATAAATAAATAAACAAATAAACGAGTCTCCAGAGGCACATACAAAACACAAGTTAGTCTTAATTAAGGTGCACCGCTGCAGAGAAGATCCATTAAAAAGAGTAGGAGGAAAAGAAAAAGCCTGGCGGAATCCAGACTAAAAGTTTGTGTATATAATAACTTCCACTCATCTGGGAAGATGTTCTAGATTTTCCAGAGATTTGTGCTCATTCTGACAACAAAGTCAGGTAGTGATGTAGGTGTGGTGAGGAGGCCTGGGGTGCAGTCAGTGTTCACATTTATCATTTACAGTGCAAGAGATCTTCCCCTCCACTCCCATGTAAAGCAGATCTTCATGGAGCTGGCTTTGTGCACAGGGTTTGCATTGTCATGCTGGAAAAGGTTTGAATCTCCTAGGTTAAAATTTCATGGTGTCCCGGTACTTTTGACCACATTGTCTATACTTAATAACCAGCATCAGGCCTTTTACAGAAGAATTTAAGTTTTTTTTCCTCCATCATCATTTGCTTTACTTAAGAAATAAATAAGGTATCGTATTT
This sequence comes from Silurus aristotelis, assembly GCF_946808225.1. NCBI lineage: Eukaryota > Metazoa > Chordata > Actinopteri > Siluriformes > Siluridae > Silurus > Silurus aristotelis. The sequence goes on along the minus strand of NC_139597.1, from coordinate 3,803,391 downwards.
CCAGTACAGAGTAAGTATTCACAGTAACACTGCGCTAACTCTAGTTCCTTTTCTATACCCCTGGCATTGTTGTGTATGTTTGCGAGTTCAAAAAACAAACAAAAAACCAAACAGTGACACTGCGTTTAAAGTGCGAGGTGAAAACCAAACAAACTTGTGGTCTGCCACTTTATACGTTCCTGAGGAAACTCAAAGGATTGCGGACCGAGAGCGCTGTACTTAGAAAGTTCGGTACGAATGCGTGTGCTGTTAAACCACTATGAGATGTTTATTTTCACGTACTACACGTCTGAATGTGAGAGCTGATGATGTCATGGAGAAGTAGTGGCTTTCCTGTTACATTAAAAAACACTCAGACTGCTGCCTGAAGATTTCGGTTCTTACCTAAGGAAAAGCTTCCACACACACACACACACACACACACACACACACACACACACACACACACACACACACACACACACACACACACACACACACACACACACACACACACACACACACACACACACACACACACACACACACACACACACACACACACACACACACAGGGCTACAGGTGACTGAATGCTGCCACTCAGGTGGGCCAGTAATATCTCTCCTGTGCACGAGCTGCTCTCTTCCTATTTCTCAGTGTTTCATTCCATCTTTCGCTCATTCAAGGTCACCTGAGAGGAAAAAGAAGGTCCCCCCCCCCATTCGTTGCGCTCCAAAGTGAGCGTGGAGAAGCTCCTTAATCTCGCCCCTGCGTTACACTGGCGAGCGTGTATGAGGCTGCAAGACAAGGCGGCGAGAAAATGACTTGTTCATACCTGACTGGCTCTGTAATATAAAATCCAATTTGAGTAGGCAGTGCAGTCGGGTGGGAGGGGTGCGGAAGGGGGCTTTAGGGGAGGAAAGATAAGGGTTTTTCCCCGTCGCCGACGGTCCCATCAGCTCGGCAAACACTAAATAATGAACAATACTGAGGCTGTCCCGCCATGATAAAACACTCCATTACTGGCAGTGCGCAGAATTAATGATAATTATGCCACGTCCTCGACGCTGCTCTTATTGAATTTTTATCTACTTCTGGAGCAAGGCTCTCTGGAGCACTCTTCGCTCCTCCACCCTGCACCCCACCCCTTCAAAAAATAGCAAGAAAACGCTGGATGGGTTTGAAAGTTAATTTCTGTATTTAGCTTCAGCACAGTGATGTAAGTAGCAGTGGTGTGATCTCTGAGAGGACATCGTACGTAAAAGCTGAACATTAACATTACACAACCCTATCTACACACACACACTTACCGGAGCTTGGGGACAGGCTGGAGAAGAAGCCTTTGAGACAAACCGCGAGCCACTCCATGCTTTCCTGCAGGTTAGCCAGAGCCTTCAGGTCACTGACATCCTGAAGAATCTCATTCGAAGGGATCAGCTTGTCTCCCAGGTTCCCCGTCAGAACCTCCGATTCCTTCGCAAAAGCCGCCCTGCGGGAACGAGGAGGACAGAAAAAGGGATGGCAGAAAAGTCCTCGTTAGCAACGTTAGTTACAATAACATTAAGGCTCAGACGATAAATGATCTCCGGGAGACCCGTATCATCTGTACATCCAACAGCACGCATGCAAGGGATCCTGTTAGTATCCTCAAAGGCAGTAAACCGAGGAGGAGAGAAAACAGGAGAGAAGAAGAAATGAAAAGAGGAGGACGGGGGTTGAGGCAACATAAGATTATAAAAAAATAACAGAAGAAAAGGGAAGAAGAGAAGAGAAAGAAGAAAGGAGAGGAACAAAACAGGAAGGTTTTTAAATAAAGGAATGAAATGCAATA
>NC_139597.1:3709080-3796580 GCF_946808225.1 Silurus aristotelis | reverse complement strand
CCCAAACTGTTAGCACGAAGTTGTTGTACAGGACGTATCTGAATGTGGGAGAATAAAATTTTCCCTTCTCAAACCTGATCCAGCATGGCAATGCACAAAGCCAGCTCCATAACGATATGCTTTATATGGGCTGAGTGGCCCGTGATAAAGTTCTGACCTCAACCCCATTGAAGACTTAACTAAGTAAGTTTGCTCTCTGGTTGATTTTAAAGGTTGGATGTGGACTTATTAATGGCATGATGATAAAGATAGATAATGGATAATTACAGTAAGTAAATGGTTAAACATTTTGTTACTGTACAAGTCTGTGTGTGTGTGTGTGTGTGTGTGTGTGAGCTCGTGTTTTTCTCACCGTGTAAAATCCTCCTCGTCCTCTCTTTTCGGACGCAGCTGTCTGGGTTGAGTCATGTTGGCCCAATTGGGAAGTGACTGCAGCAGGCGGCTGATGTCCTCGTCTTTGGCCCAGGAGGCGCTGATGGTCAGCTTATCATCAACCTGCACTATACTCCTGCAAAACACACACACACACACACACACACACACACACACACACACACACACACACACACACTTTACACTCTCTACACTCGAAAGCACGGCGATAACAAAGTACAATAACATGCCGAATTACACGCAGCACATTTACATTGTAGGGTTATGAAAGTTTTGTTTCACTTGTTTCAGCACTTTGCATGTTTTTTATTACATTTACATTTTTTTTTTTTTACTATTTACACTACTAGGAAAGGTTTATTAACTATTTGAAACATAAGTAACTGTATTATATATATATAGAGAGTACACAATGAAAGTAAGTGCACCCTTCACATTTCAGCAACCATTTTAGTATATTCTCAAGGGACAATACTATAGAAATTAAACTTGGATATATTTTAGATTAGTCAATGTGCATGTGTCATTATTGTCCAAATAACTGGCAACAAAAGTGAGTACACCCCAAGTGAACATGTCAAAAGTCCAAAGTGTGAATATTTAGTTTGAGCACCATTGTTATGTAGTGCTGCATTTATCCTCCTGAACATAGAATTCACCAGAGCTGCACAGGTTGTTGCTGGGATCCTCTTCCCCTCCTCCATAATGACATCACAGAGCTGCTGAATGTTAGACACATGGTGCTTCTCCACCTTCTGCTTGCGGCCCACATCTGCACAACAGGGTTCACATCTTGGCCACTTAACCTTCAGCTTCTTCATCAAGCCAGTTGTCATCTTGGCAGTGTGTTTGGGGTCGTTATTATGTTGGAAAACTGCTGTTCGGAATAGTTTCTAAATGGAGGGCGTCATGTTCTGCTTCAGAATGTCACAGTACATGTTGGAATCCTTGTTTCCCTCAATGAACCGCAGCTCCCCCAGTACCAGCAGCTCTAATGCATCCCCAGACCATGATGTTACCACCACCAACACTCGACTATATGCAAGACACAATGTTCCTCATGTTCCAATGTTCCTGAACTAAACAAGTTTATTTTAGTCTCATCAGACCACAGGACATGGTTCCAGTAATTCATGTTCTTGTACAGGTCGTCTTCAGCAAACTGTTTGAGGGTTTTCTTGTGAGAGCTACAGCAGAGGCTGCTTCTGGGACGACGGCCTGCAAACTGACTTTTTGCAGTGTGTGGTGTACGGTCTGAGCAGCGACAATCGAACCTTCAGCTTCTGCAACCTCTAAAGCAATGCTGCAGCACTCATGCGTCGGTTTTTTGATGCAGCTTCTGCACCTGACGCACAACAAGAGGACTCGACTTCTTTGATGGACCCTTGCGAGGTCTGTTCTGAGTGGAACCCTCCTTGTAAAACCTCTGTATGACCCTGACCAATGTACTGTAACTCAGCTTTAGGGTGATACTGATCTTCTTACAGCCTTAGCATCTTTGTGGAGAGCAACAATTCTAATAGTCAAATCCTCAGAGAGTCTTTACCATGAGGTGCCATGTTGAACATCCAGTGGTCAGTATGAGGGAATTGTACTTAAAGCACTAAATGTAACTGTTTTAATACAAGATGCCTAAATTAATATGACCCAAACCTGTTTCAGCATGAAAATGCCCCTGTGCACAAAGCCAGCTCCATGAAGATATGATTCACATTGGTTGGAAGATCTGGAAAGTCTCCTGCTACAGAGCTCTGACCTCAACCCTATTTAACATCAATGTAAACACTTACTGCACCTCCAGGCCTCCTCACCTCAGCTACATCACTACCTGACTTGACTAACACCCTTGTATCTAGTGGAATGTCTTTCCAGAAGAGAGGAGCTTAGTATACAAGCAAATGAGGACTACATGTGGAATGGGATGTTCAAGAAGCATATGTTCAGGCTTCAGCAATTTTTTGTTCATATAGCACAGAAATGGCAGTGGTCCTCATACACAGCCTTGTTGCACCACTACAAAATTAACTGATTCACCAATCAAAGGATAATTACATTGTACCTGCTTTCAGAAGGAAGAAATCTCACAGGAAAGAAATAAATACTTGTCCATTATTCCCCAAGAGGTGGCTTTTTATATTGATCACATTAGAAGTCAAGAAAAAAGTCAAGCGTGTATCCGTGCTCTTCAACGTCCTGACCTTCTAAGCTTTACAACACAAGCAGTGCGATTCAATTTCATTGAACCATTAAGAATTGATATAAAGTCATTCAAGATTAAAATAGTTACAAGCTACGTGTTGTGCCTAAGGAACACCAGAAACAGTCAGAAAGACTTGTAGGAAATGTGGGCATGTCCTTCAACATTCTAACAAGAGGTAAACAGAGATGCTACAAATCAAAGTAATGAATGTGTGTATTACTGTGTGTTATTGATGCATTACCTGTACGCAGTGTTACAGATCTCCTTGTACTCTTTGAGCTTGTCACAGACCATCTCCAGGAACTGGTTCGAGTAAGCGCTTAGGTCCCGCATGAGACTCATCAGATCCTGGATGGACTTCTCTACGATCACAGTGCTCTGGAAAGACACACACACACACACACACACAGTTAGCTATGCCGGCTTACCTCATCCTGAATTTTGTCAAATTCAGCACCAGGGCACCAGGGAACCGCGCATGTTTAAAATGCTGAAACAATATACGGCAGTTTTGAGTATCTATAATACTGTTGGCCCGATCCGATCCTTAGTGAAAACAGGTCCTTACTAGTGATTCTCTGGAACAAAAAAGCCAAAAAAAATATATTTAAATATATTTTTTTTTATCATTTACAATATTTTGATTCATTTAATATAATTAATCAATTAAAAGGTTTAAAATTAATAAAAATAAATATTTTAGTCCCCATTTGGGCATATAAGTCTTCTTCTTCTTCTTCCGGCTGTTACCATTAGAAGGCGCCACAGCGGATCATCCGTCTTCATACCACCCTGTCCTCTACATCTGCCTCTTTCACACCAACTACCTGCATGTCTTCCCTCACCACATCCATAAACCTCCTCCTTGGTCTTCCTCTTTTCCTCCTTCCTAGTGTCTCCATCCTCAGCATTCTCCTACTGATATACCCCATGTCCCTCCTCTGCACATGTCCAAACCATCTCGATCAAACCTCCCTCACCTTGTCTCCAAAACGTCCTACATGCTTCATTACTTTCATCTTTTATTTATTCTTTTACTCATTCACACAGAAATTCTTAAAGCGGTACATTGAACGCAAAATATTTCCTACCGCTAGACTGTCGAGAAAAAACTTTGCTGATGACAGGAAGTGGCAGCAGTTAGAGTTTTCGCACATGCGTAATACAAACGGTGTTGACTGCTCAAATAATCACAAAAACAGAACTGTTCAGGAGGCAGACAACATTTTATCGCAATTTACTGTAAATCTTCATACAATCCATCATCGGCGTGTTAGACATGGTTGCTAACGGCTCCACAGTGTATGAGAGAGTAATGTCCTACAGGAACAGGAGACCCTTAGATGTGTTTGAGCTGCTTTCCAGATATTAACAAGCTCAGTGGTGTTCTTTATAGCGCACTCTCTATAGGAGACGTTTGGCAAAGTTCACACAACCTCAAGAGAATCTGCTGCTTTCTCCAGGCTGAGTATGTTAAGAAGAAATAGCCATGACCTGGATTTGAATAGTGCTGGGTTTAGACTTTTCCAACTGTTTTAAGGAAACACTAGAACATTTTATTTATTTTTTTAGTGACCATGTTACACATATACAGCACTTATATCGTTAATAAACCAACCAAGCAGAAGCACAAATGCAAAAAGGAAACCTGTAAAAGCCATGGCCTAGCCTACCCAGGAGTCTTAAAGAATAGTGATCAGAATGGGGTAGTGTACTGTTAAGTCGTCCCCCATGTATCGCAGTACGTACGAAAAAGGAATTTCCACGATAAATGGACGCGGTACTGGAGCGTAGCCTATGCATAGTTTCTCTGCTTGTTTATTAGTTGGGGTGTCCTGTGACATCACAAAAGGGGCCGAGTTAAAGCTACACGTCACTGCATTCTTTATTTTCATTGGCTAAATCTGGTGACGTGTCTTCAGCTTTTTTGACGTAAAAGGATACTACAACCAATAATCAAGCGGAAACCTTACGATTTCTTGTAACGCTACTTATTGTTTATGATGAACTGAAATCGGGGCCATTCGCAAAACGAAATAGTTATGTGCCAAATTTAAAATCGCGATAAAGTGGGACCGCGAGATTTTAACCGCGATAAATACGTTAATAATATAACAAGTATCTGTAAATAATTTTGCAAAGCAGAGCAATTTACACTACCGTAATCTATCAACAATACGGTAAATGTACGAGGTGGTATCGAAAAAAAGTTGTAAAAAAGTTGTAAAAAAGTTGCCAGATTTGCCCAGTTTGACACAGAACTTCACATTTGATCAATGTTCTAACTTGCTGTCCATGATAAAATAGCAGACGTGGTAACGCACGTGGTCAAATTAGCTCCCGTTGTACACAGGACAATGTCTTTTGGCACACTGACTTATGAAGGTTGGTGCTCCCTGTGACTGTGCTTGCAGCTTAATGCTGCCATCTGTTGGTGTGTTCTAACTTGTTTTAAAATCTTTTGATACCACTTGTATGTATGTGGTTTGCGAGTTCAGATCATAGGTACAGGATCTGGATAAGATTCTCCAATGAAGCGAGGTCAATGCTTCGGAGGTGTGTATGACTACAGGGAATCCATGTAGGACCATTAAATCACTGACTTCAGAACGACTGATAAATCCTACATCGCAGAACCTTTCAATTGTAATTGCCCCAAAACAGCTCAGGAGGTATTGATTATGTTTGGGATTGCAATCGATGCATCGGCAGAAGGCTTCGGCGAAATCGAGCCAGAGGTGTCATTTCCAGCTGTTAGAAATGGGAGCTCTATGGATGACAGCTCAGTCGTTTTTTTCCATAGCCGGGGTTCTGCCTGTCAGTTACCAGGTACTCAGCATGCGAACGTTCTGAAAACTCTAAAAAATGGAATACAATCAGGCTTCGCTTTCGGTAAAAAACGGTAATGACGAGCGCACGAGGACAAGTATGGTGCTGGACAAAATGCAGCGTGGCAGATCCATTCATCTTCACGTCTGTCAATCGAGTCCATTCTACATCCAACCTTTCTGTCTTCTGTCCCTGATAAATCTTCGCTGTTGGAGCATCATCGAGTACAGTTTTGGCACAGGGTAATGGATTACAGCCAAGACAGAAGTGTCACATGTAGAGAAATGACACATAGCTGGCTGAACACTGAGGGGCGTTCGAGTCAAACCAGGACTTTTAATGTTACAGGTATATAAATGGATGCTAGCGTGGCGTTACTACATGTAGTACTAAGTGTTGCAAGACGGTCAAGAGACCGTTAATCAAGATGGCAGACGATAGCCTTATTACAGTTTGAAATGCAGTATGAAATTAGTTTATTTTATAAAAATCAAACATCCTGGTTTGAGTTGAACGCCCCTTGCCTAAATGGCACCTGAAACCAAGTCACAAAGAACAGTTTGTGAGAGTTGGGGTGTCCAAAACGGGACACCGTGGAACACCCCAGCCAGCAGGGGGAAGCAGCGGCCTTAGCAAGGTCAGTTACAATCTGTTCTACATATAAAAGCGCCCTGCCAGGGAGGGAAAGAGGGAGGTGGTGGGTTAATGATCCGTGACTGCAGCTGAACACGGGGTTTGGTGTCAGTCCGTGAAAGAGCTCGACGCAACTGTGTGGCCTCGCTGGAACAACTCAATCATCTCGAGCGCACGTGTGTTTGTGGACGAGCGGGGACATATCTTAACTCCAAATAATCAAGAAGAAGGGTGCTTGGTCAGCTTGATCAGCATTGTTTAATAAATACCCCCCCCCCCCCCTCTCTCTCTCTCTCTCTCTCTCTTTCATTCTTTCTTTCTTTCTGTCTTTCTCTCTGGAGCCAACGAAAGCCAGAAGCGCAATTATACCTGTAACAAATGCTTGGGTGCTCTGCGTCTAATTCTGCTCATTTAACACAGCCATTCGTCTTAGCTCAGGAAATCATTAAAAAGTAATCAAGCCAGAGAGAAGGTGGAAGAAGGAAGAGGCTAGGAAGATAAAAAAAAAAGGCAACAAACAGCCACAGGAATGGAGAAGGCAAACCGTCCCCGTCCCCGTTTGTCTTGCGGCAAGGAAATATTTCCATCGTATTTAAAACGGCAGGCTGATGCCTGAGAGGAAGAGGCGCTCTCGCTAGCTTTTCTCCTGACATGTCGGGTTGATCTTCAAATGTGAACAGCACTTAAAAGCGACTTCACGAAGACATTAGTATTGATTTACGCGACGATGCACAGCTGTGCTCTCGTCTTATACGTATGAACGCCTCTTCCCCTGCCTGAGTCAATTTGTTTGTGAGCACAATTCATCTGAGATGATCTGCAAATCTGGACTCCACATCGAAAGTTTTGCTTCGTCCCTCCGACCTTACCGCTCGAGGGGGATCCGATTTGACGTGTAAAAAAAATCATGTTAATTGAACGTATAGCTACTACACAATTGTTACGCGTCGCCACAGAACCACGCGAAATCTCTGCCGAAAACTCGACGTGTTTTGAAACCTAGATTTTTGCAGTCTTTGTTGATATGCGAGAAAAAAAAGAACAGCTGGGGAGGAACGTCCATTTTTTATAGCTCGCAGGTTTCCATAAATGAATAAAAAGTACGGCATTTGGTCCCTAATGAATGAAAAATTAAATGCCATATTATGTGAATAAAAAATAAAAAGAAACACTTCAAAGCAAAATGTTATGAGAAAATAACATACCAATATAATAATCAGGGCCGTTGCAAGGGCTTTAAATAGCCATGGAATGAACCAGGTGTTCGTCTTTGATATGACACATCGAGGTCAGGGCTTGTTCCTTTTGCAAAATAGATGTCAGTGAACACAGAGCAGAGTGGCACATGGTCCCTGGAAAGTTAGAAACCAGGTTTGTGTGTGTGTGTGTGTGTGTCCTCTGTAATAGGTCAGGGGCTTTTCCCATTAATCCAACCCTGACCCTGGAGCTTGGAGGTTTCAGAGTATTTAACCCAAATGTGCTGCTCGCTCACGCCGACACACACACACTGCACACGTTGGCTGAAACCAGTGAAGCAGGACGCACTCGCACACCCGTCTCACCGGGGTAAAGGAGTGTGACGCAGACCGAGAATGGCATCATGACGGTCCATTCATCATTGTCAGAGTAGCTGTGTGCCTACAAAGACCCCGTAACCCGGCGTGATGACAAAATGTGTGTGTGTGTGTGTCTGCTTGTGTGTGTGTGTGTGTGTGTGTGTGTGTCTGCGTGTGCGCATCAAGACCTGCCATTTCAGCCGCAGCGTCCAATCAACATCACCACGACACGTGTGTGTGTGTGTCTGTGTGTGTGAATGCACTAAAGAAATCAGTAACAGTTTTGACATGCTGTCAATGTTCGAGAGAAAACGCAATGCCCAAAAACACATCTGGAAAAATAGACATTTATGTAAGGAGTTTCCACTGTCAGAACTCTGTCACTGTGTCTGTCAATGATCAGTGATGAAAGGCTTTTGATTCGTTGGGTTATATAATGAGTGACAGATGCAGAGAGAGAATATGTATAATATGTATAATGTGTATGTGTAGATATTTGTCTAGACCCTATGCTGAAACATCAGTAAGACAACACTCTCTACAGCAGTATTGTATTTGCTACATTAGTTCATTTAACGACTATACTGCTTTTGTAATTGGTTTATTTATAGTGACGTCACAGCGACTCTTTAGCTCCGCCCACGACACACCTCCAAAAGCTCGGCTGTTTCCGGAGAGAAGCGTGAGGCTTTTATACATCGGATCAAACTAAAGACTCTTCAGAGATATGGATGATGTAATACTACTTTATAGGCACTGACATGAGATGAATGAATGAATACCTTTGGACCAATCGGAAAGAAGAATTCGGTATTGATGGCGTATGAGGTGACACCTCTTTGGTTTTACACCTGCACTAGTTCCACTGCTCGACCAATCAGAATTGGAGCTACACTTTCCCACTCCATAAAACTGACAAATACACTCAATTAACCTTTTTTCAGAAATAGAGCATCATTTAGCTATAATAATTCACTCTGTATCTCTGTGTGTGCGTGCATGTGTGTGTGTGCGTGTGTGTGTGTGTGTGTGTGTGTGTGTGTGTGTGTGTGTGTGCGTGCGTGCGTGCATGTGTGAAAGAGAGAACATCTTCCCTGGAAACACCTGAGGTGCGAATCCCATTTCTGGAGCATGCAAATCTCTCAAGAGGAGGATTACTCATGTCCTAATGGGTGTAATTTCACTAAGGGAACGCTCCACTCCATTTGGGTGCCGTCTCTCTGCTGGACAGACGATTACATCCCCGTGTGTGTGTGTGTGTGTGTGTGTGTGTGTGTGTGTGTGAGAGAGAGAGACACTGAAGTGCCAGGTGTGAGAGCTATGTGACGTGCAAATGAAGCATCAGTAGCAGAATTAATAGGTGTGTAGGTGTGCTTTTAGAGTAATGAGAGTCGTGGCAGGGTCTCTTATCTGCCCTCCACCCCCCCCCCCCCCCCCCCACAGGTTCACAGGTAAAGAGATCTACAACCAACTCCAACTCCTGGCTCCATCACTCCTCCTCCAAACTTCTACCAACTCTGAGACCTCAGGAATATTGCTGTTACATCGATGTGAAAGCATGAACCCAAACCAGTTCCAGCACGATGATGCCCCTGTGCACAAAGCCATCTCCGTGAAGATCTGCTTTACATGGGTTGGAGTGGAAGATCTCCTGCTATAGAGGTCTGATCTTAACCCTATTGATCACCTTTGGGATGAACACCAGGCCTGATCACCTCACCTCCATCAGTCGATGCCTTTAGTTCCACCCTTGTAGCTGAATGAGCACAAATCTCCACAAAATCTATCTCTCCAGAAGAGTGGAGGTTCGTATAACAGCAAAATGTGTGGAATTGAACGGGCACTCGGGTGTCCACAAACTTTTGCCCATACGTTGTACGCTCCATAAAAAAGGTCCTTATGGAGCGAATGGTGTAGAAAAAAAACGCAAAGCAGTGATGCACACGTTGATTTGCTCATCCCGTGTCCTGAATGACTTCGCTGAAACACCTCGCTAATCCCGTCCCAGCATGAGCGTTCAGCACGGGCAACGCTCCAACACACCTCTGTCCCTCGCTCTAAACCCTGTTCCTTTGCTTTGACAACACTTTTTTTCTCCGCAGGCACAGATTAGCTCTTTCCCCATCTCTCGCTATCTCGTTCCACGAAGGACCTTTTTCAGCTAAGAGGTTACCTAAAAGAACCGTGGTGCTCACACCTCGGGCGTCACAGCAGTACTGCTGCAGATAGATTAGAGGTAGAGAGTAACGATTACGCTGTGGCTTAATATAAAATATACCAACTTTACACTAAAATGCTGCAATAATTATAAAGCATGCTGAACTTCTTGGGAAGGTCTGGGTTTCAAGCCCCGGTATCGCCAAGCTGCCACTCTTGGGCCCTTGAACAAGGCCCTTAACCCTCTATGCTCCGGGGGTCCCTTACGAGGGAAATATCAAGGTCCGTGACGTTGGAGTGACGTGGGGCCGCCTTCCCGTGGGCTCACCACCTGCAGGAGGGACCGTAAGGGACGGTGCTGTGAGGATTGGGCAGCAGTCGAAGGCGGGGGCCTGCTTAGACTGCTGCCCCCGCGACCCGAATTACGGATAAGCGGGAGAAAATGAATGAATGAACTTCTTGGAGCTTCCTAAACATCTACTTGAATGGAAATCACTACAGAGACACCGCAAGTGGAACATTCATGGAACCAAAGCTGATACACCCTGAACACTTACACACATGATAATGAAGGTAACCTAGAAGCCAGAGGTCACTTGAAAAGAGTTGCAGGACGAATTGAGAGCACCAGGAATTATGGACACAAGACAATAGGAAATGATCGGCAAAACATCCGAGTTTGTTCCTTTACCTCATAGATGCACATCGAAAAGCATTTAAACAAATCAGATCTGAAACGGGGTTTCTCCAACTTTTAACAAGTCAGATTTCAGACTTACGAAGACCTTTTAAAGACCATTAAGAATGAAAATGAAGACCTCGTTCACACACGCATTTGTTGTTAGCAAGTGACATTAACCGAAGACTAAATAAAAATAATAAATTCAAGCCAAGTATCGCTAAACTTGCGCTTCCTCACAGCTGAAAAATAAAACCAGTTTTACGTCTGATCTACAATCCGAGAGAGAGATTCATTCAAATAACAGATAGCTGCTGCACTTTGGTCTTATTTGTGGTCGTAATACAGCAAAAAAAGGTGCTTTAATGAGCGTTAAAGGGTAGTGTTGCCTGGACATCAGCAAAATTAAGACCTGTATAAATTTAAAGAAGCGAATTTAAGACTCAAGGCTGAAAATTTCAACTTTTAGACTACCCACTCTGTGGAAAACCTGGTCTTGAACTGTGGGAGTGGTTTGGTGAAGCATGGCAGTGGGAGCCTCATTATATGGAGCTGCTTCTGAAGAACCTGTGGCTTTACGTGTCAATGGAAAGGTTTTAAATAACTGAATCCGGAAAGAAGATTTGCACTCTGACAGAACAACCGAGGCAAAAAACAAACAAAAAAAAAAACACCTCAAGCATCTTCTAGCTTGAATCCTGTAAATCCTAAAAAATTAAGGAGGCCGCCGTTGCAAACGTTGTGGAGATTTCAAGATGTTTTGCCGGCAGGCATGGGCCAAAAGTGAACCAGGAAAAATGGTGCGAGAATAGATAATTACTTCTCGCTGTAGATGTTTTGAAGCAGTAATTGCCGACAGCGGCTTTGCTGTCAAACTATCAAACTATGTTAATTTGTGGTGTCGGAATACTTACTGCGTCGCATAAATGACAAACACCGATGCTGTTTTCCGAAAGCGTGCAAACAGTGAGTCAGGAATAACTTTCTGATCAATCCACTGCGCCGACATTTTCAAGAAGGTCTTTTAAGCGAAGGTTGCCTCCAGACAGATCGTATGTTTATCCGTGTGCGGATACTGAAGTCATGACAGTAGCCGGATCGCTGCTGCCCTAATCAGAGGGGAGACAATGCTCTTTTAGGCCGTATTGTTCTGTGATTGGCTGTCTCGCTGCTCGTTAATAAAGCCCCACGCTGCGTATTTGTGCCACAATTGAGCGACTCGCTCCTAATGGAGCTGCGCCTGTTGGGAGCCAATCAGCGGGTGTCTCCGACTCACACACACAAAAATATACACATCAGCCGAGCAGCACATGCCTAGGCAGAGAAGGAAAGGTCAGTCTCATTAGTTTATCTTCAGGTTTGTGTGTGTGACTGACTGAGATTGAGAGAGTGAATACAGAGGGATTAAAAAGGTCAGGTTCGTTAGCGAAGGCGACGACGCGGAGTCCGCGTCAGCACTTCTGCGGTAACTTTAGCTGCAGTTGCATGACGGTCTCGATCACCTCTGAAAACACGCTCGGCGCAAATAGCCAAACCATTGCCAGGTTGCCCTCACTCCATATCCACACAAGCGCAGAAGCTCCAACTGCTTAAGGGTGAAAATTTCCAAAGTATGATGGTCCATAGACCAAAAACATCCCACCGGCTGCTGGTGTTTTTTCTTTCGTGAGAATTAATTTTATTATCATTTATGCTCCTGATACTACAACAGGTGTATTCACATAACTACAGGACGTGGATCTGGTACATCCTGGATGTAGGCAACCGTACTTTTTAACCATGTAGTTTTAAATAGCATATGAGGTGGTATCAAAAAGTTTCGAGTCTAGCTCGGTCAGATCCGGTCCGAATGTCCCCTCTCGGACGCCTTAAAACCTGTTAGAAGAAACTCGCTATTGACTGTCTGGCCCCTGGGCACGATTTGTAGACGCACAATGCTGTGAATGTCGAAAAAGATGATGAGCATGGAACTTGGTCGAGCTGCGGACCTGCCTCTACTTATTCGGTCATGGAGATGATCGAGATGAGCAGCTGGTCTCCTCCAATGTATTGACTGTTGCTTTGTCTCAGGGTCATACTCGTACACCCAAGTTTAGTCACCGGTAACGATCCTCCACATGAAAGAAAAAACAAGTTGACATTTTCTGGGGTTGAGCTCGTTGAATGTCTTCCCGATCTCTCGTTGTCTTCCACTGAGGTTTTTCCGCTCACACCTCGAATGACTCCATCTGTTGGCGTGTTACAAAACTAGTCTCAAAACTTTTTGGGACCACCTCGTAGTGCATGAAAGACCATTGGTCCATGACCAGGTTCCATGCAGAACAGATCAGCATCCATGCAGAATAGATCAGTGTAGAGGTCAACCGATTAATCAGCACTAATATTTGGCTGCTGGAACTATCAGAGTGGCCTCTAGAGGCCACTGTTTGTTTATACGAGTGAAAATGTGTGCTTAACAGAGAGCACATTATTATCATTTATAAATTTATATATAAGTGAAAATATTCATATATATTTTCTTCAGCACATTTTCAAGATTCAGTAGTGTTTTTGGTACTTTTGTAATGGATAATAAAATACTTTTAGTATCCATTTTTAAAACTATGGATTAATCAGTTATCGGCAAATACTATCCAACCTAGCTATCGGTATCAGTACAAGCCAAACCGGTGGACCATTAGATCAGTGTACATGCACAACAGACCAGTGACCAGTGTCCATGAACAGATAAATGTTAAGGTTTTGTGTCGGGGGTCTGCAGGACTGTACTGTAAACACATCTGTTTATTTTCAGAATCCAGTAGCCGTTACTGGAAGAGATTTATGGCGCCAATCTCCAGCTGGGGAACAGACTAACCCAACCTTCTCCCTTGTTTTTGCAGATACATTTCCAATTAAATGGATCAGTCAGCAATTGCAGATAGCATCACAGGTTCACACGGCACAGACAAAAGGGGGGGGGGGGGGGGCATCCTGGTGAAACCCACATGGACAGAGAAAAAAAGAGGAAAGCTTGTGGGAGGAAAAAGGCAACAGTGTGGATAACATGGCCTGTCTGATCACTCCAGGTGAAGAATGGAGAGAAAAAAACACCACGTTTCAGAGCTTATCAGAAAGATTGACCTCTAAGCCAAAGACTGGACACAGCATTTTCACTAATCATATTATTACCACAAACGAATCAACGGCTGTTTTCACAAGTGAGCATTATCACAGGATAAACAG
The DNA here is from genome assembly GCF_946808225.1 of Silurus aristotelis. NCBI lineage: Eukaryota > Metazoa > Chordata > Actinopteri > Siluriformes > Siluridae > Silurus > Silurus aristotelis. The sequence goes on along the minus strand of NC_139597.1, from coordinate 3,782,908 downwards.
CTGTGGCGCAGTGGACAAGGTTTAGAGCTGGTAATCCAAAGACTGGAGGTGCATTAGGAATTGCAGTGCTAATCCATCGCCCTACAAACACAGACATGCTTTGTAAGTGTTTTGTATACTCTAGCACATTATGGGAAATCAAGACAATAAGGTTTGGGAACAACTGATGGATCCTCAAGTAACAATCATGACTACGGGGAGATTACATCGTGTCTGGGTTGTCTGGGAGTAAAAAGGGGGGTTGGGCATCAAAAATTTGAATCAACATTTAAAAATGTACAAGAACGATGATTTTTTTTTTTTCTTCCTTCAAAAAACCCAGCTTGTTAGCAAGTTGGCAGTTTGGCAGTGCTGGGACTTGAACCCTCACTACTTGAACATGAAGCCACCACTGAATTGTACATGGTTTATGAAGCCTGGATGAAACATGAATCTTATATTTAGGTGTCCACAAACGTTTGCCAGTATAGTGGAACTTTCGGTGGGTAGGAGGAGATCATGTATGTTTCAGGGACACCTTCAGGAGGAGAGCGGCAATAAGAGGTTTCAGGTGACCTGGAAGAACATCTATTCTGCATTATGAAGAAAGCGGGCCACAGTGGTTTCCCCACAGCTGATATGAATATAAAACTTTGGGCAAAAACCTATCGTGTGTACGTGTAGGCATCAGTGTGTGTATCCATGTGCTCAAAGTCTTTGTCTGCAGAACTCCACCGCAGGAGAGCCCTACTGTAAGCATCACTGCACTCTTCCATTCGGCCTGGGAGTGCTCACAAAGGCAATGCACAATATACCACAATATGGAGAGGAAACCATGCTCGTCTTCAAAACAGTTCCTCATATAACGCATGACTGTTCGCTGTGACGAGTCGCAGAGTCCAGGTCAATTCCATCTTCCCTTTCCGTATGAGAAACCGTGAGCGTTATGCAACGATGAACTCTGAAGGGCATTGGAATTTCAAAATGAGGAGCGAAAAGCAAATAAAATGCTTTTAACACTAATTTATACAATGAAAAACAAAGAAAAACAAATACTTTTTGTTTATTGGGTTGGTTTATTTAGAGTAAGTTTGGTCTGAGCCGGTAAGATTATTATTATTTTTTTTTTATGAGCCGTTGTGGTTTATTATGGGCTGGGTTGTGCCGGTCTGGTTTATTGTGAACCAGTGTGGTTTATTGGGTGTGGTTTATTGTGAGCCGGTGTGGTTTATTAGTTGTGGTTTATTGTGAGCCAGTGTGGTTTATTAGTTGTGGTTTATTGTGAGCCAGTGTGGTTTATTAGTTGTGGTTTATTGTGAGCCAATGTGGTTTATTAGTTGTGGTTTATTGTGAGCCGGTGTGGTTTATTAGTTGTGGTTTATTGTGAGCCAATGTGGTTTATTAGTTGTGGTTTATTGTGAGCCAGTGTGGTTTATTAGTTGTGGTTTATTGTGAGCCGGTGTGGTTTAGTTTAGCTGGTGTGGTTGTCAGCAAGTTGTCAATATCTCAGCAACATATTTTGTTCCACATTTCAAGATACTAAAACTGCTCAAAGCAGTAATAGGAAGAAAATGCAAAGACTTAAAATGTGAAACAGAGACTAAGCCTTAAAGGGATTAAGTCTGGCTGGGGAGGGGGTGGTGGTGGTGGTGGTGGGGGACTTTGGAAGTCTGAAATCACTAGCACTACATAGACCTGTTACGCAGTGTGTTTATCAGCATGTGTGTGACTTTGAAACAAAACACTCAGTCACTATCTAGTGCAGAAAAACCCTATTGAAATGACAAATGTTGCCTCCATAAGAGCAGTCAACACAAACACTCATCCAGAAGCGAGCGCCAAATAGAAAAGTATTAAAAAGACATCCAGACTGCTTAAAGAAAAAGTTCATTACACAGTTATTAAAAACACAGAGCTGCAGCACGAGTATAAAGAGAAGCGCAAGGCCAGGGATGTGGCGCGCAGGCTGGCAGACGCGGCGCAGAAGCGTCTTTGAATTGGGGGTAATTATAAAAGGAAAAGACAGCCCGTAACAAAAGAGCGGTTTTATGGGGCGCCCGCTATCTGGAGAGTCGCTCATTAGCCCAGCAGGGTAATTAGCAAGATGCCGCAGTCCTCGTTAAGGAGAAGTCATAATCGTAAACAAATGACGGTAAACTCCCGCCGCGGCCCCTTCTGTAATGAACTGCCACTGATCTCAAAATGAAAGAGAGTGAAGACAAACACACACACAAACACGGAGAGCGTGGGGTATGAGGGATAAACGTGGCTCGGTTTGCATTAAACCTCTGCTCTTTAATCCTACAAAAAGCCTTCGGTTACACAAGCAACTCAGGGCACAGGACAAGCAGAGGACTCGTGTGTTAATATGAGGAAAAGACAAAACTTTGAATGGAATCTTAAAATCTGAGATAAAAGGAACAGGTTAAGAAGTTTTGAAAGTGTCTTCTGTCTGCAATGCAAATCACAGCAGTCTTCCTGTATGATGGGAAACGAGCTTTAGGGAGACAAGCTTCTACATGACCTGTGTCTAATCAAACCAGCAGTATTCACTGGGAGAAGTGTTTCGATTCCAATGGAGTCGAGGTGATATACGAGTGGACGTGGTAAGGAGAGTAAAAGGCTCATCATCTCATCTCACTGCTGGAGCACACCTGATGTAGGGACGCACTGGAAGAAGAGATCAGCGTTAAAATGTGAGATCCCATTCGCCGTTCTAATAACTAGAAGTCGAACGTTTCGTTGGTTTTGCTAATCGATCGGCACCGATTTTTGTCGATTGCTGGGACTATCGACAAAAATCCATAACGATAGTTTTTCCTGGTAACGGCTGACATTACGAGAGCGGCCTCTACAGGCGAATCATAGACACCACGTGCTGTTTTTTATTTTGCCGCACAAAAGGCGCTCTATTAAGCACATTTCTAATTTATTATATAATTATATTTGTTCATCAATATATTTATACTTATTTTTAGCACATTTTCATGATTCAGTGCTTTCATGATTCAGTACTATTTGACATGGAGTGTTTTTTTTTATTTATTTTTTTATCTGTTTATTTAATCTGTTATCTGCAAATACAATCCAAACTAGCTATCGGTATCGACAAAAGTGTTCAATAGGTTTAAGGTCAGAGCTCTACAGCAAAAGATCTTCCACTTTAAACCATGTAAAGCATATCTTCATGGAGCTGGCTTTGTGCACAGTCATGCTGGAAAAGACATATTTTAGAACGGCGTGCCTCCAACAGTTTGAGGGAGAACCACATATAGCCGTAGAAGTGAATTTTAAAATGTATCTGACTACGTCTAATGTCCTGAAGACACTTACAGTAAGTGTGTAAAGTGGTAAGAAATGAAAAAAAGGAGACAGAAAGAAAAAAAGGGCATGGGCTAAATAAATCTGAGAAGCTACCTGCAGAAGAGGTCTCTGGACTCCCAGGTTCTTCATGGTGTCAGCGCTGGCCAAGATCTTGAGAGGATCGGCCACTTTAGTGACTATTTCGATTTCTTTATTGGTCTCGGTGCGCACTTGGTTCAGAAACAGCTCTTTGATGTAGTAGGTGAGGAAGGTGCGGAGCTGACACTGCTTCCCCGAGCCCATGCTCAACTCGATCTCCTGAATAAACCTGGGGAGAGACGAAGACAGAGTAAGAATCCTAAAGTGAATAGTTATTGACAGAAAAAGGCAAAAACACCAGAATCAAATTACTTTAGAATTTGAGTAGAGCTTAAATTCACAACGAAATTAATTTGGTTCCTTCCAAAACCAGAATAATCAGAATGCATTGATGCCATAGGTTGTTATTGTTGGGTTGCAGTTGCTCGCAGTAAAATGAAAGTAAAATACAAAAATATACAGATTAAGTTATGAAGTGAAATGAAATTTGTAGCAGCAGTGAAAAAGGCATGAAAATCGGAACTTTTAATATATCCAACCGTATATTATTTATATCATGTATTTACATGACCGCCAAAAAGCATTAGAATGAGATCCCTTCACACCCAAAGTCGAAATAAACTTCAAGAAGGATGAAGTCTGCAGGAGCCAAATCTGGCGAGTAGGATTGGTGCGGAAGCGAGATCATGTGGATGATCATATGGCGTTCTCTCCGCCGATCATCATGCGTGAGTTGCTGAATGGTTTCAGCATTTCCGGGAGTTGAGCTCGTCAAAGGTCTTCCTGATCTCTTGTCCGTCTTCCAGTGATGTTCTTCTATTCTTGAAGTGTGCGAACGCCTAGTTGCGGCTTCGCCGTATGTCAAACGGCTCTGTGTCAGATTTGCCCAGTTTCACACAGAATTTCACGTGTGGCTCTTTGTTCTAGCTTGCTGTCCGTGACGAATATCTTGGTAATGCACGTGGTCAGAACAGCGCCAGTTATCACCAATAGTCTCATTAGTTTGGAAACTTGTTGACACCACAGGGTTCTTTACCATGTTCACGGTCGGTCAGAAGAAGTGGAGTTAAAGATTTAATCTCCTATAGAAACAAGTTTGTGGATTACCTTTCCTAGAAACTATAACGTGGGAAAATACGTTCTTACATCGCCACAAAACAATGAGTCCATGCAAAAGCTCTTCTTTAATCATAAAATGTAAAAAAATAAATAAATAAAAACCACAAACTAAAATATATACAGGACATTCTTTAAATCCTTGCATTTATGACCATTTATGACCTTGTGCCCTGTTATCTTAAGCATTTAAGAGACATTTCTTTAATCCTAAAAGCCTACGAATGACAATAAGAAAACTTTCAGTCCCCGGGCTGAGCGTATCTTGGTAAAGTGCTTGGTAAAAGAAATAGTGCATGGGGGCCACTCCAACACAAAACAGCCAGTAAAACCATGTTTCCTTCTGACAAGCTGCTACCGTAGAGCAACTCCTGAAGACAGGAAATCTGGCAACATACCCTCTAAAGGGGCAAAACAATCCAGCCCATTAAACAGCATACTTTTTCCCACGTGGAGGAAAGAGACACCAATTCTGTTCCAGTTTTAAACGAGAAAGCAGAAATGCCTGGCTAGGTTTCCTGAGCAAACACACACTGCTTGCTGCTGTATGAGCATCTGTCACATCTGCCACAGCTGAAGCTGTCTGGTACGGCGTGACAGATCGAGTGACGATGATTGATTGATGGCGTAATGTTAGAAATGGTCGTTCTTCGTGTAGGGAAGAACCCAGTGTAAAAGGGGTGTGGGTGAATATTCGCTACAGCTGTTCTAACGGATAGGTCACTAATTTAAGCACGGGAGGTTTACTGTTAAACAGAAATCGCTGAAGGTTTATGTAAGGGAAAAGCAGAAAATAAACAAGCTCCAGTTTCAGCGGCAGGAATTTGTCGATAACTCTGTCCCACATGATGAGGCTGCAAGAAACTGGGCATACAGATATCAATGAGGCTCAATGAGAACATATTGAGCCTGTTTTTACTTTCTGGCAAAGCACACAGAAGAGGATAAAGGGAGGAGGCGTTGTTAAGGGAACAGGCCGTCCCATACCCACTGACAGGGGCTATAGATCAGCCAGTAGTGCTGATTGATCACCATGAACACAGAGGCTTATACCTAAAACCGCTTCTCTCAGCAACGCTCCAACCAATTAGCTCAACCAGTCGAGGATGCTGAGCTCTTTCACTGCGCGTGTGGAACTAAAAGAAAGAAAAAAATAATAATAAATAAAAAAAAAAGAAAAAATTTTTTACTTACAACTTGTCTCAGTTTTAGCCATTAGAAGTAAAACTTTTCCAGAAACACAATTCTGCCCATAATCAACGTCGGCCATTATCGACAACAAGCTCTCGCGCCATCATCTTAAAAACGCTCATCGAACGAGAGACAGGGGCAGATGGGTTTGTGTAAATTGGTACGTTGTAAGTGCTCTGATAATGGGGTAAAAATAAATAAATAAAAAGGGAACCAGTGAAACGATCGATAGATGAACAAGTGTCCATCTGCTCATGAACTCAAATCTACAGTATTTTTTTTTTTGAGTATGATGAGGTGAGATGGAGTTTCAATGACGTCCATTAAAGTGGCGATGGAATCAAAACTGGTTTTTCACCAAGTGTTATGATAGTACGTCTAGACAGGGCAGTTCCTAGCCATTTTGGCACCCTAGGCTACATTCCTATCGTCACCCAAAAACCCGGCCCCCCTCAATGACTGCGCCCCAATACTCCACCCCCACACCATACAAATCATTTGCAACCTTCCATAAAAAAGGTTAAACACATTTAATAATCAAGTATGTAAGAATATACTGTATATTACCCCCCACCCATTTAAATTATTGACTACGCCTGGAAATGGTGCTGTGTCTAGATACATTCTTGACTTTGATGCTTCGTGTATCCTTTCTACAAAATCTGATGAGTACGCTTTTACACTTTACTGAAGTATTTCCATTTAGTGAAACTTTAACTTCAATTCATTTCAAAGTCAAATCTCTGACTATTAGATCGACTACATTTTTGCGAAATCAGTCGTTCCTTTTTATTTATGAGGATAAAAACTTAACCGCTCAAATCAATCAATCGTAGTCGAGTGCTCTTTATGTTTAGAACTTGTTTTGCTTGGTGCTTTGTGTATCTACTGATCACCAACATACAGTTCAGCATCAGTTCAACATCAAGCAGAACATTTAGAGAGGAATAAATGATGAAGAAACTCCAGACTCGAACTCGCCACAACACACGTGACCTCATTTGTAAGATTTTTTTTTTTTAAGTCGTTTAATAGAAGGTTTTGGGCTCATGATATTTTAAATAGAAATCAATCAGTGTTTGAGTCATTAATATCATTCTATTAATAGATCAGTGTAATATTCGAGTCTTTTCACATAAATTGAGGTGATTAAGTAAAGAGTCTTGTGACAAAAATGATAATAGGAACATCATTGGCGTAATAAATCACAGCACTTTGAACACAAGTACATTTGAAAGCAAAAACGTTTGTACTTTTACTGAAGTCATATTTTTCAGACTGCATCTCTACTTTAACTTAACCATATGGTCTGTGTGATTCGTCCACCACTGGTCTTTAGACCCAGTCAGAGCGTTACCATCAGTAAGAATCAGTGCTATCATTTTATCTGCCAATTGTCAGACATCTCCAAATCATGCCCTGCAGAGTCTCTGTCACCATCTACGCCTCTTATCACATCTCATCCGTCATCACATACGATAATGTCTCTAAATGTTTTTTATACGTAAGCCCTAATTCAGCTCTACAGGAGAGTTCCTAGAGCGATACCCAATCCGAGCTAATACAAACTATTATCACTATTAACGCATAAGCAACCAATTATCTACCGATTACCTTTTATCATCATGATTGAGACATTATTCAATTCATTTGAATTTCTTAAACGAATTATCGCCTGAATAACATTTCTAAACGTTTAAGTCATTAACTACGGCCTCTTCTGACTTGCTAATTGCAGGAGCCGCGATAACTTATGGTCGTTATCATGATTATACAGTGGCTTATAAAAAAAAATAGAATAGAGAGGTCCCTATTACAATTATCATAACCCCCAGGAGCGGAGCAGAAATATATGTACTACTAATGGACGTCTGAGTCCCTGAACAGCGTAGCGGGGGGGATGGGGGGGGGGGGTTTCCACGCTGTAAAGATGACCATTATCAATCCATCACGTCCTCGGCATAAATGCACTCTGCTATATTATTCATCCCATATGTTGCGTGTACATCCTGCTCTCCTCTATGTTCGTCTCTCTCTCTCCGAGTTTCTCCCTAATCCCGTCCGTTGCTTCTCTGCTATTATTTCGCTCACGTAAATCTTCCTGATCACTTGCATTAGGAGGTAAATACGAGACGATGGCTGCCTCGGAGGCCCGTCGCCTCCTAAGGCTAATCAAATTCCGCTCTGCCCGATCTGATTGGGAGACGTGCGAGCGCCGCTGCTGAGAGAAACTCCGGCGAAGGGAAGCGCCCGAGAAAAAAAATACGCAGAGGAAGCCATCAACCGTGTCGTTTTAGAGAAGCGAAAGGAAAAAAAGAAAAGATAATAAAAACAATCTGAGGATTAACGCATGCAGCGGCGCTTGGTATCCAATAGCAACAAGGACATATGCCGTTTTTCTTAAAGCACCGAGGAGCAATTAGACACATGCAGGAGCAAACAGCGTGATATGGAAATGAGCATCGAAATATTTTATTTTCCATCGGCTCACTTTAACGCCGTTACGCCATTAACCTGGTCTGATCAAGACCTCTTTCATCACTCATCATCACTTCATTCATCTGTAATATATCCAGTGGTGAGAAATGACTGAGGGAATTCGTGTCACCTCATATTTATATCACAGCGATAAATAAAGGTCTGCATTTTAAACGAGGCCTGAGTCCAGCCTGCACCCGAGATCATTTGCGCAGATCTGCAGAGTTAAACTGTCTGCATGAATACGAGCCTGAAATGGGTTTCACACAACTTCTAGCAAAATATGTCCGTTCTCCCAGTTTCTGACATCAGTCTCACTACTCACATTTGACACACATTTTTGTGTAACGAGACAGAATGAACTCACACTAAGACAACACAAAGACAAAAAAGTACAACAAATAATATGCTGCAGAGTTCCGTAATATGTAGTAAAGTTTGAAGAATTTTATGTTTATCAGATGCATTTTAGATATTTTAGAGAAATGAATGTCTTTGTAGTAAGTTGTAAAAGTTGCAGAAAGTAATGCTTTGTAGCATGCAAAGCTTTACAAGTAGCATGTCCTTACATTGTGTGTGAAAAAAAAAGTAAAGTTTTGTAAAGTTTTACAGTATGGTGTAAAGTTTAATAATATAGTGCAAGTTTTACAGTATGTTGAAATGTTTTGCAAAATGTTGTCCTTTTTCCGGTAATTTACAATGTTCTGCAGTGGTATGTCCTTACATCTATCAAATAAATAAATAAATAAATAAATATAAGTTTTACTGCATGGTGTAAAGTTTTGCAATATGTTCTAAGGTTCTGTAGTAGTATGTGCTTACATTTTGATTAATGTAAAGTTTTATAGTATGGTATAAAGGTTTACAATATTATGTAACGTTTTACAGTATGTTGTACAACTTTTCTAGTTTATCCTTACATTTTGTATATATGTAAGTTCTGTAAAGTTTTGTATGTTTTTCCAGTATGTTACAAGATTTCTTAGAAAATTCTCTACTTAGAAATGTAAAGTTCTGTAAAATTTTACATGATGTTTGTACAATTTTGCCAGTATGTTACAAGGTTTTATAGTAGCATGTCCTTACATTTTGTAGAAATGTAATGTTCTGGCAAGATTGCCAGAGTTTTATATGTGTGCAGTATGTTTTACAGTTTTGCTGTGTGTTTTATATGTGTGCAGTATGTTTTACAGTTTTGCTGTGTGTTTTATATGTGTGCAGTATGTTTTACAGTTTTGCTGTGTGTTTTATAAGTGTGCAGTATGTTTTACAGTTTTGCAGTATGTTTTACAGGTGTGCAGTGAGTTTGACAGTTTTGCAGTGAGTTTTACAGTTTTGCAGTATGTTTTACAGTATTGCAGTGAGTTTGACAGTTTTGCAGTGAGTTTGACAGTTTTGCAGTGAGTTTTACAGTTTTGCAGTGAGTTTTACAGTTTTGCAGTGAGTTTTACAGTTTTGCAGTATGTTTTACAGTTGTGCAGTATGTTTTACAGTTGTGCAGTGAGTTTGACAGTTTTGCAGTGAGTTTTACAGTTTTGCAGTATGTTTTACAGTTTTGCAGTATGTTTTACAGTATTGCAGTGAGTTTGACAGTTTTGCAGTGAGTTTGACAGTTTTGCAGTATGTTTTACAGTATTGCAGTGAGTTTGACAGTTTTGCAGTGAGTTTGACAGTTTTGCAGTATGTTTTACAGTATTGCAGTGAGTTTGACAGTTTTGCAGTGAGTTTGACAGTTTTGCAGTATGTTTTACAGTATTGCAGTGAGTTTGACAGTTTTGCAGTGAGTTTGACAGTTTTGCAGTATGTTTTACAGTGAGTTTTAAAGGTGTGCAGTATGTTTTACAGTTTTGCAGTATGTTTTACAGGTTTACCAGTATGCTACATAACACATTCTAAACATTAGTGACACACAAACCATTTAGAATGCATAATAAAATGGTTGTAAAGTATAAGCAACTTTAACAAATTGCTACTGCAGTGTTAATAATGTTTTTTAATGCTTTATGACATTCGACAAACGCCCTTAGGCACAGCATTTGAGAGTTAATGGCTTTGTTCTAGCAATGACAGCTTGGTGGTGACCTTCAGAGCAGAGGTTTAACATTACTACCAATGAGTTACCACTTGTTTAACTATAAGTTTGGTTACTGACTGAAAGTTAAATACTTTTATTTGTGAAAGCTTCCATTTAAAAGATTAACACTGAATTAAGAAGATTTATTCTAAATGTGAGATTTATCCATGTGAAGGAAATTCAGCGTATGATGTAGAATCTGCTCTGTGCAATAAAACCTGTTTGTTTTTAGGCATTTTAAGATGGTTGTATTGTTTCACGGCCGCTACTGAACTACAGTCCATTCTGTTTGTCAAAGTAAGTTCTTTGTCCATGTAGACAAAACAAAACCCTACACTATGGTGGATTAAACAGCCAGAGCCCGAGCTCGGTCTCCACGGTGACACCACGGCAACACCGCCTCCGCGTGTGCGCCAGCGTGGGCCGTTTCTGTCTGTGAAATCTTAATTAAGTAGCGCTCAAATCTGCTTATCGAATTAAAAGGGGTTCGGGGCGGAGCTTCCTCAGCCAGCGGACGCTACTCGGCTGTCTCGTTAACCAATCGTCTTTAAGACCTGAGAAGTTGAACAAGACAGAAATGACGCTAGGTCCACTCCGATTAACCCCCCACCGCCCCACCCCCGCACACCGCATCCACGATCTGGACAACGGTTACACAGTATGCGACGATGCATAACTCAGTGTTAATAAGGAGATTATGATATGTAATTACAGGCCAGGTTTTTTCATACGCCTCCTGCTGAAAGAGATTTGCTATGTGGCGTTCGGGACCAAATGGCACACGTAATTGTTCGTCAAGAGGCGATCTTCATTCGTCCGGGGGATAATGAGCCTGACACGTGCAGGGCAGAAGAGGCTGGAGAGGGACTCGTGCGACGAAATAACAAAATACTGATCTTTCTTCCATGCTGGTGTTTGCACAGCTGCTAGTTTTATAATTTGAATGCACGGTTATCAATTGCATCGGCTTATAGCTCCACGTGATCTGTTGACTTTGTGTGAGAAATATTCCCCGTAATTCCGGATTCCTGTCCCTCTGTTCTCTCAGACAGAGCAGAAAAAAGATGACAGAGAATATTGTCAATAACAAGATATGCATTTCTTGAAAGAAATTCTCAGAGCTTGCAATAAACTGAAAGAGATAAAAGTGGAGGGAATAAAGAGAAATGAGAGAATGAGGCAGATGGAAAGGCAGATGGAAAGCAACAAAGAACGCACACAAGAAAGTTAGAAATGAAGCAAGAAAGAAAGAGAAGCAAGCCAGATAAAAAAACAAGAAAAAAAGAAAAAGTAATATAGAGAAAGAAAAAAAGAAAGAAAGAAAGAAAGAGAGAGAGAGAGAGAGAGAAAGAGAAGAAAAAGCTAGAAAGCTAGAAAGAAAGAAAGCTAGAAAGAAAGCTAGAAAGAAAGCTAGAAAGAAAGAAAGAAAGAAAGAAAGAAAGAAAGAAAGAAAGAAAGAAAGAAAGAAAGAGCTAGAAAGAAAGAAAGAGCTAGAAAGAAAGAAAGAAAGAAAGAAAGAAAGAAAGAAAGAAAGAAAGAAAGAAAGAAAGAAAGAAAGAAAGAAAGAAAGAAAGAAAGAAAGAAAGAAAGAAAGAAAGAAAGAAAGAAAGAAAGAAAGAAAGAAAGAAAGAAAGAAAAAAAAATAGAGAAAGTAAGAAAGTAAAAAAAATAGAGAAAGTAAGAAAGAGCTAGAAAGAAAGAAAGAAAGAAAGAAAGAAAGAAAGAAAGAGCTAGAAAGTATTACAGAAAGAAAGAAAGAGCTAGAAAGTATTACAGAAAGAAAGAAAGAAAGAAAGAAAGAAAGAGCTAGAAAGAAAGAAAGAGCTAGAAAGTATTACAGAAAGAAAGAAAGAAAGAAAGAAAGAAAGAAAGAAAGAAAGAAAAAGAAAGAAAGAAAGAAAGAAAGAAAGAGATAGAAAGTATTACAGAAAGAAAGAAAGAAAGAAAGAAAGAAAGAAAGAAAGAAAGAAAGAAAGAAAGAAAGAAAGAAAGAAAGAAAGAAAGAAAGAAAGAAAGCTAGAAAGAAAGAGATAGAAAGTATTACAGAAAGAAAGAAAGAAAGAAAGAAAGAAAGAAAGAAAGAAAGAAAGAAAGAAAGAAAGAAAGAAAGAAAGAAAGAAAGAAAGAAAGAAAGAAACTTTAAAATGTAAAAATAAATAAAAGAAGGGGCAGAGAAGTGAATGTTTTTTTGAACAACTGACTGTTGTTCTATTTTATAGTTTTAGTTTGACAGGTAATAAATGAGTATTAAATGATTAAATTGAATTATTAAATAAAATAAGATATAATATTGTTATAATTACTGTGGTTGTATTAAATAAAAATGCATATGATATTGAAATGATTTCTAATAAAAATGAGTAGAAATAAAGTGTGTATTTTGGTTTAAATGCGTGTGAGACGTCTCCTGATCATCAGCAAATTAAACCCTGAAGCACCAAAACCCTCCGTCTCTTCTCCATGACGTGTGTTCTCTCAATCAAGCAGCACACACACACACACACACACACACACACACACACACACGGAGGGTGGTAGTTTATTAGTGGTGCCTGCTTCTGATTGCGCTCGACAGCGTCTAATTAACTGTCATTAGAAAACAGATGTGTGAGCCCAGGGCCTGAGCTGGATTACGGCTGTGTGCAGTCTGGCCTTCTCTCTGTGTGTTTCGCATAAACACACTGATGCACAAAGCCACTTTCACACTCCTCCTCCTCCACCCCCAAACCAATTACACGCTCAGTAATCAAACCATACATTCAGCATAAATATGTGTATGCATTAGTAAATAGGTGGAGGAGGAAAAAAAAGAGAGGGAGGAGAAAAGGGAAAAAAAAGTCTCTGACCAGACCATCAATAATATGAGATAAGCGTTTTCCCTGAAGCCACTGGGACAAGCCGCTATGCAATTTCTGCTGTGTGTGTGTGTGTGTGTGTGTGTGTGTGTGTGTGTGTGTGTGTGTGAGAGAGAGAGAAGGAGAGAGACCTCGAGCTGTTGTTTATGTATCTGACACACACACTGCAGTGTGGAGGTGTTCAGGGTGTAGGGTTGAGTTTTGGGGATTGACACTGATGCTTATGTGATGTGAGGGAAAGCACTGTGTGGTTTAGATCGTCTACAGGTACTACAGAAAGAAATATAGGTTCAACTTGTTCTCTGCTACCAAAAAAGAACAGGAAGTGGAGAACACTAGAAGAACATTAGAGCTGTTTTTGTCCAAGCAACTGTGAGAAAATGGCAAAGTAAACAAAGAGCAGTGCTCGTCCGTGGTCTCGTCAGTCTGTTCTCACATGAACACTTTACATCTGGGTGTTCTCCTATGACCGTGTACAAGCGTTCTGGACTGTTCTCACGTCAGACTGTTCTCCCGCGCCCACGTCGGACTGTTCTCCAGCCGGACTGTTCTCCCGCGCCCACGTCGGACTGTTCTCACGTCAGACTGTTCTCCCGCGCCCACGTCGGACTGTTCTCCCGCGCCCACGTCGGACTGTTTTTACATCGGACTGTTCTCCCGCGCCCCCATTTCAGTGGAGCTGAGATCAGAATAATTACTCGCACTCAGATTTTAATCTTCTGACCCTCAGCCTTAAAGCACTGAATTGCGCTGAAAGATAAATCTGCACCGTGGCGTTTTGTGCACTGGACTTTCTACACACTCACGTTTGCAGCTTTTCCTTCTGGTCTCTAATGGACTGATGGAGATGGAAGGGAGGGAAGACCAGGTCAGGAATAATGGTCTGATTTCTTTTCAGTTTTTTTTCCCTCTGAACCGGAGGAAATTAGTAGCTTTTAAAGAGATAATAAAGACTTATGACTGCACACACTCCTGTATGATTCTGCTTCCTCTCCGTTCTGATTGGTCAGAAGGTGTTGGGTTATGTTCTATAAGAGCAGCTCTAACATTTAATACGTTACCGTTTCTATGGCAACCAGAGGGACTTGTACAGCTGACACTTCATGGAAGAAGAATTTAAAAACTGATATGTGGAAGGGTTTCAGAAAAGAGATTTATGTTTCGCTCTTTTTTTTTTTTTTTTGAGTCCTCTCTCTCACACTCTCACACACTCACACACACACACACACACACACACACACACACACACACACACACACATTAATAATAGCATATTGGAAATGCTTATCAGTGTGTTTGTGTGTGTTTTGTTTGTGTCTGTCTGTCTGTCCATCCATCCATCCATCCATCCATCCATCCATCCATCCATCCATCCATCCATCTATTAATCCATTCATCCATCCATTTATCCATCCATCCATCCATCCATCCATCCATCCATCCATCTATTAATCCATTCATCCATCCATTTATCCATCCATCCATCCATCCATCCATCCATCCATCCATCTATTAATCCATTCATCCATCCATTTATCCATCCATCCATCTATTTATCCATCCATCCATTCATCCATCCATTCATCGTTTTATCCATTTATCCATCAATCCATTTATCTATCCATCTATCCATCCATCCATCTATTTATCCATTTATCCATCCATCCATCCATCCATCCATCTATTTATCCATCCATCCATCCATCCATTTATCCCTCCATCCATCCATCCATCCATCCATCCATCTATTCATCCATTTATCCATCCATCCATCCATCCATCCATCCATCTATTTATCCATTTATCCATCCATCCATCCATCCATCTATTTATCCATCCCTCCATCCATCCATCCATCCATCCATCCATCCATCCATTCATCCATTTATCCATCCATCCATCCATGGCCATAGATGTTTTTATTTATTAAATTTATTGCCATTTATACAATTGGTTTGTTGATGTTTATTTGCTCTTTTGTACATTTACATTTGCGGCATTTAGCAGACGTCCTTACCCAGAGCGATGTACAAAAGTGCTTTGAGTCTCCAGCAATGAATAAATCTTCACTGGTACACCAGATTACAAACTTAATATAAATACAACTCTTGAATTCTACAAAGCAAACTTGGAAAAGTGCTAATTTAAGTATTTCAGGAATGATTTTGTAATGATTAGGTAAACACCATTGATTATTTCTCTATAAACGCATGCCCCCTCACCAGGTTATTTATTTAGTACATTTTTAACCACTGCTTAAAAACGCTTCTTCTACCAGACAAATGCACCAAAGGTACAAAAGATGAAGTGAGAGAGTCGAAAAAATGGTCCGACGTGAGCACACTTCACACCTGCAGCGCTAGCAGAAGTGTAATCAGATTAGAGAGAGGGAGAGAGAGAGAGAGGGAGAGAGAAAGAAAGAGAGAGATCCATCACATCAGCAGTGTGAAGTAACCTTTCAACACATTCTGAACGCCTGAATCGTAGAACACTGCCTCACTCCGGTGATTTAATGGCATTTATAGAGCGCATAACGTTCGTTTATATATTTAAATACCATAAACTCTCGTATTCCTTTTTTTTATTTTAACTTTGATCCCTCAGTTTCACAGAGAAATCGTGATGCATGAAGCTTAAAAGCGATCGTTTAGCACTGCGAGGCAGTGGAGGGGATTTACACCGCTCTTATAAACGACTCGTGGATGAGAGTGCTGGAATGCCCCACGGTGCCACTAGATGGCAGTAGGTCAATGCTGAGAACACGCCGTGCTCGGCCTTACAGTCTGACTTATGAAGTCAGAGCCCTTAGGATGTATTAAGAGGAGGACGATCTAAACGGTCTTTACCGAGTGAGACATTCGGCTTCCACTTTCGCGTTTAAACTGTAGGAACACGGACACGATCAAATCAACGCCGCGGCCCACCAGCTCCAAACCGTCACCACAACGTTGGAAATATTATTGGACATCTGCAGCATGAAATTTTCCCTTTAGTTGAACTTGGAGATCCAAAACCTGTTCCAGCATGACAAAGCCAGCACCATGAAGATCATGGAAGATCTCCTGCTATAGAGCTTCCTATTGAACATGATGAATGTGAACGCTGACTGCACATAAGACCTCCTCACCTCGCCTACATCAGTACCTGACTTTACTCACACCCTTTAATCTGAATGAGGACAAATTTCCACAGAATCGTGAAGAACGTGTTCCCAGAAGAGGAACTCAATGTGGAACGGGGATGTTCAAAAAGCTTACGGTCGTGTGTCCAAATACTTTTGACTGTGCGGTGTATGTATCTAGGATGTGTTTCTTGTTTGTACAGATTTATGTATTGAGGTATCATTTCTGGGAATATCATTTATTGATTTATTTATTTTTCGTTACATTTTCTATTCATCCGTTTATCGACGTAATCAGGATTTTGTTTTACTTCGTGGCACATATATATTACTTATTATTATTATTATTATATTTACGATATATTTACAAAATAGCGTACAAATGTATTTAATTATTTTTAAGTAGACTATTCAATTATTATTTATGAGCAACGTTTCGCAGTTGTTTTGTTTATTTGTTGTTAATATTTCTACTAATATCTATTTACACGTTTATGTATTTGTTTATTTGTATTATTTATATATTTTTATGTACAAGATTTGTTTATTATACTATTTGTGGAATATGTTATTTTTTATCTATCGGTATAATTTGAAGACGTGTTGATTTGATTGTTCTATTTATTTAAATAGCTGAAGCATATTTGTATTTTTCTGAGCGATTTTTTTTAGGTCCTTTTTATTTTTCCAATTTAGGCGAGTAAATTGCCTTTGCGTCACAGTGATATAATCGGAGAGCAACGCTGAACTGACTGCGTGTCCTCGGGCTACGCAGCTCATCACAGGAAGCGCTAATATCCATCCTGCTAGCGCTCTGGCGTTATAGCCGTGTGAAATCAGGTGAAATAAGAGCGGGCTGAATGGCTTTAATAATAAAACAGATTAAAAAGTACGCAATATAAAACGAATCCAGACGTGAATGGAGATGGAGTGGAAAGTACTGTCTGGACTGGTTCGCGCAAGGAAGATCCATGGTTTTACAACGTGCGTGTGTGTGTGTGTGTGTGTGTGTGTGTGTGTGTGTGTGTGTTCCAGCTCAATTAAAGCCAGTAGAATCCATCACAATGAGAAAACAAAAGACTATTGCAGTTAACAGAAAATGAGATTGGCCACATGGTGACAAATGCCACTCCCCGTCTCACCTTCGTCTCTATTCGCTCTCGGCGTACCTGTATAGATGTAGATGGTAGCTTAGGGGTGTTGGTAGCTTAGTAGTTTTGAATCTGTAGGTCGTTAGTTCAGTCCCAGCAACACCAAGCTGCCACTTGGGGCCCCTGAGCAAGGCCCTTAAGCATATAGCTGCTCAGTTGTATGAATGAGGTCGTTGTAAGTTGAATAAAATGCCATAAATGTTATAGTGCTATAAATAAGTATATAACCAGTCGCAATTCCCAATGAAAAGTCTGGTGCAGGGATCT
This sequence comes from Silurus aristotelis, assembly GCF_946808225.1. Taxonomy (NCBI): domain Eukaryota; kingdom Metazoa; phylum Chordata; class Actinopteri; order Siluriformes; family Siluridae; genus Silurus; species Silurus aristotelis. The sequence goes on along the minus strand of NC_139597.1, from coordinate 3,765,274 downwards.
CCAAACTTCCGCACAACACAGACCAATTTCGTTTTGAAAATACTCTGTACCGGTACTGTACTGGGTCACGACCCCGTGGTTGGAGACCTTTCTGGGATTTCAACTCACGGCCACCCAAAATCCAGAAATCCAGAATTCCGGTTCTGTGTCTGCTTTGTGGAATCTGATTAGCTGAAGTCAGCCATGTTTCTCATTGGGTGAAACAAACAGCGCACCTATTCTCTAATTTAAATGAGTGCGCATCAGGTACCAGTGGGTTCCCTTTACAAAAACACAAACGGTACAATTAGCATCAAAATAGCCCTGTCAAACACCACGCCAAAATTTGAATCAGCAGCCAAATGAAGCGAACTAGGTTTGATCAGATTTGTAGAATGATTTCCATAAAACCCCGGGCTTCCAAATACAACAGGGTTCCAGTAGTATGTACTTCGAATGGTAATAAAGACCAAGCAGAAACGACTCGTGTAAACTCAAAAACGAGAACCGCACCACCACCACCGAAAAGACCACCACCAAAGAAAGAAATTAAAGCCTGAAGGTGTTTAAATAATCAATAAAAAATAAAGCAAATGTTATTTAAACTTTAAAGAAAAAACGTGCTTCAGAAGTCCTTAATACTGTGTACTGACAGCTGATGAAGTACAAATGAGCTTTTATAAAAAGTTTCACAATTAAAAAAAAAAAAATTAATTATACTATGACAATGCAATTTTTCCAAATTCGGCTACGAAAACCGACAAAATCGGGCCTAGAAGAAGAAAAAATAAAAAGGGCCTCGTTACATAATACTGAGATTTTCATACTCAGTATGACACAAAAAAAAAAAAAAAAAAAAAAAAAAAAATGGATGCTGTTAGAATCCTAATAGAATCACAGTGGAGAATTAAAATGAGTTTTACTCCACAGTCTGTGGAACTAAAAGAAAATAGCTGAGTTATTTGTTTTTGCGAAAAGAGAAACGACTATGACGAATGTCCGGCTTAATAAACGCAGAGGAGGAGACGTTAACCGGTGGAAGTCTCAGCACTCGTGTCCGGTCCGGAACGCAAACAGAGTGCGAGCCTCCTGCTTCTAGAGTGACAAAACCTAACAAGACCTTAAGTACCCCAAATCAGAGCGTGGACTACAAGAGGGGGCTGATTGTGACGTTAAATGGGAGTTGACTGACAGATGCAGAAGGAGGATCCATTTAACCCCTTTCAACAATAATAACGGCAATATCAATAACAGTAATAAGCCTCATTAGGTGCTGATTCAGGTCAGAAAAGAAAATGGCCATTCTTCAGTTCTGATTTTCTCACTAATGAACGCTGCTCATCAGACCGTGACTTTCCAGTTACAGTTGGTCTCTTTGCTAGGACAGACAGCTAGGACAATCAGACAGGAGCCAGGATGAGTGGTTGTAAAAATAGTGAATGGGCCTCTCAGGAGGACCAGTGAGTGCAGCTGCTCGAATAAAACAACAATGCTTCATCTACTGGTTTTTGTTCCTGTCCTGGAGAATGGTTCAGGATTCATTCAGGGTGGATACAAAAAAATTCAACATAGACAACGAGGTCAAAATCTAGCCGTACAGAGACGAAAAGAAAAAGGCTACTATCTAACAATGCAACATAATGTGAATGATGACTTCAAAAATCCCATAAAGAGAAATTTCTACAAACAAAATAACTGGTTAAAAAAAAAAAATAAAAATTCTGATCATAGAAATCTTTTTTTTTTTTTTTTTTGCAGATTTTGTCCAGCAAGTTGATTGTTCATCTGGAGCGAAATAACCACGTGCTGATTGATATAATTTCGATGTAATTTGGACGCGGTTTGAAACGGTCTGCGGTCGTTTGGGAACAGTTTCTAACCGATTTGTTTTAATGACTTGGATTTCTCTCTAACCTCCAGGTGCTTTATGACGATCCTTCATTTTGTTGAAGAAGAAGAATAAAGAAGGTCCCTGAGACCTTAAGGTAACACTATAGTTGTGGGCAGCCTTGTGGGCTTGTTCAATCGACCGGACGCACCGTTTACAGAGGGACAGACAGATGGATAATGTTGTACATCTCTATGGCTTTTTCCTTTTAAACTCATCCTCCACCTCCCCTTTTTCTTTTCCTCCTCCTCCATGGGATGAAGGCCCAATGGAGAATGAACGTAACTGCCCCTTCCCATGTCGGTCAGACAGAAAGAGCAAGAGAGGACAATGTGTTTGTGTCAAAACAAATTAAAAAAAAGTAATCCAACAAAAAACTAAACGCATAGAGACAAAACTCAATACATTAGAAGTGATCAAAACAAGGCAAAGATCTAAAAATCCGTAGGGTTTTAAATGACACTGCTACAGTATCACGCCACAATTATTTCTAACCTTTGATTGAGCTTACGAGGTGGTTTCAAGACTCACGCACAGTCACAGGGAGCGCCAACTTTCATAAGTCGGTGTGCCAAAAGACACTGTCCTCTGTACATTGGGAGCTGTGCAACTGGTTTCTTTACACGTGAGTTTCTCTCCAGAAAGTGAGCAAACTCACTTTGCCAGATTTGGCGCCCTCTTCCCTGAAGATGAAGATCCGGTTTTGAGGTCGCCATTTTGGCACAGTTGCGGAGATCACAAATTGGACACACTCCGAAAAGAAGACTTCCAAGGTTGAACGTTTTGAGGGCGATTGTGTTTTGACATTGGAACTCTTCGAGTGTTTAAAAGCTCCGGCATGGAGAAGCTGATGTTGGATCTGTGACGATCTCAGATGTTCAGCTATTTTATAAGATGCTCAGTAGCTCCTGGTTAGACAACGTCAACTGACTGTAAAAGACTGTAGAAAGGACGTTACTCGTAATCACACACTCCGTTGTTTATAATTCATAAAAACAATACAAATCACACTCTTGATATCACCCAAATGAAGATGGGTTCCCCTTTTGAGTTTGGTTTATTCCTTATACCATTCTAAGGGAGTTTTTAACTCACAACGATCTGGTCATTAAAGCAGAGATTGAAAGCAGGACAAGCTGATGAGGGCAAAAAAGAAGACCCACCCCATGTATAATGTATTAGGTTGGGTATTACTAGGTTCTTTGACCAGCCTTATTGGGAAACCCATGAAGGATCTAGTGCTGGGTTATAAAACCAAAGGCTCCCAAGTGTCTCGATAAAAAAGCTAGCCTTATTGTCAAGAGATCAGTTTTTTCAATCCTGATGGTTTTTAGTGGAGCTGAATCGGGTCTATCGCCACCTCTTTGGTTCTACACCGAATGGTACTGGGAAAGTATCGAAAGGAATTGAAAACGAGTCTCTATGCTTTATGAAGAGATGGTCTGATGAAGAAGATCTTGAGTGGCCTGCTAAAGAGTTCTGATCTCAACCCTATCAAACAATTTTGAGATGATTTGGACCGCTGACTGCACCCCAGGCCTCCTCACCTACTGTACATCAGCACCTTATTTTACAAATGCCCTTGTGGCTTAATGAGCACAAATCTAAACAAATCTAGTAAATCATCTTCCCAGAAGAGTGGAGGTTATTAAAGGAGCAAATGGAGAGTAAATCTGGCACGCCGCAATCTTATAGTCAGGTGTCCATAAACGTTTCGTCCGTATGTTAAAGGAAACATGTCTAAGAACTGCTAATTATCTATCAACCCTTTAATGAAGCCCACATCATCATAAAGAATATAAGGAATGCATGTTCAACTGCATGTTCAATGCAAACACCACCCACAGTTACACGTGATGCGCATCTTGAGAATCAGATATCTAATAAGCCAGCTCTGGGTGTCCGAGCTTTTGGGAAAAGCCATTCGGAGAAAGATCTGACTACAGAATTCCTCTATTCGACCCCCTCCTCTTGTCTATTCACACTCTCTCTAAGCCGTGCTGTCTCAGTCCCCTGGCAGCCATTTACACCCTAATTTGACCACGAGCAGCTCCATCTCTTCAGCCAGGTAGTAAATTGAAATTGGTTCGAGGTACATGGTCGGCTGATTAAATGTGAAAAGAAAACCGTGGTGGTGGTGGTGGGGGATCCATATGGTGCTTGGCCCCCAGATAGAAACGACGGTCTTTTTTTTGTAAAAGCGGAAGTTTGCACGTTTAAAACTCAGGAGTAACATGAAAAGAGACCTAACGCTATAAAGCTTAACTGGTTTGACAGAAGCGCTCGCTGTTGCCAAGAAATGTCTCCGTAGCCCCCGAAAGGTGAAAATGCATCGGCGGAATGTGAGGCGGTTGCTGCGTTACACTTCGCATTAGCATGTGCGAAAGTGAGTGACAAGAACGGGATCTGTAGCCGTAAAAATAAACCCGGCCGTGCGCTCGGGCTGGTCTGTGAAGAACCTGGAAAGAAAATGGCTTCAAGGATGAGTCGAATTGGCTTCAGGAGCACGGATAATAACCTTCGTGCTTTGGATCATGAACAAACTATGAGCCGAGAGACAATTCCTCACCTGAAAAGAGGATAAAATCTAATTGAACGCAGCAAGAAACGAGTCCTGCGGTGGTCAGAAACGACCATGATGAATAGAATGATCTAATCAAACCGATACATACTGTAAAATAAACACTCATAAACCCTTCATAACCCCCTCATACAACTTCTAAAAGCACTTACACAGACTTTATAGGTTGGTAAATGTAGGCTAAGACAGAAAAACTCTATCATGATGGGTGATATTCTTTTTCATATTTCTTTGTAAATTATTGTTTTTATTTCCTACAGAACATCTACCAAGCTATGACATCATCGATGGAGTACTATGAGGCATCAACACTACTTTAAAAAAGCTCATACGTCGGCTTAAACTCCATAATGGCTTCAAAGTCGTAATTTAATATACAACGCGTATTCTACAAACGCAGCTGGAGTTGATCACGTTTGCCTTAATTACACTTAAAAACGTTACATAACACGGAAACTTGTAGCGAATCAAAGCTCGTGTTCGCTTGAATTTTCGCAATTTAATTAGCGGTCGAGCCGGCATTTCAGCTGCCCCAGGTTCCTGAAGCTTCAAATGAAAGATATTATCTTAAGGAGGACATCATTAACCTATAATTGGTCTTTCCTCTGCGAAATATTGAAACGTCTCCCATTTTTGCAGCGAAACCTCAGTTCGGCTGTCACCAGAGCAAGGAAAAGGGGGAAAATGAAGACAAAGGAGCATTTTTGAGCAGTTAAGGATAACGCGATGGGTTTTTAAGAGTGTAGGAAAAGGGTTGGACATCCCAGTAAGCACTGTTGGATCAATAGTGAGGAAGCAAAGGAATGGACCATTGAAGCTCTACCTAAAGTGGTGAGGGGGGGGCCACAGTGAGACCAGACACTCTGAAGGCATTCGATTCAAGAGCGCTGCACAGCTGAAGACTGGACAGGAGGGCGTGGCTAGACAGAAATCACGCTGCTCAAGAAGAAAGCCACTTTGGCACGATGAGGAATCGGAGAAACTTGATAGTGCTGTGTCTAGCACAAGCTGAACAGTGAAAATATGGTGGTGGCAGCATCATGTTTCAGAAGCTGTTTTTATCCTCAGACTCTGGACTCAGTGTCGGAATAAAAGAACGAATAGAAGAACAGAACGAACAGAGCAAAACACAAAGGGCTATTAGAAGAAAATGTGCTTGAAGGCTTGAAAGGAACTTTTCACCTTTCAGCAGGACAAGGCTGAAGCAATGGCAGAGTAGTTCGAAACAAAAAAAAAAGTGAATATTCTACAGTGAGGAAGCCAAAGTGCAGGTCCGTGTCCCCGCTGAGAATCTGTGTGAGATTTGCTCTCGACAAACAACGCTGAACCAAACTGAAAGAACCTGGAGCAAATCCGTAACTGAGAATGGGTGAAAATCACGAACAAATGGTCTACAAAACTGTAATTGCAGCCAGCGGTGGTTCAACAAAATACTAGTCGAAACTCAGCCATCCAAGCAGCATTTCCTACTTTTTACTTTTGTTTCAAAATCTGCTGGGAAAGAAATAGAATTTAGAACATACTGCTGAAAAATCACTGGCTGGAACAATCTGTACTCCAAATTACCCTTGTGACTTAGAAGAAGCTGAATAATTCCACAATACTTTTAACTTTCAATGAACACACTGTATTACAAATATATACATGTTTATCTGCACTCGTTCGTTTCAACAATGCTACAATCTGCACCTACTGGCAGATTCTTAATTGTATTTTGATTACACAATGACAAAGTTTGATTCATCTATCTATCTATCTATCCATCCATCCATCCATCCATCCATCTGTCTGTCTGTCTGTCTGTCCATCTATTCCTCTATCCATTCCTCTATCTATCTATCCATTCCTCTATCTATCCATCTATCTATCTATCTATCTATCTATCTATCTATCTATCTATCTATCTATCTATCTATCTATCTATCTATCTATCTATCTATCCATCTATCTATCTATCCTTCTTTCTCTCTCACTCTCTCTCCCCATCTATCTATCTATCTATCTATCTATCTATCTATCTATCTATCTATCTATCTATCTATCTATCTATCTATCTATCTATCCATCTATCCATCTATCCATCTATCCTTCTTTCTCTCTCACTCTCTCTCCCCATCTATCTCCCCATCTATCTCCCCATCTATCTATCTCCCCATCTATCTATCTCCCCATCTATCTATCTCCCCATCTATCTATCTCCCCATCTCCCCATCTCCCCATCTCCCCATCTATCTATCTATCTATCTATCTATCTATCTATCTATCTATCTATCTATCTATCTATCTATCTATCCATCTATCCATCTATCCTTCTTTCTCTCTCACTCTCTCACTCTATCCATCCATCCATCCATCCATCCATCCATCCATCCATCTATTCATTAATCCATCTCTCTCTCTAACCATCTATCTACCTATCCATCCATCCATCCATCCAATCCATCTGCCCATTTATCCATCCATCCATCTGCCCATTTATCCATCCATCCATCCATCCATCCGTCCTTCAATCTATCTGCCCAACTATCTATCTATTTATCCATCCATCTATCCTTCACAAAATTCACAAACAGAATGGATCCTATGTTAATGTCATGACGGTCATAAATGCTCAGTGTGTACTTATGAACAATCTTAACTCTACTTATCACATTATAATATTTGTTCCAAAGAGCAATGAGACGTGACACGCTGTAATGCATTCTGACACGTTTTTATTTGGACCCCCCACAGATGAAAACGCAATATATCTATTTATGCAACAAAACAAACAAAAAAAAAAAAAAATAGAATAAATATGCTGCATGTGTCTATTTTATGTTTCTATTCTGTTTTTCATTGTTTAAATTCTTTATCCCTGTATTCTAGTGTATATTCTGTACTAAATTACTGAATTATTGTAGATTATTATTTAACCTGTATATATTTGTATCTGTAATTTTACCATTTTATTTATTTATCCTTTTTTTTTTTTTACATAACAGAGTGCATTTCGAACTGCGTATGTTTATGTATGTGAATTTGAGCATCTACGCACCACAAACCAACACACTCGCGTCTCGAAATAAACCGACCTTATACGCATCCTCATACGAGCTCAGTGGTGAAGGCTTTGGACTCTGGACCAGAGGGTCACAAGTTCAAATCCCAGCACCACCAAGCTGCCCCAGCTGGGCCCTTATGTGAGGCCCTTAACCTTCAACCGCTCAGTTGTAAGTCGTGTCTGGCAAATACCATAAATGTAAATGCATCCCGACCTTATAAAATACTATGCTCAAGCTTCATATAGTGGAACACGATAAATACAGAATAATGCCTGTGTTTTTGGAATGTACTATTAATATACACAATGTGATATAAAGCATACGCTACATCCGGTAACGCCTGGATAAATGCTAAGTAAGCTTTGTAAATATAAAATTAGCAATAAGCGAACAAGGCCGTTAGACATACGGCGTCTGCGCTTTAAAACCACGAGCTGAAAATCTTACACCCAATTATCGGCAAACTCCTGATCGGACGCAGCTAACCACCGTGTTTACTTACATTTTTCACAAAGAAACAAATAACGTCAGGGCTGTGTGCTGCTGGGAAACATCTCTGTACGGCTAAATTATACTGTAAGAAACTGTAAGGACCGGCCTGTCGTCTCGAACGCTCTATACACAAAGCCACGACGTTGCCAAGACAACACGCCAGGTTTCAGCGTTTTCTCCGTCTAATATTACGAATCGGATCCGCCGCTGAAACCTGCTCTTTTCCTGTGTTGAATGAATGTTTGGGTTTAACGGTTCAGCTCGTTAATGCTTCTCGTTACGAGGTCTTCAGATGATGTGATTTTAGGAGCAAAAACTCATCAGGAGTCAAAAAGCTTGTGAAGTTCTGCAAAAAAAAAAAGACAGTAATAATCATTTTCTGACAAACATTTTATTGCTCACAGTCTGCAATAAAAAAATATAAAAAACCAAATAGAAATAAATTTTATCATTTATCACACACACACACACACACACACACACACACACACACACACACACACACACACACACACACACACACACCCGACAGTTTTCAAAACAGATACTGGATATACAAAAACAAACAAATGTAAAATAAACCTGAACTTTATTACAAAAAAAATGAAACACAGTGAATCAGGAAAATGTGCTAAATGAAATAAATATGAATATATGAATGAATATAATTAATTAATTATAATTGATAAATATAACCGTGCCCTTGGTGCAGTGCTCGGTCTCGTGTAAAACAAACGGCACATCAGTGATTCGCCTCTAGAGGCCGCTCTCATTACGCTACCCGGAAAAACTATCTGTATGGATTTTGGCCGATAGACGGTAGTTCAGAGATCCGGCGAATCGGTCAACCTCTAATGTAATGGAAATGGCACCTGAGTATTTTTACTTCATTTAGCTTTACTAGATTATGACATCAGACTGAGCAAAAATTATAGCATTAATATGATAGCAAAATGCCAATTAATAAAATGAAATCTAGATTTCGTAAGGTTACATATAATCCACTCAAAAACATTGTAATATATATTTAAAATACGATAAAAGCAGAAAGCCTGAACCATTTTCAAACAGTATATGAGCTTTATCAGTATATGTTCATTTCAAATATATAGAGAATCAGAGGAGATCCTTCTCTTCAGCTCAGACGTGAGGTGGCGTACTTAAAAAAGGAACCCAACTCCTCTTTACTGGTATTCACAAACACACAAGCACATCTGCTACACTGGTCTCTCCTGTAGTACACTATATGAACAAAGGTTTTGTGACACCTGACTTTTCACAGCCATATGTGGTTCTTCCCTGACACCTTGGAGATGCAGATCTTTGGATGCGGAAGCATGAAATTTTACATTCACTCCCAAACCAGCATAGCAATGTCCCTGTTATATTGCATCTCAGCCCCTTCCATTTCCTACCAGGATCGGAGCTGATCACGTTGTACTTAGCAAATCGCATTTGCAACCAGGGGGAATAAATAGTGGTGATAAAGACTTGCTCCAGTGTTCTCGAATCCATTAGAATCTCATATTCGCACATCACAGAAATCGCATTACAACTCGCCTAATATCATTTCCCTGGATTCTGGCAGCGATGTACTGCAGCTGAGGCAGTATCATCAAACATAATGGATTATTTCTTTCCACTTTTTTTCCCCCCTCTTCCCTGCCATATGTTGAACGAGCGGAAATTCCGTTAGTTAGGTTTGCGACGTTGCTTCAATTTCCACTTTGCTGTCTTGTTTTTGTGCTCGACCTTCTCTCGCTCTTTCCTCGTTTGAAAAATACCCTTAACGAAGTTAATAGATCCCAAAAAGTGTCTCGTGTTGGCTTGTGAAATAGTCGAGTCGTTTATTTCTAGAGCGCTTTTCACAATGGACATTTTCTCAAAGCAGCTTTAAAGAACTGAATAATTAAGGTGGATGGTGTGTATTTATCCCTGATGAGCAGCCTGGGGGAACTGGGGCAAGGAACAACTCCCTTAGATAGTATGAGGAAGAAAACTTGAGAGGAACCAGACTCAAAAGAGGAACCCATCCTCATTTGGGTGATATCAAGAGTGTGATGATACATCTTAAAACAATACAAAACACTGGAGAGGGAGAACTACAGTAGCATGAGCACCAGAGTGTAAAATTATGAGTAACGTCCTTCCTACAGTCCTATACATTCAGGTGAAGTTATGGAACCAGGAGCTACTGAGCAACTCATAAAATGGGCCAACATTTGCGACCATCATAGATCCAACACCAGTTTCTTCATGCCAGAGCCTTCAAACACTTAAAGAGTTCCAAAGTCCAAATTATACATGAAGTGGAATCCAAATGGCGCTGGTAACTCTCTAGATAGCTCTGGATGGTCCAAATAGGCCAGAAACATATAAAGAAAAGCGACAGCACTTTTTCCATCCAAATTTATGAGCGGGTATATACCTCCTCATCGTGAAGCATAGTTGTTTAATCGACTCGGTTTTTTCCCAGACCTCTCCATAGAGAACCAGCTCTGCTTTTCACGATGAGCCGTCTAAATGGGTACGATTACCTGCAGCGAGGCCACACATTCTCAACTACCTCTATATTTGCTGAAGGAGCCTCAGATTTATCCAGTCCAGTGCTCACAGTCCTAATTCATTTGCCAGGATCAGATGAATATGATTATTTCCACTGCTGGTGATACAGACGGTCCGGAATTAAATCGGAGAAGTGCAGAACAAGGATTGGAACCTCATACCTCATACTAATTCTGTTCAGCGGATGCATCGGTATTCCGAATGTTAAGAAAGCGTAGGACTGCTTCGTGTATCGAATCAACTACAATAACCGAACAGAGGGAAGGGGGGGGGGGGGCGTACACACAGTCCACTAAAACATACTCCAGGAAGAGAAAGTATAATGCTAAGCTTGTTAAGTCCGAGCTATAACGTTTCCTCAGACTCCTGCTGGCATCGCTTTTTACCGCACCTCCGCAAAAACACGTCGTTCGGCTCTGAAATGGATTAAATTAGCTGACTAGCGCAGCGTGTATGAACACAACAGCAGCAAGTACTTAGAGCTGCACAAATATGCCAATTCATTTCTTGCATTTCTGTATTCATTTCTGTAGCACGTGACCAAATGAGCTTCGCTGTTGTACCGCATGACCTCATACGCTTACCTGATATGTGGCAAATGTGCAAAAGAAAAGAGAAGATAAAATGCGAAGTAAGAAGCTAAGCTTACTCTCTGTGACCAAATGAGCTTCCTTGTTGTACCGCATGACCTCATGCCCCTCACTCGAAGAGCAAAATCTAGAGAGGGAAATAAAACGGAGAAACTATGTAGGAAATCTCGACTTTCAATGAGCCTATTTGTTATGCCACATGACCTCGTGCAGTCACATCTTCAGGAAAAAAAAAAAGAAGGAACCACATACTAAGCTCATTCTCTGTGACTGAGCTTTGACGACCTCAGGTCACACTCAAAACACAGACAGAAGAAAGCGAGGAGAAACTACACAGAACGCTTCATCTTGCTTATTTCGACCAGTGAGCATCGATGTTGTACCGTTCTCACTTTGAAGAACAGCGAATCTACAAAAGACAACAAGGAGAAACTTCGCAAGAAAAGGCTTAAGCTTAAGCGCCCGAATCAGCTTAGCCGTGGGGTACCATATGACATCATGTTCTCGCTCGATGATCAGCAAATCTACAGAAGGAAAGGAAAAAAAATCAGAAAAACTAAACAAGAAGTCGCTCTGTTTGATCAGAGAGACTCGCAGTTGTACAACACAAGCGAGGCTCTCTATGACCAAATGAGCCTTGCTGTTGTACCACATGATGTGGTGCAACCTTATGCTCAATGTAATGAAAGGACAAAAGAAATAAAAAAAATTATAATCAGTGTAGTGTAAGAAATTGTAAATGCCTTCAAAAATTCCTTGTGTTTTTGAAGGAAACAAATTTGTCCTGAGCAAATATTTAATATTACACTCCAAACAAACGATGACTAAACGTATGACATAAATGAGCGTGAGTCATGAGTCTCTAGTGTGTTTATCAAAGAAATTCGAATAAAAAAAATAAATAAATAAACTAAAATCTGTCCCTTTTTCTGGCAGAAGAAACATTCCCATGACTAATTAATTCACAAGTCTGTATTATTGCTGCTTTTTTTGTTTATTTCCAGCTTCGGGAGGACACAATGTGCTCTGGGCGCTAATATAATCAACATTTTATACTGAAAAGAAAGCTATTTATTTTTTTGCCTGAAATGCAGACATCTCTTACAAGCATCTGGTAGGAAAAATGGAGCTATTACGCTCTGCTGAAGTAATAATTTGATTCCTATTTCAACAAAGAATAGCGCAGATCTACTACAGGTCAACGTTTCTGATGTAGAAACATCTTATTTCAACTTATTATCTTTTAATGAACACCTTTGAGTTTTACTGCCGAAAATCTAAACGATACGGGCGTGTTGAGAACCGCATACACGAGCCAGTTGTTTTTTTTTTTTTTCCTGCTAAAGTGAAGCAAAAATGTCACTCTCTAAATGTTATCCATTACCTCACCATTCAAGTGACACAGGCGGTAACCATTTTCTTGTCTTTTGCATTTTTACTTGCTGCTATTACTCTAAATGAAAAAAAAAAAAAAAAAGTGTACATCTTCAAACCTCCTGAAAACATGATCTATGTATTTGAGTGTCATAAAAAAATAAATAAAATAAAAAAAAAGCCTGTTTTTCTGGAACGACCCCAAAAGACTCAGCCGCTTGAATCCAAGTCTGTGTTACGTTTATAGCAAATTCATTGAACGTACGGCCGTATTGACTGTAACCTTCGATTTTAATCATGTACGCAGCAAACACGGAGTGACTTATTTAAATTGATTCCATACAATCTTTTGGATTTGATCTGCATAAGCGGTTGTCGTGTCAGTTATTGGGTCATGCTGGTATAAGAACCGCTGGATCGATAAAATAATTTGTTATCCATCTGCAAGATTTTCTCAATACACCATTCGTGTTTAGTTCAGGGGTTCTAAACGGAGCGTGCGCTCGATCCTGATTGGTTTTTAACCTCAAACAAAAAGGAACGACTGATTTAGCAAAATGTAGTTAAGTAAAAAGTCAAATATTTGACTTTGAAATGTAGTGAAGTTAAAGTAAAAGTCTCTCTAAACGCAAACACTTCAGTGAAGTATATACGTGAAAACGCTACTTAAATACAGTAATTATATTATATTTACTCCCTTCCTGTCCATCACCACTACAAATACACTCTTATGACCATTGATAGACCTCTGCTGTATCGAGACACAGGTAGAGGTGAAACCGGCCTGCACATCGGACGGAAAGAGGAAGATCCGAATGCGATATGAGCCTGCTGCAAATCTGAGAATCAGGCCGGAACTCATCTCTAATAATTGGCAATTACATGCTTTGATTTTTTGTTCGGCTCCAATTTGTATTTCTTAACTGGCCAGTTCCTGTTCATCAGTGATTGGATTAGGGTGAGAGCGAGAGAGGCTGCCCTTGCTCCTTAATTAAGCGCTGTGAACAAAAAAAAAAAAGATTGATTATCTTAAGCAACAAACCCATTAGACGTTCTTCGTAATCTCTCAGTTCAACATCCATCTTTCCTTCCTGGTCTCGCACATATGAAAAAATCCCTGGTCTAATTACAAAAACCTGGACGCATCCCATACATTTCTGTCCTCCATCTTGATCCTGTTGTTTCCACAAAGCTCTAAAATGGCCTCTCTGAAAATCCCCAGCAGGACGGAGGTGAGGAAGTGAAGTGACCGAAGGGCGGGGTGTAGTAGAGGTAAAAAGAGAGAGAGAGAGAGAGAGAGAGAGAGAGAGAGAGAGAGAGAGAGAGAGAGAGAGAGAGAGAGAGAGAGAGAAAGGGCGAATAGGGGGATGTGCTCATTTGATGAATGTACTCTAGCGGCTGGATCCCTTCTGAAGCCTGACCCCCAGACTCGCCGGCGGATCAATCAATTACATCTCCACTCCAGCAATCAAACAATGTTATTATCAGGCATCAGCTCGTCGACCTGGAAAGGCTGGCACAATCAAAGAGTGCTGTGATGCTGCCGCCAGAGCTCTGTGGCACGTCGCTAACGCAGAGTGGCAGCTCCCTTCCTTTCCAACACAACTCACACCACTCATCAGGCACACACACAAGGACAAAGTACAAGGTAAGCAGATGTTGGCCATCTAGCTACCGAAACGAGATGAGACACAAAAGGAGATCAAAAACCAAACGAATCTGAGACCCGACACACTTTGGACGGCTCAAAGAATGTGATACATAAAACTCAACTTTCCGAGTTCTCCGCCGGACACACGAGGTCTTAAAGGTCTAATCACAGGGTCTCTACACATTTTTCATTTCGGAAACTTCTCCAGACTCAAATACGCAAACTTCCCTAAAGATCAAACCGCAAACTTCCCTAAAGATCAAACCAAATTCGTATTTGAGATCAGAAGATCTAAAGCGGTGCGATGTTAATCGCTGATACGCCATTTTTAAACCGTTAACCTTCAATCCTACAGCAACAGAAGGATTGTTCATGTGTAATTCACAGAAACTACAAAACATAACTAAAGAAAATTTTTTAAAAAATTAATAAATAAAAAAAAAAAAAAAACACCTTTTGACCACATTAATATATTTTTCGTATGGAAACTGTCTCGCTCATTTTAGGGATGAACTTAAAATTATGAGGAACAAACTTATACGCACTAAAACTATACAGTCAATTACCTCTTTAATTCTGGAAAAATGCTTGGGGAAAAAGTCCATTGTTAAAAAAGTGCTACACAAAAAAAATAAATAAATAATAAAAAAAAGTAAATCGTTTCAATTCCAAATGCGTAGAAATTAAACGCGTCACATATGTAGCTTTAAGATTTTTGCGTGTGCTGTATGTGCAAGTTGTAAGCAAGCAGGTAAATAAATAAAAAATTATATTGTTCTTACTTCATACCCAGCCTTTAGAGCAGGGATTCCCCACATTTCTTCATGAAATTTAAAGGAGCTTTAACCCCTGTCCTCACCACCCCAGAAAAACCCTCCAGTGTCTTGCAGCATGCTATTTTTATTAAATAATTGACAAATAAATGCATGTAACTGCAGAAAGAGGACTTTAAACATATACATACTGTATACACACGCTGTCTTTATTTTTAGTTTTGCACAAATTTAATCGATTTGTTAATTTGGATGACTTTTTATAAAACAATACTTGGCATCCATGCAGTGTTTTTAAACCAGCTGTTTTCCCCCAAGCTTGAGGCAGCATGATTCCTGCCCCATTTGTGATCGATACTTGCTGCAGTTCCCTTTTTTTATCACTAGGGGCAATAATCACACAAAACAGTAAGAAAAGGAGGCAGAGCAGCTTTAGGATTGAAATCATTTCTGGGATTATTTTCAGAGTAATTGAATAATTACAGCTTCTATACACAGCTGTAATAAAATACGCATTCAGTACGCTATAGCAGGTAATGTAAATGTAATAACCAGTAATAGTTTTTTTTTTGTGCATGTGAAGGATCACTGCATTACTATTAAATATAAGTATATTAATTAAGTAGAAGAGTAGAGCTACTGTATCATCACAGGAGCAGTTTTAAAGGCCATCTGTGTGGTTAATGATCATTTAAACTTGGAATTCAGAAAGCTTTGAGAAATCTCTTAGCTGTAGAAGCTGAATGGGGAGAAACAAAGACCATGTTTAATGTATCAGGAGCCTGTGCATTGACCATGATTGTGTTAAAAGGGGCACTGTCCTGTTTTAATTTTTAATAACACAGATATAAAGATTTATGAGCTGACTGGAAGCGTATCCACCGGTGCCACTCGCTTTCCTCCTAAACCGAGCATATGTGTGTGTGTGTAAGACAGTGTGCATCAGGCTTGACAGATGATGTGGGCCTGTGGGGGTCTCAAACCAGAGAGAGAGAGAGAGAGAGAGAAAGAGAGAGAGAGAGAGAGAGAGAGAGAGAGAGAGAGAGAGAGAGAGAGAGAGAGAGGTGGAGGGCAAAGGAGTCAGCTGTGAAGGAGCATCTTCTATCTTTAGCTGGCGCTTCCCGGTCATCAGTTCATTTCTCTAATCATTGCTCGGGTTTTCCTCCGTCTCTCTCTCTCTCTCTCTCTCTCTCTAATTTCTGAGTTCTTTCAGACTCCTCATTACTGACACGCTGCTGTACTTCAGCCGCTCAGAACTATAAAGACGTTGTGTTGATGTTCCTCACATCAGTGACGATACGGTCATATGTGCAGTGTGTCTGAGAGGAGGAATGTGTTTAAAGTGAAACCCAGGGATGTGAAAACTCTTCACCAACTGAGTGAAAGAATAGAGTGAAAAAAGTAAGGACAGAAAAGCAGAACGAAGGAAGGAAGAAAGGAAGAAGGGAAGGGGAAAAACTAAAGAAAAGAGCAAAGGAAGGAATAAAAGGAACAAAAAAATAAAGGAAGGAGAAAAGGGGAAAAAAACATTTTCCTTCAAACAAGGAGAAAGAAAGACAGACAGACAGACAGACAGACAGACAGACAGACAGACAGACAGACAGACAGACAGACAGACAGACAGACAGAAAGAAAGAAAAAGGATAAAAGAAAGAAAGAAAGAAAAAGGATAAAAGAAAGAAAGAAAGAAAGAAAGAAAGAAAGAAAGAAAGAAAAAGAAAAAAAGAAAGAAAGAAAGAAAGAAAGAAAGAAAGAAAGAAAGAAAGAAAGAAAGAAAGAAAGAAAGAAAGAAAGAAAGAAAGAAAGAAAGAAAGAAAGAAAGAAAGAAAGAAAGAAAGAAAGAAAAAAATTAATGTAATGAAAGGAACAAAAAAAGGAAGGAAAAGTTAATAAAAAAAAGAAAAAAATACTTGTTCCTTCAATCAATGAGAAAGAAAGATAAAGGAAGGAAGGGGGGAAGGAAGAAAAAGAAAAAAAAAACAACCTAAGAGAGAAGGGAAAAAAAAAGAAATTAAAGGACAAAACAAACGGAAGAGAAGTTGTGTTCCTTGAAACAATGAGGGAAGAAAAAAACTAAAAGAAGAAAGGAAAGAAAGAAAGAAAGGAAAAAAACTAAAAGAAGAAAGGAAAGAAAGAAAGGAAAGAAAGAAAGAAAGAAAGAAAGAAAGAAAGAAAGAAAGAAAGAAAGAAAGAAAGAAAGAAAGAAAGAAAGAAACTTTAAAAATGCTTCGCTCGCCCCTCCAATCTAAAATACAATATTGCCTACATAGGCAGTATTATTAGATTATTAGAGTTGCTGATGTGGCACTTTTTCTCTATAAGCGAACCCTTTTGTAGCGTTGTGTGAATACGACGGGCCGGCAGACGAGAGGAAGATAGAAAAGGATAGAAACGAAAGATGCTGCTGCTAACGCGCAAAAACAAACGGCTTTTCCTCACGACCTTTAAAAAGGAAAAAAAATAAAACAGTTTATTTTCCGGTTTATGACTCGCGACTACGCTCCGAAGACTTACGCCACCATGTTTCACATCTGTTTGGAAAAATCTTTAAATACACACAAAAAAAAAAAAAAAGGAAGAGATTTTTAAAAGCGGGGATGAGAAGAATTTGGCGTGACTACGCAAAACTACGGAGCAAAACATAAATAATGTAAAATCGGCGTACGGCTAAATGAATAAATATCTAAAATGTAGCCTGATATCTAAGTGTCTAACGGTACGTGTGTAAATCTGGCGTACGGCGTGTTAGACACGGAAACCTGACACCAGTGATAATAGCTAAAATCGTAAAGTGACACTGATTGCAATTACAAACAGAAACTCCCGTGATTCATCATCGTACGCTCGCTTAGCTATTAGCGAGCTATTTTTAGACCCCGGAACGCATGCGGCGGGGAGAACGCTACATTAAAAATTCATTAATTGCCGCCTCTTGGGACTGATTAATTGCAGGGGAACCGAATCACCTGCAAATTTATATTTGATTAATCGTGCTGCTCGATAGAACGAATTTTGAAACGTCTTAAGCCTGTACACACTAATAAAAGTTTTATTTATTTTTTTGTAAAGGACGATTGGCACGTATTGATGAGAGCTGGAGCTCTAGTAACCCAAAGCGTATTTCTTTTATTTAATTAATTAATCAATTAAGCCCCCCTTCCCTCCAGTATTCCCCTTCCCAAACCTTGTATTTTTATTTTCAGCTGAAAGGAGAAGAATCTACCGTCGTACTCCATCCAGGCTACGGTTCAACCAATGGAGCAGTTCAGAGAAGTTTTTCTGCACACCGTAGACGGACATGGATGTGGTTATTTGAGTTACTAAAGCATTCTTTTAAACTCAAACCCAAACTGTACTTCCCTGATGTACCGTTCCGTGTGAAAACCCTAGAAAGATCATATATCAAGATTCCGTGCGCTTCCTAAAATACTCACCCTGAGATATCAATTAAATAAAATATACCGCAGCTGCGTGATTATACCGTAACTCATCTCGATTCTGACAAACGATTGGCTGATTGGATAAGTGCAGTAATGAGCAGAGGTGTTCCTAATAATAAATCAGATTTGATGAGTGGGTCCATATAATCACTATTAAATCTTGATTAGAATGTTTATATATTTATCACAGCAGTGAACGAGCACTATAAATATGATCAGATTTTATCTGGACACCTACCACATCAGTATGTGCTTTTTGAACTTTCCCATTTTTCTGTTATAAAAACTTTCAATTCATCCCAAAGGTGTGCAATAAGGTTGAGGGTCAGATCTCTATTGGAGATCTTCCACTCCAACCCATTTAAAGTGTATCTTCATAGAGCTGGCTTTGTGCACAGTGGGCATCATCACGCTGGAACAGGTTTGGGCCTCCTAGTGGTAACAGTTTGGGGAAGAACCACATATGGATGGAAAAATCAAGACTTTAGACTTCATATCTGGCCAACCAACCGATGATTTTTTTTGAATCACTGAGAATCAACACACACAAAGTTCACTCTGTACTTTTTTTTTCTGTCTCCAGAAAAAGTTTCAGCTCTTTCGACTCGACGTTTCTCCTTCCAAACTCGCAGGTTAACACCGGAGGCGTTTGTTCAACACTGAGCCCCACCAAATAAATATAACACACACTGGCTCAGTGGCTCAGTCTAATCCCAGTCAACACCGGGGGAAATAAGAGAGCTGGAAGAAAGCGAAGAAAAGATGGTGGCAGATGGAGAATGCAGAAGAAGGAATATCGAGTTTAGAGCGATTCTGTGTACACGTGTGTGTGTGAGTGAGCTGTTATTACAGATTATTGCTCTCTGATAAACAGCCTCAGCTGGACAATCGCAGGGTGCTAAACGAATTCTCCGCATGCCTCCAATCAGGGGAGCTTACTGCTGATTGGAAGGGAGGAGGAATATTTCAAAAGTTTGCGGACACCTGGTAATAAGTACAGTATGAGATTTTTAGTGTCGCTTTAGTCTCAATTAAGTCTTAATTTGCTCTTCTAATTCCCTCCACTCTTCTGGGAAGATGTTCCACTAGACTTTGTTGTGTGCTTATAGATATTTGTATTCATCAGCCACAAGGGTGTTATGAAAGACAGGTACTGATGTAAGTGAGGAGACCTGAGGTGCAGTCAGCATTCACATTCATGCCAAAGGTGTTCAGTAGGGATGAGATCAGAGCTCTATAGCAGCAAGATCTTCCTCTCCGAAGCATGTAAACCAGATCTTCAAGGAGCTCACTTCGTGCACAGGGGCATCGCCATGCTGGAACAGTTTTGGGTTTCCAAGTTCAAGTGAAAACATTGTATTAAAGCGCATCTAAAAGACGTCCTGTATAATTGTGGTCCTCCAGATTTGTGGTAACAGTTTGGAGAAGAACCATATATAGCAGGAACGTTCAGGTGACCCAATACGTTTGTCCTTATAGTGTGTGTGTGTGTGTGTGTGTGTGTGTGTGTGTGTGTGTGTGTGTGTGTATTGAAAGCCAGCTGTATTTGGATTAAGAAAAAAGAAGAAACTAGGTGGCTTTGGATTAAGTGGGCAGAACCGTGGGCAATCAGGACACAGACTGGTCAACCCCGACTGGGTCTCCTGGATAAGGGTGTTTGATGCTGAAATGACCCCAGGATACAACACTAATGATGTGTTCTTTTTTTTTTTTAACGTCAAATTGCGATCACTTTGAGGGGGAAAAAATATTTTCGGTGGGGATTGAAGTTGAGTGAAATTTAGTGAGACCTGGCAACCCAAACCTGGTCAAATTAGGCCCAATGTTGGCCTGTGGTGACCTTTGATTTGGCCCACCAAGCCATCTACGTGAATAAGGTGGGCAAAAAGGGAGATTCCCAGCTTGGGAAAGAAAATGGCATCTGTGAGGTATATATACGCTTTCCGTGTGAAAAACGAGTGCAAACCGAAAAGCAAACTAACTGACTCTCATCTACATAATATCCTGACTGTAAGTCAGCTGCAGCCCAGTTTGGATAAAAGTTTTAAAATAGAAGGACCAGCTTTCTGTCTTTCATTAAAGCTTACTGTTATTACACGCATATGGCTGTATTGCTTATTGCTGTATTGCTTCAGACTCTCTGAATTCTATTGTACTGTAAATGCAATGTTCTGATTGTACTAGACCAGAAAAGTTTGAAAATAAAACAGCATTAGTTATGCAGCACATAGTCATGTTTTCTATCTATTCATTTCTAAATATTATAAAATCATAAATCAGACCATCATGGCAACTTCACCAGTACCCTTAAGGCCCTTTATAGGAGAAATGCTTGGGCCCCTCTGGTCTAAATGGTTCACACAAAATCTTTTATTTTATTATAGAATTGTGATTATTTGAATCAAACTAAAAAAATAAAAGGACATTCACACAGCCGGCGCTGAAAATCTCTGTATCCGATCGCATTAAAATTCTGTATATTACATCCTTGTTCTCAAGAATCCTTAATCCTTCTCTCCTTGGTGGAATGTGTAGAAGCGTAATTCCTTAACAACACTTCAGTGGTCTCGCAGCACGAAACCGGCAGATTGTTGAGTGAAAGTTTTTCTTTCAGGTCCGGTGGTGACAAATTTTGCTTTATCATTTATCCGGTCCAAACAAAACCTGTTTAACTTTTTTTTTTGGATGCGAGATGTTTTGTTCATAACCTACAATCTAACTCTCAGCCAACTCTCTGAGATGAGGAGATAATAAAGTGAAAGAAAGTGCTTGGCCCCATTAATATCTGCTGGGACATTGTTTTTGGTGCGTTGTTTTTTTTTTATACATTATCTGTATATCTAGGCCTTGGTAATATGAGCCAACTGTCCCGTAGAGAGAAATTCCTATGTTATTAGACCAGACATGTAGGCTAGCTGAGCTCCCACTGTCTTAAGCAGATGTTCTGTAGATGCGGATGTTCTGCTGTGCTTCCTGATAGTCACATCACAGCAAGGTGCGCCTTGGTCTTGAGCCGCCTCCTGCCTTTATGGAGGATAAATACCTCCTGATCTGTTCACCTCGCCTACTGTATTTCTTTACTTCGACCCCCCCAACCGAAAGTGGCCAGGAGTATATACTGAACCCAGGGAACATTTCCTTTTGGAGCTGCAATCACGCCGGTGCTACGTCGGTGCCGGTCGTAATCACCGTTGATCACGAATACGAGAGTGTGGAGAAAGATTACGGGTGAGCCACACGGTCCCCCTCCTTTTTAAAATGCCAACCTCAGTCAGGGCAAGAGGCTTTAAATACCACTCAAATGTCAGCAGGAGGCCCCACACAAGTCAAACAAAATTACCTCCTACCTGCTCTGCTCGGCTCCCCCTCGATGCTCTCACTACAGCAGGTGTGTGTGTGTGTGTGTGTGTGTGTGTGTGTGTGTGTGTGTGTGTGGGGGACAAAAAGGTTCTAGTATCTTTTTTGTTTTGCAATGCCTTGTTTGATTATCATGCATGCCTATATTTTTTTGACAGAACTAACACACACACACACACACACACACACACACACACACACACACACACACACACACACACACACACACACACACACACACACACACACACACACACACACACACACTCTCTAGGGATGACACCGGAGTATCACTGCCTTCTGATCAATATCCTGGCAGCTCATTTTTGCCTTTTTACTCCAGCACGCAAACAAAATATCTGCCATAAAAATGACACCTAAAACCCAAACACACACACACACACACACACACACACACACACACACAAAACACGATCGATCTGCACGAAGAGATCCGATACTCCGATAAGTGTTTTTGGACTTCCCAATGCACTGAAGATACCGGGGGAAGAGCCGATGTATTAGCGTGTGAACTTCAGACGAGTGTGTGAAGTTGCCCGGAGGGAGTATCGATTCCCTGCGAAGCTTTGAGCTTTGGCGAATCCTTTTCCGGCAACACGCGATGTTGGCTTCGTCCTCGGTCGGTGATCTCCGGCGCTTTCCTCGACTCCCAGAACTTCAAGCGCGAATTGTCTCTCGGCGGCGAGCTATGGATTTCAACGTACAGCCTGTGTTTCGCTGATGTAGCAAACGCCGGGAACGTCGAAGCTTAAAGCGAAGCATCGATTCAAATAAATGCAGAATTGGATCGATTGTACATAAGTGAAATACTGAGAGATACGCAAAAAAAAAATAAAAAAATTGGTAATAATAATAATAGTCCAGCTGAGGAACCCAGAGAGACCTGAGCTCTTAGTTCTCAGGGAGAAATAATTGAGGTCTTTATTAAGAACATGCTGAAGGTGAAGCAGCTACACAATGAAGATGGAAGGTGAATAATTCAGACTCAATGGACGTCCGTTAATGCGAATGATATTGCAGTGTTGTAAAAATCTTGCTTCTGATTGGTCGAAAGCTTGTGTTCATTCATTTTCTAGATCTGCTCATTCTAATAATCGATGTAACACAGACATAAATGAACGAACAGATTTTAGTAAGGAGTCTCCAGTTTCAGTGATTCGTAACAAGTAAAGCTTTCAGGAAAGAGAGGTTTAAACTTCGGGTTTCTGTCAGGGTTTATACTTTGGGGTTTTGTAAGGAATCTCCAAGTAAGGAGTCTCCAGTGTCAGTGATTAATTAGAAGTGAAGATCTCAGGAGAGAGAAGTTTACAGTTTGGGTTTTTGTAAGTAAGGAGTCTCCAGTTTCAGTGATTAGTCCCAAGTAAAGTTTCTACTTCATGTTTTTGTAAGTAAGGAATCTGTAAGTTAGGAGTCTCCAGTTTCATTGATTAGTAACTAAGAAGGTCTTTAGGAAAGAAACGTTCCCACTGCAGGTTTCTGTCAGTAAGGAATCTCTAATTAAGGCGTCTCCAGTGTCAGTGATTAGTAACAGGTAAAAGCTGGATAAAACTGGTACCTACTAAGTGTAGCTATAAATGGGAAAAAAAGTGAATTTTTAAATACTACAAAATAAAACACTTGCTGATATCCTGGTTTAGGTCTCAGGAACTCAACACCCAGTCATCGACTATTTTCCATCAACAGCACAAACCCTGAATATTTCACTCCTTCTATCATAGATGTAAAACGACCAGTTATCCATCAAAACTTAACGGAGACATGCATCGACACTCTGCACTGGAACTGAGCAGGCTGGATGAACTCCCTCTGATCCAAGCTGCTAAATCACCGACCGTGTACAAGCCCAGACCAGACAAATCACTAAGCATTAAAAAGATACACAACTTCTCCTGTGGGTTGTTTGTTGTATCATTCCCCAATCCTCTCTTAAACAGGGTTTAGTTTAAGACTATTCTCAGACATTGGTCTATTTGTACTAGCATGCGGATATTTTTCCTGACGGAGACGACAAAGCGTTTCTGTACGGAAATCTATATTTATGAGCGGAAACAAGGATCGATCAAACTTTTTTATTCTGTACCCAAACTAAAAATCGACACAGGATGCAACTTGAATGTAAAACATAACTGGGAGGTTCACAGCTCTATAGGGTGCAGTAGCATTAATAATTTTCCCTTCACTTGAACTAGGAACAAGGGCCAACTCATTGAAGATACATGGGTTGGAGTGGAAGATTTTGAGTGGCCTGCTATAGACATTGATATTTACGAAATTTGGCACATGCTTTTATCCAGGCCGACTTCCAACTGAGCAGTTGAGGGCCTTGCTCAAGGGCCCAGCAGTGATCAACTATTACAATCAAGTGCCATAACCACTGAGCTACCATCTCCCCCTTGGGTAGACGCCCTTATCCAGAGAAACTTAGTTATCTCAGTTAAACAGCTGAGCAATTGGTGGTTAAGGGCCTTGCTCAAGGGCCCAAGAGGAGCAAATTGATGGTGCTTGACACACTGATCAGGAGTTCAACATTTTACCCACTGAGCTATACTGAGCCTTCTCACCAACATCACTACCTGACTTCACTCACATCATTGTGCACAAATCTCCATAACTTCTAGTGAGAACATCTTCCCAGAAGAGTGGAGGTTATTATAACAGTAAATATCAATAGTCAATAAAACACTAAAACAATGTAAACATGCCAGTAGTGATTAAGGGGACCAGGCACTTTCTGATCCAATCTCCTAGTTACTGGGGCCATTAGTGCTTGTTTTTCCAAAAACTTGTTACCATCAGTGTAGTGGAACATTTGAGGTCTTATGTAGAAGGCAGGTTTCTGTTCGTTTTTTTGTCTACAACCATCAACCTTCACTTCCAATTTCAAAGATCCTCAGAACAAAACTTGGCTGAACCGGTCAGAACAAACCACTGTGTGTGTTTGTTTGTATTTTTTTTCCTAACCTCAGCTCATTGTAACAAAGCCTGTAAAACACAGGGATTCCCGACAGATGGTGTCAATGCCCACATAAGAGGAGGAAATACATAAATGGAGCACAGTTCAAATCTAATTGCCGGCCTTCTGACTACTGGGCAGTGCAGTCACGTTCCGGCCCGGCTGACCGCGGTTTGGTTACGTCTCCGTAATGCCCCGGTAACATGAGAGGGCATTAGAGAGGGCAGATCAGATGTTGGGGCAGATTGGAAAATTGAATGTAAAATTGAATGTGGAGGGAAGGAGGGAATAAACTCCTTCAACTGAAGCCGTCAGAGGAAAGCAAAAATCAAAGCTGCTGCCTGGTAACACCATCACAACCAGGGAGAGGGGAAAAAAATACTGAAAGGATAAATAATGTGTCTGTGTGTGTGTGTGTGTGTGTGTGTGTGTGTGTGTGTGTTTAAAAAAAATAAAAGTCCTACCTAAGCAAAGGCTGGAAGATGACAGTGATGTTCCTGGCTCCAGGCTTACACAGGAACTTGGTTTCTCCTCCTTCAATCAGGTTATCATCAGCTCCCCCTGAAAATGAACAGAAGAAATTGGTTAGAGTGATAAAGATGTAAATAACAAAAAAAATGATTAACGAATGACAAGCTGCACGTGATCTAATAAAAAACATCTAAATGCATGTTCCTTTTGTTTCTATGAAGAGATTGTTTTACAATCCACTTCATCCCAGAGCAGTTCAGAAGAATTCAGGTCCTGCGACTGGGCAGGTCATCCAACGATAGAGGACACACCAGACGACTGTTTGCTCTCTAACACTTACAGAGCACCGGCTTCGGCTAGTCTAGACGGAATCGCACTGTGTTAAAGTATGGAATGGTTGCCATGTTGGTTCTATTCACCCGGATTAAATGTCCAAACTTCCCTGCTCCAAAACAACCCCAAAACATTAAGCATGTTTGAGTGTAGGGGTGAGACAGTCTGCTAACATCTTCTCTCCTTCTTCTACGTCTTATAGAAGATCTTTTGTTAGAGCCAAAAAATGTCATATCTGGACTCCAGAGAACTTTCTTCAACTCGTTCACTGTCCGGTACGTTTCTGTGCAGGACTTTCAGTACGGGTTACGGTGCACATGTGTACAGAATGCAATTCTTGTTTTACGTGTGGAACATCGTTAAAATCCCCCATGAACATGTTAAGTGGCGGACCACAACTTTGTTTGGTCTCTGCCTCGCACTTGCAAAAATAAAATCTCTCAAAAGAAATCGAATCAATGCAATTTTTCTTTAATATATGGATTAAATTAAGTACATATTCATATCGCTAGACTCTCGTAAAAATCTTTGGCAAAGACAGGAAGTCACGTGTTGATTAAATGATAAAAATAAAAGTGTATTGCATCAATCTGATCATAGAAAAAAAAACAAATCAAAATAATTGAAATACTGTATACAATATTTTGTATTAAGTATTTTAAAAAAATGTAAATTATTTAAATAAATAATTTACATTGGAAAAAAATTGCGCAACATGTAGACCCGTAACGTTTGAGTTTTTCGAAAAACTGAAAATTTCACTAAAAATATATAATATTAAAAATATTAATTATATTAATTAATATTTATTTAATATTTTACATATTAAAAATATAAATTCATATTAATTCATATAATTTATATTAATATTTTTTATATTTAAAATAATTTATATTAATACATTTAATAAATTTAATTAATTAATTAATTACAATTTAAAATATTATATTCTTTTTATTTTAATAAATGTTTTTTAAACCAAGCAGGAATTTACTTAAAATTGTTTTTAAAAAAGTCAAAATGTTGATGTTTACAAAAAAAAGTCTGTATATATATAAAAAAAAAAAATTTATAAAAAAACAAACAAATTGAACCGAATCGTGACTCGTAAGCTGTGGTATGTACCGAACTGTGAATTTTGTGTACCGTTATGCCCCTTATTTATATAGTGACCATGTGCACATGCCACATTAGGAGGGTTAATAAGAAAATCATGGCTGTGTAAGTCACTCATCTAGACAGCGGGTTTGGAGGAACCAGTCGAGCTGCCATGCTTATTACCTTCACTCATCCACGCGATCAATATCACTGACTCCGAGGGGATCGCTCACGACGTCAATAAAAAATAAATGAATAAATAATAATAATAAAAACCCCAATGATGGGACCAGTGGCTCACTGGTTATAAATAACACCCTGTCTCAGTGATATTCACAACACACACACACACACACACACACACACAATGGTTTAGTGTAAATTGTAAGGCTTGATAGCGGATCCCAGCTGGTTTCTTTACTGGTCCATGCGGTAATCAAGATGGTGCAGGTTCTACTCACATAGGAGCTGGTTTTCACTGTAACCGGTTGCTAGGGTGTTGTTACCTGGTTACTGTGGTTGCTACGTTTTTCAAAATGTTGCTTAACAAATACTCTGGTTGCTAGGGAGTTCGAGGTGTTGCTAAGTGGTCCCAAGTGAGTTAGTAGCCGGTTGTTGTAATGTTACAACACGGTTGCTATGGTGATCCAGGTGGTTGCTCTGTTATTGTATCCGATTCCTTCTGGTGTTCCAGGGTGTAGCTACATGGCGGTTACTGTTAAGCTAGGAGCTGGTTGTTATGGCATTTCAGCTAGTTGTGAGTTTCAAGGTGGTCGCTATGGTATTGCAGGGTGTAACTCTGAGACTTGCTCGATGGTTGTGATGCTATGCTAAATGGTCAACAGTCAACTAGTAGCTGGTTATTATTGCTATGGTGTTCCAGTGTTTATTTCACAGTAATGATGTATATTAGTTATTTAAATCGGTAGTTATTCTGGGAAATCGAGCTCTGAAATTCCAGGCTCAGTGGTTACTGCGGTATTCCGTTAAAATTCCAGCTGCATAATTTACGGCAATTATATGATGCTTTGCATATTAAATGTGGGAAGTGGCAGCTCGGTGGTTGAGACGTCGATCAGAAGGGTCGTGAGTTTAAGTCTCGGCGCCGCCAAGATGGTGCTCCTGGGCCCTTAAACGTGGCCCTTGAGCCTTAACTCAGTTGCATAAATGAGATCATTGTTAAAGTGTCTCTGGGTAAGTGCGTCTGCCAAATGCCATTAATGTCTTTTTTTTATAATCAAAATAAACACACAGGTCATTTTGGCCCGAACTGAAACTTGTAAACTTGATACCTACAGTAGACGAAACTCTGTGCACAATCCCAACAGTATCATCAGGTTATTGTATGCAGTGACAAACACAAGCACCAAAACTGCAATCCACAAAATCACATTAGCATTTATTTTTATATAAAAGCACACACACAGAAAGAGAGAGAGAGAGAGAGAGAGAGAGAGAGAGAGAGAGAGAGAAACGTGTGGAACTTCTTTTCTCATTTATGTAAAGACAACAGAACCCTTATCCCTACTAAAAGCTTTCGCGCAGAATGTCTTTCATCGCCGTGGCTTCCGTGAAAAAAACGCATTTCTAAAGAGACAATTCGAGCTGCTACGAGGAAACGGAGCCCACGTCCAATTTTCCTTCCTCCGCTCTTTTCCCTTTTTTTTTTATTTTCTCTCTGATGCCAATTCAATTAAGACTCAATTACATCTCCTAAATAAAAGCCGCTGCCACACATCATCAAGAGAGAAGGGGGGGGGGGGGGGGGGGTTTACAGACAGAGAAAATAAAAAAAATTTGAGAGATGGAAAAACTATGTGGAAAACAAAGTGGAAAAGAGAGAGGGGAGACAAAAGAGACATATAGATAGCAACTGAAACAAGTAGACAAAGGAAAAGTGCATGAGAGAGAGAAAGAGAGAGAGAGCATAAAAGGCAAAAAAAGGTCAAATAAACAGGGGAAAAGTGCATGATCGATAGATAGATAGATAGATAGATAGATAGATAGATAGATAGATAGATAGATAGATAGATAGATAGATAGATAGATAGATAGATAGATAGATAGATAGATAGATAGATAGATAGATAGATAGATAGATAAACAGACAGATAGATAGATAAACAGACAGACAGAGACATGAGACGACAGTGTGGAAAAAAGAGAGAACAAAAGGGGCAGAAATGTAGCTATAGAGACTATTTGATAGAGGAAAAGTGCATATATATGAGAGAGAGAGAGAGAGAGAGAGAGAGAGAGAGAGAGAGAGAGAGAGAGAGATACAAAAATGTAAAAAAGATTGGGAACGTATAAGTCAGAGAGACAGAAAGACAGACAGGTCGAAGAAAAAGAGATACAGAAATACAAAAAAGAAAGAGAGAAAGAGAAAGAGGGAGACAAAAAATATAAAAAGACAGAAGGACAGAGAGAAACAGAGGGAAGAGATTATGCAAAGCTTTATATATATACACATATACATATAGTGTGAGAGGAAAACAGAGGACGAGTGATTCAGGATGTCGACGTCTCTTTGAATGAATATTAGCGGTGATGTGGGACAAGTAGAGAAAGATCAAGCAGTAAATTACACACAAAGACAGAGACAGTGAGGGACAGAGAGAGACAGTGAGAGAAAGACAGAGACAGAGAGAGAGAGAAAGAGAGAGAGACAGAGAGAGAGAGAGAGTGAGAGAGAGATAGTGAAAGAAAGTGAGAGACAGTGAGAGAGAGAAAGTGAGAGACAGTGAGAGAGAGACAGTGAGAGAGAGAGAGAGAGAGAGAGAGAGAGAGAGTGAGAGACAGAGAGAGACAGTGAGACAGAGAGAGAGAGAGAGAGAGAGAGAGAGAGAGAGAGAGAGAGAGAGAGAGAGAGAGAGAGAGAGAGAGAGAGAGTGAGAGACAGTGAGACAGAGAGAGACAGTGAGAGAGAGCGAGAGAGAGAGAGAGACAGTGAGACAAAGAGAGACAGTGAGACACAGTCACAGACCAACGATTCGCAGACGCGATTGTAATAAGTTCACCTCCGTGAATAAGTTCCGGATAAGCCCTCCGTGGCTCGTGCACCAAAACAATCGCATCAAAACAATCATTAGCATTTGTGTGGGTTGTGTTTGCTTTTCTTGTCAACATGAGAAGCTTTGTTTGCTGTCCGTGTGTGTGTGTGTGTGTGTGTGTGTGTGTGTGAATGTTAGAGCCTCTCCCCTGTGGCAGTGACTGATCTCGGATTAGACGGGAGGGCGTGTCTGCTGTGATCTCGGAGTGTGGAAATAAAGTGTAGTGCACGTAACGCGGTGCGGATCTTCCCGGTCTGCCCGCGTACAATCAAGCCAGCCAGTGACTTAGTGAAATTGCATTAGCCGCACTTCCGCGGCTCTGATTAGAAACGGCTTGATGTGTCGTGTATTCGGCGCGGCTACGATGGAGAAGCGGAGAGGTACAGGGGCTTCGATAACGCCGAGTGTCCCTGTGGACTCGGATGCGTTTGCGCTCTGTGTTGTTTTCGTTATGTGGCGCGTTACACTGGAGAGCTGAGGTACACATACACACACACACACACACACACACACGCACTCATCTGAAGCATAAGGAACATCGGACTCAGGGTGTAAAGAGACGTGCGCTATAAACATGCTTGCGTTGAGATTTACACCAAAATTCGGCTTAAACTCTGAAGCGGGAAGTCATAAATTATATCAGCGTTGCGCTCATTCGACTGAGCTGCAAAGGCGAGAATTCAGCACAAGAACAAGAATCTGGCGATACGATGCGTATCGCGATACAGGGGGTCACGATACAGTATGTTGCGATACTGTAAGCAAGGAGATATATTGGGATGGTTGTTATTTTAGGATAGATTTTAGGAAAACTGTCATTAGGAACACACCGTTATATACAAACGCATTTACCCAGAACGCAGTGGGATCTGCATCTTTACTTAATTACTTACATCTAAAATGACACTTTCAACCCTGATTCCTTGAACCTACCCAAAAAACTGAAACCTGTGCCAGTCTTACGTGAATCCCACCTCAGTGGCATCAAGATTTCAGCAATACATGAACACAATTAGCATCATTGTACCGAACATAGTCATTTTACCAAATGATTTCTTTTAAAAACTTATGCACATAATCGCGATAACGAAACAACTGCAATGAATATTGTATACATTGTTCTTTTAACATCAATATTGCGTTTTTGAGAATCGGTACAGTATCGTTAAAGGAAAAACGTTATAAAATATCGCGATGTATCAATGTTTTCTTAGAGACTCCTAGTATAAACTACAGCCATACTTTTAGTTTTTTGGTCTGTACTTATATACACTATATTTCCAAAAGTATTGGGACACCTGGTCATAAGTGCGGTATGTGATTTTTAAGTGTCGCATTCCACATTTAGTCTCAATTTGCTCTTCAAATTCCATCCACTCTTCTGGGAAGATTTTGTTGTGTGTTTATGGATATTTGTGTTCATCAGCCACAAGGGTGTTATGAAAGACAGGTACTGATGTAGGTAAGGAGACCTGGGGTGCAGTCAGCGTTCACATTCACCCTAAAGGTGTTCAGTAGGGATGAGATCAGAGCTCTATAGCAGCAAGATCTTCCTCTCCGAAGCATGTAAACCAGATCTTCAAGGAGCTCACTTTGTGCACAGGGGCATCTCCATGCTGGAACAGGTTTTGGTTTCCAAGTACAAATAAATGGCAAATTCTATTAAAGCGCATCTAAAGACAATTTTGCGCCTCTGGATTTGTGGTAAGAGTTTGGAAAAGAACCACATATAGCAGGAAAGGTCAGGTGTCCCAATACTTTCGGCAATATAGTAATGATCTGTGGAATCAATCCTGAAAACATCCCATCCCAAAACAAAAACCAGGAATAATCCAGCTCCCATTCATATATGATTTCAGGTACAACCTAAAAACACCGCACACACAACCTAAAACACACATACTCACACACACACTACAAGGCCTCCAGACTCCCCCCCTCCCAGCATCTCCAGTGTGATGAACAACAGAGCTGGCACTTAAAAGGAAAAAGGCAATTTAGTGCATTCAGGCAACACACTCCACAACCCACGAGCAGCTGCCAAGTCTTCTCAGCGCAGCATAAAGGTCAACAGGTGTGCACACACAAAACAGAGAGTGTGAGAGAGAAGTGTGTGTGTGTGTGTGTGTGTGTGTGCAGTCAGTGCTTTTTGGGCAGAAATCCACAGCTCTAATAAGACCAGGCCAACTCAATAATTCATGGAGTCCCCACCGTCTGGTTCCAATTCCGCTGCTGTGTCTTCATGTATGATTGGCTCCTAATGAGCTACGTCTATTATTCAAATTAATTGGAAGGGATAACGTCCCAGACGAAGCCAGCAGACAGCCAGGGCCAAAGAGGGAACAGGTTGACAATCGCCGTCCACAGTGATAAATAAATAAATACAAATTAATATGTAAATGAAGCCGATCGAGGTGAATGAATTATTGAGCGCGCTGCGCCGGACGACGGATGTGACGGAAAACCTAGCGCACAAATCGTTTCATCATCACAGCACCGTGAACACAAAACACCTTTCATACTCGTCATTGTGCTCTACTAGACTACGGATAAATAAAATGATCTATGATTTATTCATTCATACATACAGGTATTATTTTTTTTGCTTGTTTTTTTAAATCAACAAACTATATGAACGAAAGCGTTTTTGAACATGGAATCGCAACGATTCAAACTGAAGAGCTGCTTTACATGGTTTGGAGAGGAAGATCTCGAGTTAGGGGGCTCTGATCTCATCCCTATTGAACACCTTCGGGATGAATGTGAACGCTGACTGCACCCTGGCCTAAGAACATCCTTGTTGCTGATCAGCACAAACGTCCACAAGCACGCTCTAAAGTCTAGTGGAACATCTTCCCAGAGGAACGGAGGGAATTACAACTGCTCGAAAAGCTCATACCGTAAACTTTCTACGCAATTACACATTTGGTCGCCTGCCAATGGAATAAAATCGGTACGTGCTTTCTGAACATCCCATTCCACTTCATTCCAAAGGTGTTCAATTGGGTTGAGACCAATCAAGATCTTCCCCTCAAACACATGTGAAGCATATCTTCACAGAGCTGGCTTTATGCACAGGTACATTGTCATTGGGTCTCCTAGATCTAGTGAAGGAGGAATTTCATGCTCCCGCATTCGGAGACGTCCTAAAAGACTGTGTGCCTCCACCTTTGTTGTAAATGTAATGGTGAGAATCACACATGGCTGGAAAAGTGAGGTGCCCCAATACTTCTGTCTATGAAATGTTTGAACGTAGACAACGTGAGGGGACACGTTTTCATGTGCTTTTATTATATCCCATGGAAAAGTAAGAACGCTATCTACCTTCTACATACGTTTCTTCAACCAACAGTTTGTAGGACGGGTTGCTATCAAACAGCTGTTCATCTAAAAACTAACAATGAGGTGAAGTTCAGACAATTTTCTACTCGCCAATATTTTAAAATATGTAAATATTTTACCCCGTGTCTGTTTTCACTCCTATGATTACTGTCTCACAGCACACCTCCGTTTGACTCGTTTCACAAAGCTTAATAAAAGCCTCCGTTCCCAATCAAACACTTATTCCACTAAACGCTTCTTTTTCTAATCAGCAATGGGCAGTTAAACTGCTCTCAACAGCCCTCTGATTTGGTAGACTGTGTGTGTGTGTGTGTGTGTGTGTGTGAAGGTGGTCCATCTATCACTCACCCACCCGGCCACTAGCGTCCTCCTCTCCCTCCAATCTTACTCCCTCCATCTCGCCCCTCCAATCACCCCAACACAGATTAAAGGTAAACATGCCTGTGACAGCTGCAATGACAGCCTCGCTGCTGATTAAAATTAGCACAGGTTGGGAAAACACACACACACACACACACACACACACACACACACACACACACACACACACACACACACACACACGAATCCCTTTTCTTCAGTACTTGATTAGGTGTGTGCCCTCTGTCAAATAACAGCAAAGATAACCCAACCTCCTATTTACATAGAAAACACCACAAAGGATTGAACAAACTACTTCCTTTTATACTGTGAAAACAAAAAAAAAAAGGAGGGTTATTATTGCAATTTATTGGCAACCCGCAATAAAAAAAAATGAGCAAAAATGTGTGTGTACATATATACAATAATTCAATTCATTACAACATATCCGGTCATATAAAAATTTACACATATATACACACACTATATCGCCAAAAGTATTGGCACACCCGCCCTTTCCTGCTATATCTGGTTCTTTTCCAAACTGTTACCACAAATCTGGAGGCGCTCGATTGTGCATTTAGATGCGCTTTAACAGAATTTTGCGTTCACTTGAACTTGAAAACACAAACCTGTTCCAGCATGGTGATGAGCTCCTTGAAGATCTGGTTTACATGCTTTGGAGAGGAAGATCTTGCTGCTATAGAGCTCTGATCTCATCCCTACTGAACACCTTTGGGATGAATGTGAACGCTGACTGCACCCCAGGTCTCCTCACCTACATCAGTACCTGTCTTTCATAACACCCTTGTGGCTGATGATCACAAATATCCATAAGTCTAGTGGAACATCTTCCCAGAAGAGTGGAGGGAATTAGAAGAGCAAATTCATGACTATAAAAATTGTAGATTCACACTGAAGGCATCAAAACTGTGAATTAACACATGTGGAATTATATATGGAATTATATACATAACAAAAAAGTGTGAAACAACTGAAAAATGTCATATTCTAGGTTCTTCAAAGTAGCCACCTTTT
This sequence comes from Silurus aristotelis, assembly GCF_946808225.1. Lineage (NCBI taxonomy): Eukaryota > Metazoa > Chordata > Actinopteri > Siluriformes > Siluridae > Silurus > Silurus aristotelis. The sequence continues at coordinate 3,730,871 of NC_139597.1, read as the reverse complement.
GCTTTGATTACTGCTTTGCACACTCTTGGCATTCTCTTGATGAGCTTCAAGAGGTAGTCACCTGAAATGGTCTTCCAACAGTCTTGAAGGAGTTCCCCGAGAGATGCTTGGCACTTGTTGGCCCTCTTGCCTTCACTCTGCGGTCCAGCTCACCCCTAAACCATCTCGATTGGGTTCAGGTCCGGTGACTGTGGAGGCCAGGTCATCTGGTGCAGCACCCCATCACTCTCCTTCTTGGTCAAATAGCCCTTGATGGCTTCAGTGTGAATCTACAATTTTCATAGTCATGAAAATAAAGAAAACTCTTTGAATGAGAAGGTGTGTCCAAACTTTTGGTCTGTACTGTGTATTATATATATATATATATTCAAATAAAAGAATTGTGCCTGTTGGCTCTGAAATTCTTCTGAGGACCAAGATATTTGGATTCGGGCATAGGCAGAGCTTTTTGACCAAGAGAATGAGTAGAAAAACTCGCCCAGATGTTTTCCAGATGAGATTGAAAATGCTTATTTGGTTTTCCCACTGGATTCAACTAAAGAAGTTAAAAAGTGGAAAAACGACGTTCGACTCTGGGGCTGAAAATCCTCCTTGTGAAAATTCCTTCGTTTCTTCGGAAACATAGCGGAATTAAAATGGTACAGAAAACTTTCCAAAGAGTGTGCAGAAATCGCAAAAACCCCCCACAAAAGGACAAACCCATGGAACCAGGGTTCAGTAAACGATGAGATCCTGAGGTCCCTGAAAGTGCAGGTTATAATAGTGGTTGAAAAGAAAACGTTGCCATTTCTGCAATTCAATTGCTCTTTTTCAATATGACCCGTTTCCGACGTTGCCAGATATGATACGCAAGGGATAATCCACAATTTCGTGGGATAGGAATTGTTGATGGTAACATCGTCTCACTCTGGAGGTAAGTTTAATGGTTACAGGTGCTTATAAAGCAGCACATTCAATTCATTCATATCAACACTGATTATATGTTCTGCTTGTTCAATGCTTGGAACTGGAATCTTCTTTCCAGCCAATCAGAAGCCGGTATTGACAGACAGACCATGGTTTACTAATTAATCGTTGTATCCAGTAAACAAACACCATTTCTCTTACAATAGCACATAGCGATCATAATCCTTTACTGTATGTATTAAACAAATCAATGTATCAATTTAATTGCCTCAAAGCAGCTTTACAGAAATAAATCGAATGAATAGAAAATATGAATCTATATATTAGTCCTTATATGTTCACAGGCATCGACTCAGAACTCATAACCTGTCTGTGTTTGACAAGACGCTTGTGATCGTCCGTGAGGAACGTCCGAGCGAGCCGCTCACCGTCTGGCCGTAACGATCGCGATGCCGCGAGGGTGCTGAATAAAAAAGCACTTTTATATTTGTTTAGATTTTATTTAAAAAAATTATAAAAACGCACTTGAAATGAAGTGTTTAAATGTTTTTTTTTTCCACTTGTAATTGCATTAGCAGGCAGCCAGGGGTCACCATAAACTACAAACTGCTCCTTTAAAAAATTTAAATAAAAATTGTCCAGACTGATCAATCATTAAATCCGAGGTTGTGAAAGCAGGTGATGGTGGGAATATAAACGCTTTCCCATATGTCTATGTCATATATCTGATGCGAGTTCCCCGGGTTACGAACGTCCATACAGTGGAAATACAGTGAGCGATTGTGAAGAGGATGTTTTCCTCAATGTGTGTGTGTCGTTTGTGAGAGTGTGTTGTTTAAGAGAGGGCACAATTATCAAAGTCAATCAGCAGCCATTGTATCCTGAGAAATCTTCACACGCGTCTCGGCCACACCTCCTGCTCGAGGTAAACTGGTGACCTTTTCTTCTTTTATCGTCTTCCGGGCTCGTCGTTGGCCGCCGAAAAAAAAAAAAAAAAACGCCTTGATTGTGTGTCATTTATGCCAACAATTACCGTGTAACAATGCTTTCTGTCCCGCTTCTCCTCTCTGTTTCTCTTTCTCTCAGAAAGGCTTGATTGCACACTGTCTCTCGCCTTCATCAACAGAGAAAGAGAGAGAGAAAGAGAAAGGGGGAGGCTGAGAAACATCAATGCGTCAATCCCGAGGCCAACTGTTGGGAGATGTGGATCAATCAAATCGCAAACAAAAGGTAGAATATGAGCGAGAGAGAGAGAGAGAGAGAGAGAAGAAGAAGAACGAGTTTAAGGCCTCGCTGCAGGAGCTCCAGTGGTACAGAGTTTTACGGAGAAGCAAAAGACCGTAATAAAACACAAACAAAGCTGATATTTTCAATCTGATTAACTCTTAAATAAAGAACAGATTGCGCCCGATGGCACACGGGTTTAAGAGCCAACAATGCACTTTCTCTTCTCCTACAATAATCTCCATCTGTGAGCCAAAAAACATCCCCATCAGAAAAACAGGCAGAGGTGGAATGATTGTAAGACGAGTAACAGATGAATCTACCCTTCCGTCTAGAAAATCTAGCTGGTCCACCTTTGTATCAGAACCAGCATCGACTTCTTTAGCAATTTGAGCTTCAGTAACCAGAGCTGCAGTTTCTGCCCTGGTCGTCTAGACGGTCACAATTTGTCAAATCCTTACGTCCTGCTTCCAACGCGTCAAATTTGAGGACAAAAATGTCTACTGCCTAATGTATCTTTTCCGTCTTGCCATTTCCGTTAACGTTACTGACCCACTATTCAATAAATATTGATGAAGGAAAAAAACGAGGGAGAAAACGGAGACAGGGAACGAGCGAAATCAGGCCTGGTGATGAGGACGAGTCTCTGAAGAGAATAAACGTCCGTACGTTTTATTTATTTATTTTTTTTTAAACTCCACACGGCCGTTTAATTCTCATGCGATTATTGACTTTTCTGCAGACAAAGTTCAATTTAATTTCAGGCACCAATTATTTATATAATAAATCATAATAGTGAGGTTAGCGCAAGTCAGGTATCGATCGACTCGTTCCCTGTTTTGTTTTTTGTTTTTTTGCGTGCACGATGTGAAAATGATCGGGTGCACTGGTATAAGAGCACACACCAGCTACTGTGTGCTTCTTTTCTATAGTCTGTAGGGAAGGACCGGAGTATTGGCATTGTGTAGTGCTCGGAAATCAGATATTTATTACGTGGAGAGAACTCGACCGCCTAAAGCGGATCGATGTTCGCAATAAAAACACGGCCCTGGTACGAAACGCGATGAAAAAAAAAAAGAAGGAAAAACAATCGGTTAAATCGGATTTTGCCGATCCGTCGGCGTGTCCATCGTTTTTTTTTCACCCAGCGACCCGACGTTCGAGAACGGCTAAACGTTTGTGCGTTTCTATTACTATGAAATAAAGTCTGATGACAGCTACTCCCCGTGCGATCCCTTAATCTACCTCTCTTACATCTTACACCACACACACACACACACACACACACACACACACACACACACACACACACACACACACACACACACACACACACACACACACACACACACACACACACACACACACACACACACACACACACCTTTCCACCGGTGAGACACTTTTCCATTTGCACCTCTCCTGCTCCATTGTGCTTCACGAGACTGACGGAAAACATCGCTTGCTCTCCCGCGGTCCGTTCTCTCGACCCTGCCGAAACACAATTTCCCTTCTCTCCAGGGAACGGAGCTATTATGCATAAACGAGATTGTTAATACAGAGCTCTGGCTCTGGCTTTGTCGTGTTTAACGCTCTCTCTGGCCTGAAGCTTAGCGGTATAGGTAGTTTTTACGGTCCTACGATGACAACAGAGGTACGATCGTCAGAAATATTTTTTCCAGGCGAACGTAGAAGCGTATACGCGGTACGAAAACGTTGGGGCGATGCCAGGAAGAGGCGAGATGCCTTCCTCTCGCCAGAGGTCAGCAGAGTTTAGTTGTCTCGCTGTTAGAGCTCGTATTCTTTTCCTACGTTTTTGTTGTTTTTGCCAAATTTTAGTTCGTCTTTTTTTTTTTTTTTTTTTTTAATCGCCGTCGTCAGGCGGTGAAACGGAGCGCACTGATTAGTCTCATCGGCTGCAAGTGTGCTTATTACCACTCGTTTCACTTGGCTCCGCCCTCCACTCGCAAACGTGATTTGTCAAATCGCAATACATCCATCGTAAGTCGGGGCCTTCTGTACCTGTATACACTGGTTCTCTATATACCTCTTTATTACGGAGGTTGTAGCTCAGTCGTTAAGGCTCTGGGTTACTGATCGGAAGGTCGGAGGTTTAAGCCCAAGTATCGCCAAGCTTCCACTCTTGGGGCCCCTGAGCAAGGCCCTTAACCCTCTGTGCTTCAGGGGTGCTGCATCATGGCTGAGGCTGCATGCTGACCACCAGCTTCTTAACATCTCTGTGATATGTGAAGGAAGAATTTCACTGTGCTGTAATGTACATAATACAAGTTTATATATATATATATACACATACATATACATATATATACACACACACAGCGGTGCTCAATTCTGATTGGTTTTTATTTGTATTTTTTTTTATATTAATACATCTAATTAATTAATTTGAGGGGTAAGAGCCTTGCTCAAGGAGCTTAGTGTTGTTGGGATTTGAACTCATGAACTTCCGTTTTATATATATATATATATATATATATATATATGTTTCTATGTGGGTGAGCAACCTTTGGGAAAAGATTCAAAACAAAAGTGTTTCTAGGAGCGTTTTCAGTCGGTAATTTATGCGGATTAGTGGATTAGTGTAGACGTAGCCTAAAACCCTGAGCTAAAGCCTGAACTTTGCTTTTTCTGACAACTCTGTCCCTCTAACTGGTCTCTGAGCTTTCTATGGCTAATCAGCCTGGATCTGGAACAGGTACAGATGCCTCACTGGCTCAGTTTTAGAAAACATAAAAATGGCTGAATTACAGGGTTTTTTTGTTCTTGTTTTTTTAATACAGTAGGTTTGGGGCGTCGTTAAGCACCGGTTAGTGAATGAAAGGTGGAACAGTGAAAAATGGGTGCCAAGAATTTCACTGTACTGCTGTGAAGTACATAAAAAAAAAAAAAAATCCATATACAACAGCGCTGCTGAATTCTGATTGGCCCGTTCTCTTTCAGCTGTATACCCCCCTTATGATGTCATTATTACATATGAGTAGCGTGGAGGCTCCACGCCGTCCTTTCGGCGCTCCCTTCTTCTCGTCAGCTTTGTACGGAGAAGTGAAACGAGACCGCCATCTCATTCTCCATTATCCTGCGTGCTTCAAACGTCGAGTGCCACGTCTGGAGAATGGTGCAGGATAAGGAGGGAGAGGAATAGAAATGCAGATGTGCCCACATGTTGAGCCGTAATGAAGCCCTCGGATGGAAGTTGCGGATTAATTGAACTGTATAAGTCATGCTCGAGCTGAGGAGGCTGTAATTAAGCTTCAGAGGCTCGTGTGTGTTTTTATAATAACTACCACAGCGGTGCCTTCACACAGTCCCGGGGGGGAAGAGAGAGAAACCAAGAGAGAGAAGAATAGGGGGGAAAAAAAGAAGTATGATATGACACATACACCATTTTGCCCACACAGGAACTGATTAAAATTTTCATTATTCATGATGTTGATCTCAGGACGTGTAGATTTTACTCCATCACATTGGAGATGAAGCACAAAATACAACATATTCGATTGCAATGTATAACAAAGGCACGGTTCTACCACCTGCCATGTATGTGAGAAATAACACACGACAGACCCTGCGGTTACAGACCCCAGAATAATGTCATACAGCATGGCAAGGATCAGAGCATATATCAGCAGGACGTGAAGTTATTTCACTATGAGGATCTGACAAAAAGACACGTTGCTTTATCAGTTTAACGCTGACCGGTTTCCTTTTGTGTAGCGACGTTTCAAAAGAGCCGGAAAGTAAATATACGCGGGTCGAAACGTCTCGCGTTCAAAAGTCTAAACTGATGATGATCGCAAAAAATAATAATAATAAAATAATACATTTGATTTGAGGTGTTAATGATGCTTCAATCTTTCCCAGAAAGGGCGAGAACTTATGCTCTACATATGCTTTTACGCCATTTATTTAGACGCCCTTATCCAGAGCGACGTACAATAATCTCACCACTGAGCAGTTGAGGGGCCAGAGCCTTGCTCAAGGGCCCATCATCTTGTTGGGATTTGAACTCATGACCTGATCCAGAGTCCAAACATTTGATTACTGAGCTATGACTTTCCTTTGTAAAAGACAACTCTGTCCCTTTATCTGGTCTCTAAGCTTTTTTGGGCCTGAATATGGAACATAAAAAAAAAAAATAAAGGGCACAAAAGCCTCATAATAAAGTGGCTGAATTACAAAGTTTTGGATTTGAGCACCGGGTAGTGAATGAAAGGTAGAGCAGGGAGGAAGTGAGCAGGAAGGATCATACACCCGTGTTGGATTTTTATAAGTGAGAGAACTCTCACTTATAAAAATCTATGCTTTGTTAAACAGAAGAAGAGATGAAAGGCTTGAGAGACGAGAGCTGAGAGAGAGAGAGAGAGAGAGAGAGAGAGAGAGAGAGACGGACACGGAGCTGTGGATCCGCGAGCGTTCCGAAATACAAAAACGCAGATGCTTCCCGGTTTCCTCTTTCCCAGGAACCTTCAAACAAACACGTAGATCTTTTACAGTATTTCCCAAAGTCCTCGGTTCGGTCGGTTATAATAATACATTGCGGTTGAATAAAAAAAAAAAACAGCCGGAAAACGTCGCTTGGATAAAACGCACACGAGGTTATTCAGCGTGCTCGAGGTTCTTCTACTGTGGGCTTAATTAAAGCCTGTGGGTGGGAAGAAAAAAAAAAACGTTTCTCCGCCCGGTCTCGAGTCCTACTTCTAATCTCTGGTCTTCAGAAACCCTTGAATGGTTCTCGTGACGGCGGGACGAAAACAATGACATTTTTTTTCCTGCGTTACATCTTTTCCTTATAGCGCTCGCTAAACTTATTTCGCTTTTTAAATGATTTCGGTCCTTCAATCTTCTTTCCCGCTATTCACCACTCAGACTGAGGGGCCCCGACGCTCGCTTTTGTGACGGCCTAAATGAAACGGGGGAAATCTCATCTCCTCTTTATAATGCTTCCAACCGCTCAACCGTACAAATAGTTCTTTTTTTTTTTATCTTCTGTTTCATAAAAAAAATAATAATAAAATTCAACTTTTGTTGTTTTGTATTAATCGTTGCATTCCGCTCGTGCGCACGTTTTCGTGACATCGGCGATCTTACGAAATACGATGAAAAGGGCGGCAGGTGAGAGAGAGATTACCGAACCGCTCTGTAGAGGGACGAACCTCTGGAATACTTTGCCGTGCTGCGTTCGCTCGTTAGGCTCGTTAGGTACAGAGCTACAAAACGGTGCTGTTCAATTGAAATCCTCGAATCTGACTGGTCGGAAGTTGATCTGCACGGTCCTGCGGCGACATCGCAAATCGCAGGAGAAGGAAAAATGGGTGTAGTTAAAAAAACGGTGAGGTTCTTCGTCTTTGGTTTTATGGACAAAGTCTCCAGAGTTGAGGCTTTTTAACCAGGGGGCGGGTCTAGAAAATTCATTCTGGGGTGGCATGAGAATTACAAAGAGGCACACATTTATATTGGTCTATAAAAATTAAATAAACACTGAGTGTGACTGAATTTATCTGAAGCTGATATGTGGATTGGAAAGACATACAGTACAGACCAAAAGTTTGGACACACCTTCTCATTCAAAGAGTTTTCTTTATTTTCATGACTATGAAAATTGTAGAGTCACACTGAAGGCATCAAGGGCTATTTGACCAAGAAGGAGAGTGATGGGGTGCTGCGCCAGATGACCTGGCCTCCACAGTCACCGGACCTGAACCCAATCGAGATGGTTTAGGGGTGAGCTGGACCGCAGAGTGAAGGCAAAAGGGCCAACAAGTGCCAAGCATCTCTCGGGGAACTCCTTCAAGACTGTTGGAAGACCATTTCAGGTGACTACCTCTTGAAGCTCATCAAGAGAATGCCAAGAGTGTGCAAAGCAGTAATCAAAGCAAAAGGTGGCTACTTTGAAGAACCTAGAATATGACATTTTTCAGTTGTTTCACACTTTTTTGTTATGTATATAATTCCATATATAATTCCACATGTGTTCATTCATAGTTTTGATGCCTTCAGTGTGACTCTACAATTTTCATAGTCATAAAAATAAAGAAAACTCTTTGAATGAGAAGGTGTGTCCAAACTACTGGTCTGTTCTGTATATGAAATAAGTTGGCATGGTACATTAAACTTGTGTTCCTCGAGTTCTATTCAAAACTTTTTTGTTTAAGTCTATGCCAAGTTTAATTTACTATAAAAGGCAAACAATGTAAATTATATGTAGATACAAATATAAAAAAATATCTTACAAATACATACGCCATATTTAAATCAGAATATCGACGGACACTGGAAAAATCTTTTTATTTTTTGGTCACGTGACATCACTTGTCAAAAGTTCGACAATCCTGAAAACGCAAACGAGTGAACAATATACTTTTGAAAATTGCGTGTTTTTTTTTTTTTTGTTGGTTTTTTTGCTTCGAATAGTAAAAAGAGCCGGATCGAGTTATTTATTCACTAAAACGAAGCAGTTCGTAATATTATATATATATATAAAAAATTTAATTTAATTGAAAAGGAACCTGATTGCATTTGTTTTATACGTTGGGGACACCAGTTCTGGGGTGGCGATGCTTTTTCCTAGGGTGCCACAGTGCGGTAGATCTGCCCCTGTTTGTAAGAGTCAGAGGTGAAAGGAAAGGTGCTGACGCACTTCGTGGATGTTTCCAACGACTATAAATGAAGACATAAAAAAAATAGAAAAAAGTTTGACATTCCTAAATAAAATAAAAAGTATTTATTTGCTGCGAAGCGTCTGTCTTTCACTTTCTCGAGTTTCTTTTTTTTCCCCCAACACCTCTCTCGCTCATCAATTCGCACAGCTTGTGACTGTGGAATTGGGTGCGGGGAGAAAGAGAGAGAGAGAGAGAGAGAGAGAGAGAGAGAGAGAGAGAGAGAGAGAGAGAGAGGAAGAAGAAGAAGGAAAAAAAAAAAGGCACAAGCACTACTGTCAAGCACCACTGATTGAAACTGCAAGGTCATGCTGACATGTGTGAGAGAGAGAGAGAGAGAGAGAGAGAGAGAGAGAGAGAGAGAGAAAGAGAGAGAGAGAGAGAGAGAGAGAGAGAGAGAGAGATGAGAAGTGAAGACACTCTCTGGGGTGTCTGTCTCACCCTTGCGTATGTGTGCAACGACAAAAAGGGAATGTGTCAAAAAAAGAAACAGCAGGAGTACAAGAGACATGCAGTTCAGAAACATTTCAGAGGGCAGATTTTTCACCTTGAGGATTTGAGTTTTTATATCCTCCTCTCTATCACCTTTCTGCCCCGCCCAGACCTACCCCACCTCATCCTACCCCACCTCATCCTACTCTACCTTCCGTCATTCGTTCTTCACCTTCGATCAATCCCTCCGTGGTCCTTACCTTGTAGCTCTCCGCTCTTGCTGTAAAGCTCTCGACGCTGTTCTCGCAGGTACGCGCTCATGCTAATGGCGTGGGAGGAAGACTCGAACCTGGAGAAAAAAAAAAAAAAACATTCGGGTGTGAATGCAAAAGTTTGTGCGCCCCTCTTTTGAAGTCGGGCTGAAAAGACGTGTGAATTTGTAGCGAGCAATCAATGTGTAATCATTTAATTCATTCTTATTCAGTAAGCACTTTATCCTGGTTAGGAGTCACTGGGCCGAGACTACACACATACACTTCACATGGGCAAAAGTATTGGGAAACCCGACTTTTGCGGTTCTTCCCCAAAACGAACTCAAAATTGGAGGCACACAATTGTATCGGGCGTCTTTGAACGCAGGAGCATGACATCTTTCCTTCACTTGAATCAGAAAACCCAAACCTGCTCCAGCATGACAATGCCCCTGTGCACAAAGAGAAGATGGGTTGGAAGTGTGTGGAAGAGCTTGAGTGACCTGCGATACAGCTGTGACCTCATCCCTATTGAACAGCAGAACTACCTGAATTTTCTAACACCCTTGTGGCTGAACAAACACAAACCTCTACAGAAATCTAGAGGAACATCTTCCCAGATGAGTGGAGGTTTTTATAACAGCAAATGGGAACTAAATAAGGAATGGAACGTTAAAAATGCACAGTTAGATGTCTATATATATATATATATATATATATATATATATATATATATATATATATATATATATATAAAACTTATCTTTTCAAATGTAATTCACTGCAACTTTACTACTTTCAAATGCTTGTTTTTAATGTTTGTATATTTAATTTATGCATGAATAATTTTTTTTTTATACAAAATGTAATTTAATTATATATTCTAGATGCTTATATTTTCACAACTGAATGAAATGTCTTTTTTTAAACAAACAAACATTGTCAAAACAATGTTGTATTAAATTTTATTTAGATTTTTATACATAAATTAGGGTTTTATAGTTTTTTAAAGGTATAATAAGCAAAACATCTAATAATTTTTTTTTGTTTTATATTTATATATATATATATACACACACACACACACACACACACACACACATACACCCTATATTTCCAAAAGTATTGGGACACCTGGTCATAAGTACGGTATGTGATTTTTAAGCATCACATTCCACATTTAGTCCCAATTTGCTCTTCTAATTCCCTTCACTCTTCTGGGAAGATGTTCCACTAGATTTTGTAGTGTGTTTATGGATATTTGAGTTTATCAGCCACAAGAGTGTTATAAAAGACAGGTACTGATGTAGGTGAGGAGACCTGGGGTGCAGTCAGCGTTCACATTCACCCCAAAGGTGTTCAGTAGGGATGAGATCAGAGCTCTACAGCAGGAGATCTTCCTTTTCAAAGCATGTAAACCAGATCTTCAAGGAGCTCACAGGGGCATCTCCAACACAGGTTTGTTTCCAAGTTCAAATGAACGCAAAATTCTATTACAGCGCATCTAAAGACGTCCTGTACAATTGTGTGCCTCCAGATTTGTGGTAATAGTTTGGGGGAAAAACCACATAGCAGGAAAGGTCTGTATTTAAACACTGGGATTTTCAACTTTAGGTTTGTTCTTTTAAAACTTTCTAATTACTCATAAAAACTGAAGTTCAAACCTGGTTTAATTAGCATGCGTTCATTTATTACAGCCATTAGACTTCATTATCAGATCCTAATAGAGCTTGTAAATGTGGGAGCAAAATCTTAAACTTTTGCTCCAGTTGTTTTAATCAACATAAATGTATAAAATAAATGAATTGTAACAAAGAAAAAAAAAAAAAAAAGCTTCTATGGGAATGTTCATGGCTAGGTTTATTTATACAAAAATAAATAAATAAATATGATTAGGATTAATTTTTTTCTAAAAACCTTAATATTAAATATCTGACAGGATGAACATTTTGGGGAATTTTCTCCTGATAATAAAATGTTAGTTTTGAGTTTTCTATCTGGCAAAAATGTTTTTTTCCCCAACATCAAGATTTATTTCATGTAATTTGGTGTTTCAGCACGGATCCCATTCTGATCCCGTTTATTTTTGGCGTATGCTCAAATAATTTTTAACATTGCATAGCAATAAAAAGATCGTTATGCAGGAGTATGTGAACTTGTGGGCTTACTTGAAGAGGGACTGTTTCGGTCTAACTGGTTTCTTCTTGGCAAAAAAAGCTCCGAAGTCTCCGCCGGTGCTCGCGTAGGAGAGCTGGGCCGAGGGTTCGGTTGCGCTTCGCGTGTTCTTTACATCCAGGTAGTCCATCAGGAGCACCTGCCAGAAAATACAGACATGAATTAAAAGAACATGATGAATTCAGGATCAAGCATTAGCGAGTTTGTGCGAAGGTCGACGGATTGGTTATTACCGATAACGAAAGCTAGGTTGGGTCATACTTGCCGATAACCAACCATTTTTTAAATGGATACTGGATAAAAAAAAAACAGTACTGATTCATTAAAATGTGCTGAAGGAAATAATTATGTATATAGTAATTAATGAATTTAATTATATTATTAATAAATTATAAATATCTAGCGTCTCTCCGTGCAGCACGCCGCCTCACGTAGAAACAAATCAGTGATTCGCCTCTAGAGGCCACTCTCGTAATGACAGCGGACCTTCTCGCGGCTCCAGCAACAGACGCAACCGGAAAAACTATCGGCATGCTTTTTCGGCGATAGCCGACAGTTCCAGCAATCAACTACCGGTACAGATTAATCCGCAAAACCGATAAATGACCTCTAGTGCAGAATCTTAAATAATTCCACGAGTCTTATTAGATTGATGTTCATGGCCTGAATCGGTCGAATGAAGTACGACTAAATGAAGAAACTTAAAAAACGGCAGTAAAAAAAAAAAAAAAAAAAAAAAAAAAAAAAAGCCTCCGACATTCGAAGGAGAAAAATAATTCCATGTTTTTCAAAGTGCTCCATTATTTCAAAGTGCTCCATTATTTGGTGGTCTAAATGATGGAACCATTTTTGTAACCTCGCTCACAGGGGAAAAGGATGACAAGGCACATGGAAATACATCTGACTTTTAATGGCATGATTAACCTGAAAAAAACTGGGGGCTCATCCACATCCATCAAGCATCACATGAAGCTAAGACAGCTCTATTTGGGCCGAAGCGCGAACTCGCTAGTTACAGCGAAGCTAGTGTATTAATTACTAATGACCATCTGATTCACTGACAGTCTGAGCTGAGTATGTAACTCTCCCCCCATTCCCGACTTAATTAAATGCCAACTGCTGCCTGATGAAGGGGCTTCATCCAACTTAAATTACATTACGCTGGATCTTGCAGGAAATTAGGTACTCAGTGCGACCGAAGTAGACGAGAAGAGGAAATGCTGGATAGAGGAAGAAAAGTCCAAAGGGGTCAATCAACAGAAGCGTCAGACAATAGAACTTTCTCAACCAGAGAAACTGCAGTCAATAAGGTTATTTCCTGAGCCAAACAAGAACTGAAGGAATCACCATACAATGTTTTTTTCTCCCCCCCCCCAGTATATTGACCCATGAGCTCTCTCCTTCAACCAGGTTCAAGATTTTCAATATCATATCCTTGGGCCATCATTAGCATTCAAACAGTTTATTTTTTTTTTTTTTTATAAAATTAGACAAACAGATTGTTGTAAAGAGACACAGACACAAAGGTTATAATTCCTATATTGTATTTACCGCATCTATCTTCCAACCAGTACCTCCAACTGTGAAGTTTTTATCCCAAAGTCACCTTTACTGAAGGTAAAATAGTGGTGGACGTTATTAAAGACCGTGTCCTGCTGAGAACAGTGCGAGCCAAGTGTAGGACGCTACGGAAGAGTCTGTGCGCACCAAAGCTCTTCCTTTTAAAGAAAGAACAAAACATTTCATTCATCTTCAGCATCCTCGGAGGTGGTCGAAGGTCACTGCAGATCCAGAAACCTGGACCTTGGACGTAAGGCAAGAAAGCAGCGAGGACTGAAATCTGAAAAAGTTGATATATCCATGTCTGTTATATACTGATTATATTAAACTAAAATCGATTTCTCGGATATAAAAGATTTTTAAACATGACTTGACTTCACAAAAAAAGAGGCATAAATATTTCATTAATGTAAACAAACATACAAAAACAAACCACTACATAAATAAGATATCAACCAGTTGTTAGATATCCAACAAACATACATATATATATATACATACATATACATACAGTGAGGAAAATAAGTATTTGAACACCCTGCGATTTTGCAAGTTCTCCCAATTAGAAATCATGGAGGGGTCTGAAATTGTCATCGTAGGTGCATGTCCACTGTGAGAGACATAATCTAAAAAAAAAAATCCAGAAATCACAATGTATGAATTTTTAAACTATTTATTTGTATGATACAGCTGCAAATAAGTGTTTGAACACCTGAAAAAGTCAATGTTAATATTTGGTACAGTAGCCTTTGTTTGCAATTACAGAGGTCAAACGTTTCCTGTAGTTTTTCACCAGGTTTGCACACACTGCAGGAGGGATTTTGGCCCACTCCTCCACACAGATCTTCTCTAGATCAGTCAGGTTTCTGGCCTGTTGCTGAGAAACACGAAAGTTTGAGCTCCCTCCAAAGATTCTCTATTGGGTTTAGGTCTGGAGACTGGCTAGGCCACGCCAGAACCTTGATATGCTTCTTACAGAGCCACTCCTTGGTTATCCTGGCTGTGTGCTTCGGGTCATTGTCATGTTGGAAGATCCAGCCTCAACCCATATATTATATATATATATATATATATATATATATATATATATATATATATATATATATAATTATAATTATATATATAAATATATATTATATATATTATATATATATATATATATATATATATATATATATATATATATATATATATATATATACACACCAAAATATAAAATAAAAACGACGAGACGCGTAAAACTCAAGTAGTCAAGTAGCTTTAATAGTCATTTCAACCGTATATATCTGACGCAGTGCACAGTGAAATGAGACGACGTTTCTCCAGAACCCTGGTGCTACATGAAAGCAGCGTAGAGCAACATCACACAACGTAGAGCTACAAAACAGGACACAGAGCTCAGGACTAAAGTGAGTTGTGCAAACGGACAAGACAAGACATTGTGGGACGAATACTATAGAGAACTTTAACAGAAGACCATAAACAAAAGTTGTAAACAAAACACAATGTTGTGCAAAAGCAGTATAATATAAATCGAATATGAAGACATGGATGTGAACGAATTGAGTTTGTGTTTGAGTCCAGGTTGTACAGTTCAGTAACACACAGTCGAGTGAGTGAGTGTGTGTGTGTGTGTGTGTGTGTGTGTGTGTGTGTGTGTGTGTGTGTGTGTGTGTGTTATGTACAGTTCAGAACCACTTTCCTGATGGTAGTAAATAAAGAGTGTGTGGTCGTCCACAATGCTGTTGGATTTACGGATGCAGCGTGTGGTGTAAATGTAAATAGTGTATAAGGAGGAATTCGACTTTTACTGTCATTATATTCAAAAAGGGGATTGGAACAAAAGAGAAAAACATTCCAGTCGAGTTTTTAGAATGACAGACTATATGAACAAAAACATCCATAAGATTAGTCCCAATTTGCTCTTCTAATAAGCTCCACTCTTTATAGGAAGATGTTCCACTAGATTGTATGGAGATTTGTGCTCATTCTGCCACAAGAGTGTTAGTAAAGTCAGGTAGTAATGTGAGGTAAAGAGGCCTGGGGGTGCAGTCAGCGTTCACATTCATCGTGTTTATTAGTTCGGGTAAAAGCGGAGCTCTAAAGCAGGAGATCTTTCACTCCGACCCATGTCAAGCATATCTTCATGGAGCTGGTTTTGTGCACAGGAGCATTGTCGTGCAAGTGAGGTGGAAATGTAATACTGGCACAACTAAAAAACATCCTGTACATTTCTTTGCCTCTGTAGGAACAGTTGAGGAAGAATCACGTATGACTGGAAAGTCATTTGATCCCATATGCTATGGATCTATACAGTCTATAGAAATATTTCTTCACAACTTCAACTGTGCCGTACATTTCGTTTAGCAAAAACAAATGATTTTGACTTTTTTTCCAGCTTGGTGTGAACCCAATTACTGTGCTCTTGTTTTAGCGTTTGTTCTTCATCGTCGTTTTAATAACGGTTCCGCATGAACTAAATCACTATTCGGCTTGACCTCGCGGCTTTAAAAGCACAGGTGTGGCACGACTCCTTTCTGTTTATCTGGTGTTCTTTTAAATAAAAGGAGGGGGGAAAAAAATGATGCAGCACTAGTTAAAAAAGACCAATTAATTAGGACGTAATTGAGAATCAGAACCTCTCAGCTATTTAATAAAACCTCGATAAAAAGCTCAGATTGACCTTTCTGCTAAAGGGTGGGAGAAGAAAATCACTGCTTTCACCATGAGAAATCCCACCATATGTTCGAGGGTCGTTTTTCAACATTTATTAATGTTCGGAGGGTTTTTTTGTACGGTAGGAAAAGTGAGAGATTCCAGCAAATGCTTTTATAACCAGACACAACTAATAGACTGAATCCCAAAGGACACACCCACATATTTTGGGGGGCGGGGAATATAATCGCAGGTTTCCTTTCACAAATTCATTTTCAAAATGTGGATTGATTGCACAATTCTTATTTGCCCAAATATTTCGCATTGGGTTTATCCATCTAAGGATTTGTTTTTCTAATATTCCTTTTGTTCCACATTTAAGAGAAGAATTGCATATTTGGATGTGCAGGAGAACTTGAAAATAGGGGATTTGTTCTGTTAATGAAGCCAGAACAATATGGATTTTCAACTATGTTCTTAATCCAAAAACTTAAAACTAACAGAGGTTTGATTCCTGAAACAGGAAGTAGCAAAGCAAGTTTAAAACCACTTACATTACTTGGTATGTAGTGCTGAGACTGGATAACGTCCTTCACACCGAAGTTCAGTGGAAAGATGCACCAGACCACCACTTTCAAGAGTTCCAACAAATCAGATATCTTCTCGACCACTCAGAAGCGCTAAAACAGCTTTCAAGTGTAAGTTCACCCTAAAGGGTCCCAGGTGTGTACAAACCTTGTGGGATTGGGTATGAACGTCCTCGTCGCTGTACGCTTAGCGTTTACCTCAATTACACCCAAGCTGCAGGTCTGTACAGCCAGGCAAAGGTTAATTAAAACAAGCCCCCCCCCCAAAAAAAAAGTCTCGGCAGTTTGTCACGAAAGAGGCGTCCTTAATGTAATGAGTGCAGAAAAGCAGCCCTCTTCCAGTCTATTAGCCAACAAATCAGGATAATTAAATCAGAGCAAAGCGCTGAAGGAGTTTCAGGTGTGTACATGCACTCTGAACGTCAAGCACCAATAAAGTGCATTAAGAAATTAAAGAAAATGATGAGGCTTCTTTCCTCACACTTTACCCAATCCAGAGTGAAAAGCCAATCAAATTTGCTTCCAATTCGTCCTTGAAGGCAGCATTTTTACTTAAAAATAAAAATTATGTAGTTGTGACTGAGATCACATTTTGTTTCTATTTCCCTGAAATTGAGAAAAATTATAGAAAAAAAAGAAATAAATAGCAGCAATGCTGCAGGTCAAAATCTCTGTTAAACATTTATAGGAATCCTGCAAAAACAACAGTCTCCAGTGTCAGTGCTTCGCTTCTGTCAGAGGTAAAAACTACGTTTCAAACTGTTGTCAAATTTTCATTTTTCTAAGTTTTCTTATGCTGCACCAGATATTTTTGCATTATTAAATTCAGAGTAGAAGCTGGTGAGGGAGTGACAGTTAGAGGCTTTAACGATAATTCAAAACAAGATCCTTAAGATGAATACTTACACTTTATGAAATAAGTCCAAGGTTTGAGTTGCCATTCAGTAATAAATAAGAGTTGTGTTGTTCGTGGTAAGTTGCTGTGGACTATGAGCAGAAGAAACACTTCTAATGGAAGAGTATCAGAACACATATCTCGCATTATTTTCCAATGGTGGACGAAGTACACAAAACATGTGGTTGAGTAAAACAGTAAAGATGCACTGAGTAAAATATCAGTCCAGTAAAAGTGTCCCTTTAAACTATCACTTGAGTAAAAGTACAAAAGTTTTTGCCTTTAAATGTACTAAAGTACTACGACTATTGCTATAATGTTCAACTCAAATAATGTAAAAAGACTCGAATGTGACTTAACACACTGATCTATTAATAGAATGATATTAATTAATCAAACACTGATTTATTTCTAATAAAGTATCATGAGCCCAAAACCTTCTTTTCAACTATTTCAATAAAATCGCACAAATGAAGTCATGTGTGTTGTGGCGAGTTCGAATCTGGAGATTCTTCATCATTTATTCCTCTCTAAATATTCTGCTTGATGTTGAACTGATGCTGAACTGTATGTTGGTGATCAGTAGATACACCAAGCGCAGATCAGAACACGTTCTTAAAAGAGCGATCCTCATAAAAAAAGGGAACGACTGATTTCGCAAAATGTAGTTAAGTAAAAAGTCAGATATTTGAATTTGAAATGTAGTGACGGTAAAGTAAAAGTCTCCCAAAATGGAAAATACTTCAGCAAAGTACAGATACATTTACTTCCGTATTGTCCACCACACCCTGATACTGTGTTTTCACTTTTATTATTCACCATAATGCTTCCAGCAGTCCTACATACTCGAGTACTGTTTAGTCGTATGTTTCAGCAAAAACGATACACAAGCTTAATAAAAAATTACAGAATGTGTCAAGGACATTACATTACATTGAGAAACAAAAATTTCCTTCTATTCAATTCTTCCTCAGAAATACTTCTACTAGGGCTGAAACAGCAAAGAAATAATACGCCGTCTGATTGTGGACTCTGGACGGCCTTTAAGTTGCATCATGTGCAGCAATAAAAGACCTTGATGTGATTATTGATTTTTAGACTGGAGGTCATGTAGACAACATTACAAGAGCAAGAGTTTTTTGTTTTTTTTTCATCTCAGAAATCATTGCTAAGCTCAAAAACAGTATCCAAAGATCTGCTCAAGGGTTCAGGTTCCCATGTCGGTTAGTTTATTGTCTTAGGCTAATATCTTGCTGAATGTTGATGAATGCTCAAGACGGTGTATAAACAAACTTTGTTTTCACAATATCCTACAGTATAATCTGAAGAGTCTTGCTTCACATTATCCAAACAATATTCTTGTCTATTATGATTCTGCACATCCATTTAGTCCAAAAAGGTACAGGCTCTTGATTAGTACCTAGAACAGTTATCACTATAGAAGAACTTTCTCTCAACCTCAACAATGATGTAAACTATTGTGAATAGATATGGTGATCCCTGATTTCTGTAAAGCTGCTTTGTTAAAAATTCCCACTGTTAAAAGCAATATACGCATAAATCTGATTCGATTTTTTTCTATTTAATCAATACTTTAACTATATAGTATCTCACAAAAGTGAGTGCACCCCCTCACATTTAAGAATCTTCTTAGTATTTAGAGTAGTCAATGTGCAGCTTGTATAGTAGTACAGATTTCCTGTCCTCTGAAAATAACTCAACATACAGCCATTATTGTCTAAATATCTGGCAACCAAAGTGAGTATACCCTAGGTTAACATGTCAAAACTGTGCCCAAAGTGTCAATATGTTGTGTGAGCACCATCGTTATCTATCACTGCCTTAATCTTACTGGGCATGGAATTCACCAGAGCGGCACAGGTTGTTGCTGGGATCCAGCATAATGACATCACGGAGCTGCTGGATGCTAAACACATGGCGAAAGACATCTGGAGACATACTTGGCCACTCCTTCCTTCTAGGACGACGGCCTGCAAACTGACTGGTTGCAGTGTCTGAGCACTGACAAGCAGACCTTCCACTTCTGCAACTTCTAAAGCAATGCTGCAGCACTCAGGCGTCTGTTTTTTGAAGCAAATTTCTGCACCTGACACACAACACGAGGACTGGACTTCTTTGATGGAAAACCTCTTGTCTTGGAAACCTTTGTATGACCCTGGCCACTGTACTGTAACTCAGTTTCATGGTGTTACTTCTTATAGCCTTGGCATCTTTGTGGAGAGCAACAATTCTAATTCTCTAATCCTTCGCCATGAGGTGCCATGTTAAAAATCCAGTACAATAGACAATCCAAACAATAAATCTGTACTAAGTTTAATTTCTATGGTATTGTCCTTTGAGAAGATTGTGGAAATGTGAGGGGTGCTAGATTTGCACTTAATTGATTTATTGTTGTATTGTCTTGAGCAAGTTGATATTTTATATATTATTATTCTTTGCCGCTTTGCCTTTCTTATTATGCTGTCACAGCGCCAGCATACAACCTCTCACATTGTGAGAACCTTTTTAAACTGTAGAAGAGCACACTGAATCATCTGTTCTCTCTGTGCCAAACTATAAATGTACAACTGCTAGCTGATTTGATGATCTTGACACAGAGCTCCTGCACTTGTGACTCACCTTCAAGTGATGTGCAAAGTCCCACATGGGCACCTCAAGATTATGCCCAAGTCTTACACTTGCTTCGGTAGAAAAGTCTCACCTTGACATAGCAGGTACATTTACATTTCTGCAATCTGACAGACGCCATTATCCAGAGCGACTTACAATTGTCACTTATACAACTGAGGACATGGGGGTTAAGGGCCTTGCTAAAGGACTTAGCACTCGCAGTGTGGCTATGCTAGGATTTAAACTCATGACCTTCTGATCAGAAGTTCAACATCTTAACCACCGAGTTACCAGGTGCAAATCTTAAAAGACTCCCCCTTTGGTCATCCAAGGACACTTACTCACAATCTGCTCACACCACACACCCTTTTAACACATTATGATTACAGTGTTTGTAGTCATCTACACCTGTAGACTGCAATCATTCGTACATTCCCGGGGGTCACCCTGAAGGGGATCGATTCCCTTTAAAGCCTCAAGGTTTCTCATTCATGTCATTTCAAAGTGGTTTTCCATGCCGCATTAACCTCCGGCTTGCTCATCAGTGATCCGAGGCTAGATGCTTTGTGAAAGTGTCTCTCGCTAAAAAGCACTATACAAACAAAACCGAATTCAATTGAATTAATTATTGGCGACAAATGATATTTTTGCACGGTTACAAAATATTACATGCAGGAACAGTTGGGCTTTTTACTTCAGTGTTTTCCTCAGCGATTAACGGTGACATTTACAAAAGATGATCATCATGAGCTACAACTAAGCTGTACTATCAAAGGCAACATAGCATGCTGCTATAATTACAACATCCAGCTGACATAAACCTGCAGGCTTTAATGCAATTAATTAATCATCAAAACAACTTTTAAAAACGAGGAACAAAAACTGAACCACTTAACAACAGTCAACAGCAAAACTACTGGCACCCCTCAAGATTCATTTATGCAATGCTGCAGGCACTGTTTTCCAGAGCGACTTGCATGCGACGTATTTCACGGTTAACGGCCCGGTCCGAGGACCCAACATTGGGTGTGGTGGAAACTGAACCCACGGCCTTCCAGTCAGAAGTTCAGCATATTAACCACTGAGATACCACTTCTCTAAGATTCCCTAATCTTCCATAAGTGTGTGAAACTGTTACATTACAGACTGATTTAACCGTTCCAGAATCTTTTATTGTTATTTCAACCAAAAATATCAGACAAATATGTTTCCAAATACGTGTTTCCCTAAGACCAAACAGAGCTACGTAACATAGCACAGAGATTAGAAATAAAAGGAAATTGTCCTAACCATAAAGTGCATCGTGTGCAACTAGGTGAAATCATACAAATTATGTAGCAGTAGATTTATAATTAAAGAATGGGCATAGCGCTTTTATCCCAGCTTCTAAAACAGATTCTAACACCATGTCATTTATTATTTACATCTCCAGTTAAGGGCCTTGCTCAAGGGCCCAGCAGTGAAAGCTTGTTGGTGCTGGGTTTTGAACATCTGATCGGAAGTCCAATGTTTTCTTGGTTCCATGTTTATGACGACCTCTAAGTAATGAAAGATAATTCCTTAGTTTACCAAATTACAAAATCATTGCCATATTATTATTAGATTTCTTTCATTTCTGTGGAGAGTCAACACTTCTAGCATTAAAGGTTTATGTTTGGATGGCACGCTACCTCACCAAGTCCTTATAATCCTGCACCGAATAAATCCATGTAAATCGCTCCCATCTGTTGCGCAATATTGTAGCCTTAATTATTCGGGGGGTTTTTTTTTCTTCGTACATTTCGCAGTAGAGCCATTT
>NC_139597.1:3616580-3704080 GCF_946808225.1 Silurus aristotelis | reverse complement strand
TGTTCCAGTTGTTTTATGACCCTGTGGAAACCCTGATTTACTAGATATTGGATTGTAAAGGCAAATAGAAAACAAAAATACAAACTGTGTGAATCTTCCACACATCCCTAGCAGAAATGGAGTAGCTGAGATTGAACTCTGATACCATTGTGGCGGTGCTGCCTTTTTAATAAGGAGAAAGTACTCTGGTTTAGGCCACGCCAACTTATTTAAAAAAATTCGAATACGGATACAGACACAGAGTTTGGAGCTGCCCCACCCCCAAACCTCCCAAAAAAAACACCTTGAGCCATTTATTAAAGGACCAAAAAGAGCTCAGATAATAGAATGAGAAAGGCCCAGGAGGAGACCTACAAAGAGAATTGATCACGTTTTTCTCTCATCCGTCCACCCAGAAGTGTCATGTCTCCTGTTCAGCTGAAAGGTCAATGCTCATCATCCTGCTCTCTCAGGAGGGGAAATGGAGGAAGACAGATTAAACCTGCACAAGAAGCTGAAGGAAAAAGTTGAGAGAGGCAGTGAGAGCGAGAAGAAAAGATAACAAGATCCGGTCTAAGCACCAGACGAACAAGAGGTTATCGACACGTGAACGTGTTCGTCATGCCTGTGGCTTATTCTCACCTGAGACTAGGTTTCATTAAGCATTTCCTCTCAAGCTGCAGCTCATCACTGCATCCGAGGAAAGTGAGAACTCAGACTAGATGGTTACGGTTTACTAATAATATAAAAAAGGTCCACGCTTTCGGCTGCCTTATCGGATAATTACCCATAATCTCATCACACCATCTGCTGAAGATTTCTGATTGGTTCCATTTATTTACATGACAGACAGACAGACAGACAGACAGACAGACAGACACAGACAGACAGACAGACAGACAGACAGACAGACAGACAGACACAGGATCACTGATAGAGTAATAAAGAAGAACAGAGAAAGAAGGGAGGAGGAAAAAGAACGATGGATGGATGGATGGATGGATGGATGGATGGATGGATGGATGGATGGATGGATGGATGGATGGATGGATGGATGGATGGATGGATGGATGGATGGATGGATGGATGGATGGATGGATGGATGGATGGATGGATGGATGGATGGATGGATGGATGGATGGATGGATGGATGGATGGATGGATGGATGGATGGATGGATGGATGGATGGATGGATGGATGGATGGATGGATGGATGGATGGATGGATGGATGGATGGATGGATGGATGGATGGATGGATGGATGGATGGATGGATGGATGGATGGATGGATGGATGGATGGATGGATGGATGGATGGATGGATGGATGGATGGATGGATGGATGGATGGATGGATGGATGGATGGATGGATGGATGGATGGATGGATGGATGGATGGATGGATGGATGGATGGATGGATGGATGGATGGATGGATGGATGGATGGATGGATGGATGGTTTTGACTACACAACAGAATCAATATAACCGAAATCAGCACCAGTTCTAATCTTTAGGTAAAATCATTAGAAGCTGAAAAAGACTCAGATGTTTCACTTCAACATTTCATGTTCGTGGGATTTCGCTTTACCTGAAACTGTTTTCATCTCCCTCTTTATCACTCAAGTTCCACTTTTCATATAAAAAAGAAAAATCTCTGACCTGAGATCAGGTTCATTGCATCTTTGTGTGCATAAAAACACAGAGTGGTCTGATCTAAAATAATGAGCAATCTGGTGTTTAATCATGAGAAGGAACATGCCAGTGCGCTGAAAAAAAAAATAATTAAAACGGAGGAGAAAATAATAACATAGATGACAAAATGTCTAAAAGCTCATCTCCTTTTACAAGAATTAGAATCCAGAGATTATATTATGTGCCGTCAAAGTGACAACTGAGTTTTAACTGTGAGACGTGTAGAAGAAATGGAAGAAAAAAAAAAAAAAAAAGAAAAAAACACGGTGCTCCTGGTATTGCTTTTTTATTTAAAGCAGAGACGCTGAACAACATAAAATGTAACTAAAAATGGCAACAAAAAAAAAGATATTTAGCTGATAAAAGATTTTACTAAAATTATTATTATTATTATTATTATTATTATTATTATTATGATGATGACTAGGCAAATAATTATTTTTAATATAGAGAAGCATTATTATTCTTGTTCTTATGGAGTGAGTCACTAATTATTGGTAGGTTTTTGCAGTATTAATGAGATAAAACACTGTGGCCTGCTGCTGTGAAAAAATAATCAACTTTTAGTTACATGGGAACAGTAACAACTGTTAGAATCACATAAACACTTTAGAGCATCCCTGACCTTTATGTGTGTGTGTGTGTGAGAGAGAGAGAGAGAGAGAGAGAGAGAGAGAGAGAGAGAGAGAGAGAGAGAGAGAGAGAGAGAGAGAGAGAGAGAGAGAGAGAGAGAGAGAGAGAGAGAGAGAGAGAGAGAGAGAGAGAGCGATATGTTAGTGGTAATGGATTTAGATTACAAAAATAAAAAAAATAACTCCATGACTCATATTTCTTCCAGTAGCACACTTGCGCGCGTGTGTGTGTGTGTGTGTATATAAAATTAAATGGGTTATAAACTGACTAAAATGTTTGTCTATTTAGTATTCTACATCACACAAAATTAAAACACACACACACACACACACCTCAGCACTCCCACAGAATACATAGGTGAACGATCACACTCTGCTGAAAGCTAGCCATAGGAGCACTCTTTCCTGTGTGTGTGTGTGTGTGTGTGTGTGTGTGTGTGTGTGTGTGTGTGTGTGTGTGTGTGTGTGTGTGAAAATACTCCTGGTCTTGGCTGATGGAGTGAAGACAAACCCATTTACTCATTCATGCCCTCTCCCTCCACAGCCACTATCCTCACGCCACTTCATTTCACTGCTCTGCTGGATGAACACACACTCACTCTCACACACACACACACACACACACGTCAAAATAAACTTGCAAGAGCACAGACACACACAAAGTCCCACACCTATGAACGACACAGAGGCAGGCATGTGCACAGACACATTTACAGAGAAAGACCAGAAAACACACACACACACACACACACACACACCATATAATGCAGACAAAAAAATGAAACAAGGACACACACTCAAGAAAGCACTCTCACATACACACACACACACACACACACACACACGGCACCGTTTATCACATGATGCTCAGTGGGGCTCAGTGGCAGCTGTTAACCTCACCTGTCCATCAATCTGCCACTAAACTCTGTGTCTGTCTGTCTGTCTCACACACACACACACACACACACACACACACACACACACACACACACACACACACACACACACACACACACACACACACACACACACACACACCAATGATTCAGAATTATCATGCTCCAATTAAGCAGGTTGCTGGAAAGAAAGACAGGGAGTGTGTATCAGTGCTGCACCCATCAACCACACCTGTCTCCTCTAACAGCAGCAGCAGCAGACGGAGCGCCTGTGTGTAATGAGATTACACTCCTCCTACTCACTAACACTGCTCACACACCAGCTATAACATCATGGGATGAGGATTTTGACAGAGCCGCGTCCTTTTGGACGGCGATTTACATTTCAGTCGGCTCCGTTCGTTTTTCCTGGGTTTATACCGCGGCCATGAAACTCACACGTGTATTTACACCGATCAGCCATATCATTATGACCCTTTTTGCTGCTAAAACAGTTTTGACCCATCGATCATGAACAACTTCAGCAGGTTGAGCTACAAAAGCTCGTCTGTTGGATCGAAACACACGGACCATCCTTCGCTCCTCACGTGCCTCGATAAGTCTCGTCCCCTCACGACCCTGTCGCCGGTTCACCACTGTTCCTTCCTTGGAGCACTTTTGATAGATACTGACCACTACAGACCAGGAACATCCCTCAAGAGCTGCATTTTAAAAGATGCTCTGCAACAGACGTCTAGACGTCACAATTATTCAAACTCGTTCAAATCCGTACGCTCGCCCATTTTTCCTGCTTCTGACACGTCAACTTTGAGGAGAAAATGTCACCTGCTGCCAAATGAATAAATCCACCCACTAACAGGTGCCATGATTAAGAGATCATCTGTGTTCTTCACTTCACCACTGATAATGATATAATGTTATGCCTGAAGTCTGTGTGCGTGTGTGTGTGTGTGTGTGTGGTGAGGTGGCAATACACTTGTTTGTTATATCATTAATCTGCTACATTAGACAGCTGGATGCAGGTTCATAAATTAGCATTTCTGGCACATGATCCACATACAATGATCTCATTTATACACTGAGTGGTTAAGGGCCGGACACAAGGGCCCGACTGCAGCAGCTTGGTGGTAAAGGAATTTAAACTCATGAGCTTTTGTTCTCAATTACAGAGGTACCACTTCCCACTGGGAACGTTGTACCATTTTACTCTGGGAAAATACAAGTTCCTCTTTAGAGACATGCACACACCCCTTCCCAAGCCAAACACACACACACACACACACACACACACACACAATCTCTCTCTGAAGAGACAAACACACACACAAGCACACACACAATCTCTCTCTCTCAATCTTTCTCTCTCTCTCGAGACACACACACAAACACACACACCCTCTCTCTCTGCCGAGGCGCGCGCGCGCGCGCACACACACCTTTCTCTGAGAAACACACACATACGCATGCACACTTTTGGACAGGCAGCAATGAAACGAGAGTTATTTTGATTAAGAGTGAAGTAGTGGAGTGTGAGTTTAAAGTGCAAGACTGATTGATAAAATAAACAAACAAACAAAAGGAGCTGACCTGTAGGACAGTCTGAATCTTGGCAGAGACATCGGCCTGCTCGTAGAGCTTGATGCCCTCGTGAGCTCCGCCGGAAGAAACCACGATCTGCTGCAGATGGTTCAGGACGACGCTGTGAGCCGAGGCCACCGCGTTAAACTTTTCAAACAGCAGCTCCAGCAGTTCCAGGAGCAGCCTGAGAGTGGAGAGAAAGGAAGCGAGAGCGCGCGAGAGAGAGAGAGAGAGAGAGAGAGAGAGAGAGAGAGAGAGAGAGAGAGAGAGAGAGAGAGATGAGATTATTACAGGCCAGTCGAACGACATGCTGATGTTCTTCGAGACCCTCAGCTTCCGCTCAGGTGCCCCTGAGCAAACCTTCTGAGAAGCCAGCATCTGAACTGAAGGGCTGCAGAACTTTCTAATAAACACAGAGACAGCAGGGTGTTGACAGGATCTCCCCGCTGAGCTCTGGCAGATGTTCACCAACAACAATTAGCGACATCTGTCAAGCTCGCCAGAGGCCACTAGGGGGACCGACATCTGTCTGAGGTTTGTCTTCAAGCAGCACGGTGGGACACTTCTGGAACGAACGTGCTTCACAAAAAAAAAAAAATACAAAAATAAAAAAACGCCTTGCTTGAACGATTGAGAAAAAGAAAGAGGGGGGGGGGGTGAAGAAAAAAAAAAAAACCAAAGGGATGAAGATAGTGTGACCTAAAGGGCTTTAGGTGTGTTTGTGTGTATGTGAAACTTTTTAAATGATTAATATGATTTCCAGTTAATATTTACTGTCTATAAATATAAAAACAAAACAATCAGGAAACACACACACTCCCCGATACACACTCGTACAGACACTCGTGAGACGACACATTTGCTGATAGACAACGGCTACACACACACACACACACACACACACACCTTCTCAAAAACACTCTGTCTCTCTCTCTTTCTCTTTCTTTCTGCCTCTCTCTCGAAGCAGTACTCATGCATGCCTCATTTTCTACACCGAGGTTGCCATGGCAACAAGGCCTCTATATTTAAGCGAGCTGTTTGGAGACATGAGGACAGAAACCGGTGGAGGCAGGACGAGAGTAAAGCCAGACATGTTGCGCGTCATCTCACACACATACACATTAATATCTGACATACTAGGAGACCCAAACCTGTTCCAGCATGTAAAGGCCCCTTACTTTTCCCTTTCATTTTTAGTTCTACTCCAAAGAACTCCATCTTGGAAAACAGCAGTTTGTCCACAACAAGGAAGGTTAACCGAAAAAAAAAAGGTTTCAAAGTTTGTCAACTTTTCAAATTCTCTATGAGGAAAACATTTGTCCTATTTAAAAAATGTAAGTAAAAAAATTTAAAAAAAAATTTAAAAAAATAAATTTCAGCAGTTATCAGTGTTATGTTTTTGCAAATGGAACAAATGCTATCAAATACGAATAATTAAATATAATATTTATAATAATAATAATAATCATAATCATAACAATAAATCATGCAAACATGCAAATTCATGTAGCGTACATTTCTTTAGTAAAAAAATAACATTTACATATTTGAATATTGAGTATATTTAAAATGTACTTTCATGGTTTTAATATTTATTATAATAAATTCATTTATTTAAAATCATTTCAATATTGACTTTCATTACACTTTAATTACACCCACACAGTTACAGCTCCATCAATTGGCAACATATCGTGTGATTTAAATAATATTTCTTCCACGTTATACAGCCCTGATATTTTATACAGAATCGAATATAAAAAAATAAAATCTGTGTGTAATAAAATGTCTCCAGCAAAACCACATGAGGATGCACCCATGGTGCTTGGACCCGCTAGTCGCTGTTTCTAGCTACAGTTGAAATAGAGTTTCTCTCTTCCATATTTTTAATATCGAATATTATGACTTTTGATGATGTATGGATTAGAGACAGTGGCATTGAGTAAAAGACAGGAGGTGGAGCTGGAGGTAGCAGAGCTGAAGATGTTGAGATGTTCGTTGGGAGTGATGAGAATGGACAGGATTAGAAATGAGTTTATTAGGCGCATGTAGGATGTTTTGGAGACGAGGTGAGGGAGGTGAGATTGAGATGGTTTGGACATGTGCAGAGGAGAGACATGGGGTATATCAGTAGAAGAATGCTGAGTATGGAGCCACCAGGAAGGAGGAAAAGAGGAAGACCAAAGGGGAGGTTTATGGATTTGGTGAGGGAAGACATGCAGGTAGTTGGTGTGAAAGAGGCAGATGTAGAGGGCAGGGTGGTTTGGAGACGGATGATCTGCTGTGGCGCCCCCTAATGGGAGAAGCCTAAAGAAGATGACTTGGCGCACACAGTTTTACTGAAGCGCAGTTTCTCTTTCCTTTTGTTTTTTTTTTAAGTTACATTCCTGAAAAACTCTGTATTTCTGCTCTTTGGGGATTTCCGGCCCTTAAAGCACACAGAGATGAGATGAGAGATTCTCTACAATAAATGTTCCAAAACCCGCAAAAAGTAAAAAAATTTAACATCGTCTGTTCCTCGAAAAAACCCAAACAAAAACATAACGTATGAGATTCGAGACGCAAAACCCGTTAGGTTCCCACAGCAATAAAGAAAACGGAGCGCAATATCCGACTAAAGGAGTTTACGGATATTCGGCGCCCCGGCGTGATGAAGCACGGGAGGAGAAGCGAGAGTGTGAGAATGCAGGGAGAGAGAAAGCAGGAGAATAATAATGGCTGGAGAGAGCAGAGTTCATTTCTGCCCTGGGTAAGTGCTCTCTTAAGTGCCATCATTATCTCCCTTCTCTATCCACTGCTTTTGTTTCTCTCCGCTACTCGGCCGTACTTAAGGAAATGCAGGCTGGGGTAGTTTTATGGATTACACCATTTGTCTAAATGAGGGAGTTATGAATAAGATGTGAGAAGGCTGCCATCGATCCTACAGGGACTAACGGGAAGGAAAATGTGAAGGAGAAGGAAAGGGGGGGGGGGGGTGAACTCAAATAGACAGAAACACAAACATTTACATTTACATTTGCGGCATTTGGCAGACGCCCTTATCCAGAGCGACTTACAACTGAGCAGGGGAGGGTTTTAGGGCTTTGCTCAAGGGCCCAGCAGTGGCAGCTTGGTGGTGGTGGGATTTGAACCTGTGATCTTCTGATCCAAAGCCCAATGCCTTAACCACTGAGCTACCACCTCCCTCCCTCCTCCCAAACAATTCAGAGATACGAGGTAGTGACAATGCTATAAATATAAACACTATAATTAATATATATATATTATACACACACACACACACAAGATCGTTTAGACTCCACCATTTTGAGTGCATTTTTTTTTGTTTGTTTGTTTTTTTTTTTTATATCATTAACCTTGAAAACACACAATGTCGGTGGTATAAAAATCACTGTGGCTACATGACGATTGTGTCCGATACCCAGTTCGTGTCCTATTGTGTCATTTAATGAGAGTACCAGAGAAACGTAAAAAAAAAAAAAAAAAGAGGCGGCGTGGTTAAACACAATAATTTAACAATAATTCAAAAGAATGATGAAATTATAGGTCGCCTCACTGTGAATTCTTTACATAGAAAACATGTTGACTGTCACGTTACCTAGGCTGGTTATCCTGTGCCAGACTCTCTCCTCTCTGGTAGGCGTGGTCTGCGATCTGGGTGGTGGATCTCTTCAGGATCTGCTTGAGTTCCGGCTCCAGCCTCTCCATGATGGCGTTAATGGTCTCGGGGATCTTCTTGAGTTTGGCTAAAGCTTTGATCAGGATCCCCATGAACTCGGCGCTGTTCTCTTCCGGGTCCGCGTCTAGATCGTCCTGCAAATCACGAACTGAAACACACACAATCTCAAAACGTGCATATAGAAGTGGATCAATCATTATAATAGACTATATAATAGACAGACAGACAGACAGACAGACAGACAGACAGACAGACAGACAGACAGACAGACAGACAGACAGACAGACAGACAGACAGACAGACGTCTGCCTAGACTAATAATTGGTAGCTAAAATACCCTAATAACACACACTAAGCTAGTAAGCAGGTTAAGTGTACGACACATGAGGAACTTATTATTATTATTATTTATTAAGTGTATTCTGACCCTGCTGATCTGCTGAACACAATTCAATCATCACTTAATAACCCTAGTTTATGGTACGTGGTAAAATTTAGCACTAAAAATGTATTTATTTATATATTAATAGAAACGCCATGCCTCACGTCGTCAGTTCGTTCCAAAACTCACATCATGAGTCGAATAAAATCCTTCAACGAACAAACCCCTAGAAGCCACACATTAACATTAACATTATTAATACAAATTGTTTGATAGTTTTTACTGCCTTTTTAGTTTTTTTTTTTAGTTATATATCGAAAAAAAAGCTCAATTTCTTCACAGATCTTGCGCCTATTCTTGTTCATGAAGTTTGCTCTTCATCTCTGGAGCATCATCTTTGACCTGAGCTAAATTCGGTGCCTCATGAACTCAAGCCAAAAGCGCAAAAGTCAACAATATACTGTAGCGTGAACATTGGGATTATGGGGACCGGATGTCATGTAAATGGGACAATATTTAAAATGTGAAAGCTTTTAAATTATATTATATGATATATTTTTGCAGATTTTATTTATTTTATAATATCGTATTATATCGGTTTCTAATATTTTTTTTGCTAACCGACGTGTATTCACGTTAAAACTGGCGTTAATTGAAGTTAATTTTTCCATATTTTTTTTTTTTGCAAATTAACATTTTTGTCCAATTCGACAACATTTATTATTATAATAAAAATTATTAATAATAATTATTATAATAATAATAAATGTTGTCGAATTGGACGAAAAAAAAAATTTATACTGAACACGATTATTTCATACGCAGATTTCGACAGCACTCCTGTCATTCCATTGCTTCATGTAAATGCCTGGCGCACGGCTACACGCAAATCCAATTATCTCTCCCAAGCTGATCCCGAGTCAAATCCTCCTTCTTTTACACTCTTCCCTTGTTCTAATTTTTATTCCCCGTCCCTGCTAATTTTCCCCTCAATCCACTAAATGTTTATTGCAATTTGATGAACTCTGTCGACTGTAGTTTGCACAATAATTACAACAATTATCGGCTCAAAAAAAAAAAAAAAGAAAAAGAGGAGGAACATGGAGGCCATTAGACAGAACAGTGGGTGACAAAAGGGAAAGAAAATCCCCTCGGCACAGAGAGAAAGCACTTTTCTTTTAGTGGTACCGCTCTATCACACCTGAAGTACCGCCAGTTTGGGTAATTGTGTACTTTTCATGCAGTGCAGGGGATAAAGCGCAGTTAGCGCAAGAATTACTTTGGCCCTGGGTGTGCTTTAGCAAATAAAAAAAAAAAAGAAAACGAGGCAATTAAAGGAAAGGTAATCAAGTGATGGACAGAGAGAGAAAGAGAGAGAGAGAGAGAGAATATTTTAATAATATTTATTTTAGCCAAATTATTTTTAATTACTGATTATATTTAATTTGAAAGTCCTAATTACCATTGTGTAAGTATTTAATGAAAAAAATTTATAATTATTAAAAAAAATTTATAAATACAATAAATAAAGTATATATGAATATTTACATTTTGAAATAGATTTATTTTATTATATACACACTATAAGATATAATACAATTTAATTATTATAATTATTACAATTTATTTATTCAGATATTTAATCTGGATTATATCCGGTTCATTTAGATTCTCTATTATTTATAGAAAATATTTACTTATTAAAAAGAAAATCCTATATAAAATTTGATTGTTATAATAATAATGTATTTATTTATATATTTGGTCTGAATTAGATCCGGTTTATTAGATTCTCTACGTGTTACTACAGCTTATACACGCAGCAAAGAATTCTTAAACAATCTACGCACTTTCAATCCTCCCAAACCAGGAAACAAACACTGATAAAGTTGAATATCGTAGTGATTCATCACAATTACGTGTCATTTGACAGACTCTTGTATCCAAAGTGACTTACAAGTAGGTAATTTCTACACCTGAATAGTGAAGGTCTAAGGAGCAGGAGCATGTGGATCGGAGTTGTTCTGGAATGAGGGGGTGAAGATTGTATTCATGGCACAACACTATAAGGTGAGGACATTTTTGGATGGATTATATGATGATGCTTGATCACTTATTTCACATTTTGGTTCTTTAAGAAAACCACAAACCCAAATAAATCAAAATAGGATTACAGGGGAAAAAATAGATTTTGGACCAAAACAAAAAAAACTAAATAAGTGAACGAACACGATATACAGAGAGAGAAATGTGATTAATTCTCCATGTGGTCGTGTTTGAAAGCTCTGGGAGAGGAGGACAGTGGTTTGTGTAGGATGGAGGAGCTGATAAGAGCAGTGTGGTTTCACACAGGGCTAACGAGGCCTTCATCCCCCCCCCACTGTGCTGACAGCTCACGCTGCTTAATCCCTCCCGACCCCCAACCAGGGCTGATCCACACTGTTACTCAAACCTCATATAACCCTATTGGCATTATACGTGTGGAAACGTGGGTGGGGTGGGGTTCACGTGTACGCTAACGTCATTGTGTTACGTCTGTAAAAAAGATTTCCACACAAGCAGAAAAGTGCGTATCTTTAAAGACCTAATGATCACGACAGAGGCAACGGGGAATGGGGATTTTCTCTCTCATGCCATTACACGAAGAAAAAAGAAAATTCATTGTTTGTTTGTTTTTTTCTTGTGCCATGATGTGATTATATAATATAATATAAAATAGTCAAAACTTTTTTACATCTTTTATAAATATTTAAATATATTGATAATTGGGAAAATGTAATTATTTTGCAATTATATTCGCACCAAAAAAATTAAAACAAAACATTTTTCCAATTTTGTATTCTTTTTTTTTTTATTTGTCAAAATCCTGAAGGTTTAAAACTTTGAGCTTTAAACAAGAGATTTTATAAGAAATTATTTTTTTTTTTAATAAATACAATTAATTTCATTAATTAAATACTTGGAAAGAAACAATTAGAAGTATTTGCTTACAAACTTATTTTTGGAATTTTATAATATTTCTCAAAAATCTTAGTATTTTGATTTTAAAAAAAAAATAATAAATAAATAAATAAATCAGGACTTTAATAATACTAAATTTAATAACACTAAAATAAATTATTGTCAAAACTGCTAAGCTGAAAATATAAAAGTTGTCATGTTGTCAGTAAACCCTGACTGAAAATTATCCAGCTGTGAAAGCCACATCTGTCTAAGAGCTCTGAGACACTGAATTTATTCAGGGATTAATTTGATAGTGTTCTTACTGCTGGATGCTGCTGGAATGCTGTACTGGGACGATTCTGTGAGCTTCCTTGGAGTGGACAGACTGCTGACTTCCAAGATGGTCGAGTCCTTTGGAGTAGACCTAAAAAGACAGAAAAGGTAAAAGTATAGCAACTTGCAACAAATACACTGTATGGACAAAAGGGACACCAATGCATATGATTGGTTTGTACTTCCTGAACATTCCACATTTAGTCCGAATTTGCTAATAATAATAATAACCTCCACTCTTCTGGGAAGATGTTCCACTAGATTTTGTGGAAAGTGTGTGTGTTAGTTAACACACTTGTGTGTGTTAGATAATTCAGGTACTGATGTAGGTGAGGTAAAGAGGTCTGGTGTGCAGTCAGTGTATGAGTTCCAGTTCATCCCAAAGGTGTTCAGTAGGGTTGAGGTCAGAGCTCTGTAGCAGGAGATCCTCCACTTCAAGAGATGTCGGCTTTAAATATTGTTTGCTTTTCATCAGTTCCGCTATATTATGATGTTCTAACTGAACAGCTAATTGAAGTTCTCGCCGTCGAGCTCCTTCTCCGATTAAGACAGGCCGTTCTTAACTTTTATCATTCATTAGTTAATTATGAATAAATTGAGTCCCTGGTGGTCTAGTGGTTAGGAGGCGGCGCTCTCACCGCTGCAGCCCGGGTTCGATCCCCGGTCAGGGAACCAACCCCAGCCACTCTCAGTGCCGGTCCCAAGCCCGGATAAATTTGGAGGGTTGCGTTAGGAAGGGTATTCAGCGTAAAAACATGCGCCAAATCAAACATGCGGCTGATCCGCTGTGGCGCCCCCTAACGGGAGAAGCCGAAAGAAAATTTTGTTGAATATGAAGATATGCTACATTTGGAGAGAGAATGAGAATCAAATCTGGTGTTCAATAAATGTTCAATTGAAGCAATTTTCTATATCACGTCTTATTACTCATCTGTTCGGGTTCAAGTTTCATTTGTTATATGTACAGATGTCAGTTCCAGTTTTTACAATGAATTTCTCAAGTGAGGCTCCAGGCAAACTACACCAATATTAAATATTAAACATTAAACAATATAAAAAAAAAAAAAAAAAAAGAAAAGTAGAAAAAGGAGAGAAAAGCAATAATGAGGCATAAGAAAGTTATATATAAACTTTTTTATATATATATATGTTTACATATATGACATTAATATAATAAAATTATGGAAGACGGAGGATAACAAGTAGAATGTATATATTAGGTGTACAGACAATTTGTCTTTTAATAAGTAGAATTAATAAGATGATTAAAAATAAATAAATAAATAAATAAATAAATAAATAAATAAATAAAATCAGGCTCATATGGGGCAAAAAAAATCTGCATCATATATTGGCCATCGGCTGCCCTGATGTCTAAACCCGTATCGTCGACCTCTAGAATATATAAAGTCTTCAGAGGTCTCATCGGATTTATACCTGAACTACGGTGACAGAGGTCTTGATTAAAGTTGTCGCAGGTCATCACCAATATCCTGTGTGGCTTATAGTTTAGTTGATTTTTTTTACACACACACACACACACACACACACACACACACACACACACACACACACACACACACACACACACACGGCTAGCTGACGCTGCTTTATGACCCAGAGTAATAAATCACTTT
This sequence comes from Silurus aristotelis, assembly GCF_946808225.1. Lineage (NCBI taxonomy): Eukaryota > Metazoa > Chordata > Actinopteri > Siluriformes > Siluridae > Silurus > Silurus aristotelis. The sequence goes on along the minus strand of NC_139597.1, from coordinate 3,690,328 downwards.
GTCTCATGAAAGCTGTGAGCTGTAATAGCGGACCCGTAAACACGGACTAAAACGGCGCAACAACACACTTTAGCACAGCGGGGTCACCGACCTGCATTAGCCTAATGCGCTAAACCGTGGTGACTTAATGAACACAAATGAATTAGCATAGCGGCGGGCCGAGGTGAGGACGGAGACCACGACGGTGTCGGTGTGGAAACGACGGCTGACACACGGGTGTTTAATCTACAGAGGACTGCTGTGAGGTTGCTGCTGCAAGATGAGAAAAAAAAAAGAAAACAGTGCATCATAATTCGTCTCACACATCACTCCGGCGTGAGAATCGGTTTTCTGTGTTTGTGCTGAACAGCGGCGTGTACTGAGAAGGACAGGGTTGAGCTGCGGGGCGATTCGTAAGATTAAATATAAGAAGGAAGTGAGCTCAGACAGCTGAGGAAACTTTCTCTGATCCAGAGACAAACAAACAAATAAATGAAAAAGATAATTTTACAAAAAATTAAGCAGCTTCAAATTTGCCAATAAAGTCAGTTTCTAGGAAGTTTTTTTGCTGGTTGCTATGCTGACAGTCGGGTGTTGCTTGGTGGTTGCTATTGTATGATATTGTATTTACATTTAGTTTCGAATCACATGTTGATTGGTGGTTGCTATTATATTGCAGTTGATTTTAAAAGTGGTTGTTATGAAATTGAAGTTGGTTACTAGGGTGTTTCAGGATGGTTGCCATATTGACCGTGATCTCAACTACAGCTATTTACCGCCATTCTTCTGGGAAGATGTTCCACTAGATTTTATAAAGAATTGTACTCTTTCCGCAACAAAGGTGTGGTAGTAAAGTCAGCTAGTGATGTAGGTGAGGTAAGGAAGCCTGGGGTTCAAAAGGGTTGAGGGTCACAGCTCTACAGGAGATCTTCCACTCCAACCGTATAAAGCATTGTATTGCTGAAACAGGTTTGGGTCTCCTAGTTCAAGTTAAGGGAAACTTTTATGCTACTGCATCCAGACAGTTTGGGGAAGAACCACAGATGGCTGGAAAGTCAGATGTCCCAATACTTTTGCCATTAAAATGTAAATAGAATTCTCTAGTAAATCATTTGCTCCTGTCTCCATTTTGGTCACGACTTCTCTTTACATCGGATCTGGACAACGGACAAGAGCATCCTGTCCTTCGACGTTACTAACATTTTGTGCATTGACACACACACACACTCACTACAATTTCAAACTCGAGCGTTTTTAGTTTTTTTTTTTTACACTATGCAGGAAAAAACGACAGAATTTATTATTCTTTGTTTTTTTTGTTTTTTTTTATGACGACACATAATAACATCGTTTAACGCAATCGCGGAAACAATCCGCCGTATATTTTTTCTAAAATAAGCCCATTAACTGTGCCATTTCTGCCCGATTAGCGCACTAAGCTTAGAGCGCACGTGTAGATAACCGAGTGACGGCTGCCAGTTAGTTTATTGTTAATTACGCACTGGCTTTCCTTCGCTACGATAACCTCCGCAATACAAATGAGGAAAATTCTCATATTGTGATTTATTTTTTAAAAAATTGCACACATTCATCGCTGTGAAAAGTATTATTGTCTATCTGAAAAATGAAAATCGTGCAAAAAGAATCAGCATTAAAACACCAAAAATGTCCAAAATACCTCACAACGTCCCATAAACATGAGCAGAAAAAAGACAAAAAAAGAAAAAAAAAAAAAAAAAAGAAATAAAAAACGAAAAAGAAATCAGGCAAAAAAGAAAGAAAGAAAGAAAGAAAGAAAGAAAGAAAGAAAGAAAGAAAGAAAGAAAGAAAGAAAGAAAGAAAGAAAGAAAGAAAGAAAGAAAGAAAGAAAGAAAGAAAGAAAGAAAGAAAGAAAGAAAGAAAGAAAGAAAGAAAGAAACCAGGCAAACTAGAAAAAAGACTGAAAAAAAGACAGAAAGAAAAAAAGACTGAAAAAAAGACTGAAAAAAAGACTGAAAAAAAGAAAGAAAGAAAGAAAGCAATCAGGCAAACAAGAAAGCAAGAAAGCAAGAAAGCAAGAAAGAAAGAAAGAAAGAAAGAAAGAAAGAAAGAAAGAAAGAAAGAAAGAAAGAAAGAAAGAAAGAAAGAAAAAGGGGGAAAAGAGAAAAAAAAAAGATAGAAAAAGGAAAAAAAAGAGAAAAAAGAAAGGGAAAGAGGGGGGGGTGTGCCCCTTTACGAGTGGGAATCTGTAGAATGAGTAACTATTGCTGTGTAAATTAATTATGGACGTTTGATAAATTGTCACAGAGGCCATGTAATGGAGTATCATTAGAATGTCTAAGTGTGTAAGAATGTGTGTGTGTGTGTGTGTGTGTGTGTGTGTGCGCGCGCACACGCTCACCCTCCGAGCCGTCCTTTGTCCTTGCTCCGCTGCCCCACTCGGCTGGTGGACTTGATGTAGAGGTGGCGGTGCAGCTCATCGATCAGCACCAGATGAATGTTGAGCTTCTTGCTGTGCAGCTCCAGCCTCAGGTCACTCAGACCCTCCACCTGCAGCAGAGGCCCCTCCAGAGACTGTACTGCTGACACCTGCACACAACAACACACTACTGAGCGAGCTTAACACACACACACACACACACACACACACACACACACACACACACACACACACACACACACACACACACACACAGGATTCACTGTTAATGGCCTACTTTTCTCGTCTCTCTGCCGATCCCAATTCTGTTTCTCCTTATGCTTTCCTGCACTTTATCACACCATCTGCCCTTTTACATTCCTCTCTTTACAGCCATACCTGCCCATCACCTCCCCATTAAGGAACAAATTACCATTATAACTATTAAACACATTACATTATGTTGTTAACACTGTAGACGATGCACTGGTAAACTGATTTACTGAAAAATAAAATAATCAAATGTAACTAATAATACATAAAGATAAGAATAACATAACACTGAATGTTTTTACATATAAACCCCGCTACAACTAATAAAACGTTTTCACGTGCGTAGGTTTTAAGAGTGTAAAAAAATGTTTATAACAAATGAATGATGTCCTCCAACTTTTTTTGATGATTTATAAACTTCAATCAACATTAAATCAAATGGCAGAAACGGCCGATGAAAAACACTGCAGTCATATAAAAGCCAATACTCACATATAGGATATACAGTATATTACACAGGTGAGTATAATAATCAGATAAGAAAGAAGGGAATGGATATAAATAAATAAATAATCCTCAGGCTGGTTTATGATCTATAAAAAGAGTACAAGGTCATCTTTGTTTGGGGGGGGGGGGGTTTGTCGATACGATGATGAAGATGATAATGATGATAAAACAGTAAACATTACATTAAGCTGCTCTCAAGGTCAGTAGGGTCAGTAAAGTAAATAAAAGTAAATACATTTAAATCTAATCCTGACCTTCACTGCTCCTCACCTGACCACTGCTCCTTATCTGGCCACTGCTCCCCACCTGACCTGACCTCCACTGCTCCTCACCTGACCTCCACTGCTCCTCACCTGACCACTGCTCTCCACTGCTCCTCACCTGACCACTGCTCTCCACTGCTCCTCACCTGACCACTGCTCTCCACTGCTCCTCACCTGACCACTGCTCTCCACTGCTCCTCACCTGACCACTGCTCTCCACTGCTCCTCACCTGACCACTGCTCTCCACTGCTCCTCACCTGACCACTGCTCTCCACTGCTCCTCACCTGACCACTGCTCTCCACTGCTCCTCACCTGACCACTGCTCTCCACTGCTCCTCACCTGACCACTGCTCTCCACTGCTCCTCACCTGACCACTGCTCTCCACTGCTCCTCACCTGACCACTGCTCTCCACTGCTCCTCACCTGACCACTGCTCTCCACTGCTCTCCACTGCTCCTCACCTGACCTCCACTGCTCCTCACCTGACCACTGCTCTCCACTGCTCCTCACCTGACCACTGCTCTCCACTGCTCCTCACCTGACCACTGCTCTCCACTGCTCCTCACCTGACCACTGCTCTCCACTGCTCTCCACTGCTCCTCACCTGACCTCCACTGCTCCTCACCTGACCACTGCTCTCCACTGCTCCTCACCTGACCTGACCTCCACTGCTCCTCACCTGACCTGACCAGACCTCCACTGCTCTCATTTACTGCACAACTTACATATGTCCGTCCGTCCGTCCGTCTCTCTCTGGTTTTATCTGCACCAGTCTCTGTATCTGTGAGAGTCTCTCACTTTCTCTCTCTTTCCGGTCTATCTGTGTCCCTCTATTAATCACTGTATCTCTCTTTGTCTTTGGGTCTCTCTGGTTTTTTTCTGTGTAAATCTTATGGATCTTTTTATCTGTCTCTCTCCAGGTCTTTTTATTAATCTTTGTATTTCTCTTTATGTATCTCTGCATCTCTGTCTGTCTTGTGATTGTCTCTCCATCTCTCCATCCGTTTGTTTCTCAGACACTGTCAAGGGACAGACAATATCTTTGTTCTTGTTGCTCTTTTTCTTTTCTTTTCTCGCAGAGTCTCTGTTTTTCATCGACATTCTCTCTTTGTCTCTCGTTTGCCGTGTCTCTGCTGTGGTTTGTGTGTTTGTGTAGATGATAAATCTCTGTGTCGGAGATAATGTGAGGTTGTATATTATGATGAGGGGTTAATGGTGGACTGATAGCACTCAGGAGAGTCATCCTGGCATATCTGCACCTCGCCCCTCGTAAGCAGACAGGAAACGTTACACAGGTCAAGTGCGCGTGTTCATGTAAACGAGCGGGTTCGGCTGATTAACTATGATACACAAACTAACGCAATAACTTTCTGTGTCTGTTTTACTGCCAGGGCACTTTTCATAACGCAACATGATGGAGGCCAAACAGTGTATAATCTCAGCTCTATTACACAACTCACTCAGAGAGACAACACATGCACATGTTTCACTCTGAGCTGGAGCATCACTCTCACTCTCACACACACACACACACACACACACACACAGGCAGGGAGATAGATACATGCGCACACATGCACAAACACACACAGAGAAAAAACAGACAAATATACACAAACGCACACAGAAATGCAGACAGACAGACACTCACACAGACAGGCAGAAACACAAACACAGGCAGGGAGATAGATACACACACGCACGCACGCACGCACACACACACACACACACACAGTGAGACAGGCAGACAGACACTTGTAGGCAGGCAGATAGACACAGACAGATAGACGGGCAGACACGCAGACAGACGGGGAGACACGCAGACAGACGGGCAGACAGACAGACAGACGGGCAGACAGACAGACGGGCGGGCAGACAGACAGACGGGCGGGCAGACAGACAGACGGGCAGACAGACAGACGGGCAGACAGACGGGCAGACAGACGGGCAGATGGGCAGACACACAGACAAACACACACACACAGACACACTTTATACAGGACTACCATTTAAAATTATTTATTATTCAGCTTCTTTGCCCACCTATTCATCTTTCCCTGTGTTTTTCTTGCATCTGTTGGTCATTGTGTCCACCTGTCCGTCCATTTCCTGTTCTCACCTTCACTCTCCAATCATCTCCGTAAAAAAAGTCATAATGTTATCCATCTCTGTCTCTCCATCTCTAACTGTCCATCCTCCACTCTCTATTTTCATGTTTTTCATTTCCTTCCATCCATCAACATCATCTTCAACCCATCTATTACTCTTGCTCTCTTTCAGTTCATCCACTTTGTCCCTTTCTGTCTCTCTATATGTGTCTCTCTCTCGGTCTGTCTGTCTTTTCATCAGTGTCTCTCTTTCTCTGTCCGTTCCATCCACCACTCTCTGTTCCTCCCCATCAGTGCCTCTATTTTACTCATTTGCCGTCTGTTTGTCTCTCAATTCTTTTATTTCTCTCTTAAAGTAGTTGCATTATGTTGTATTTTAATATTTAATCACTTCTCCCAGGTGTAATGACATTTTCTTTTTGTATCTTTCAGCGTCACTCACTTTTGTCCACGTTCCAAATTTCAGGATACAAAGCGATCATTTACAGCTTCTCTTTTCTTCTTTTTTTCTTCCAGCTTTAACAAGTGCAAATGTTTGTACCCCCTACCTGTTTGTACCTTTCAAAACTGTTACACTTTTTTTTTTATAGTGAAAATGTGAGTAGATCCTGCAACAAGACATGAATTCAAATGATAATGGGGGAAAATAAATAAATATATAAAAATCAAATCAATGGACCATCTCCTTATCCAGGTATGATCTAAAAAAGGCAGAGCAGGACATCTGGCAACGATTTCAAACAATGCGTCAAGAAGAACGAGCAAAAATTGGCCAGTTGCTAATAGCAGGAAAGGACATCTTGAAGTTTAGAAGAAACAACCGAAGCACAACTCGGCATGTTATATTTAAATTTAACATATACTGAGACGATTATTTATTTATATTCTGTTTTCCACCCATAATCGCGGAATCTCCAGGTGACGTTCCCGCTGTAATGTCGGAAAGCGTTCGTATATCGTGATAAATGATGTCCCATATGATGCTCTTTCCCTAGAAAGATCACGGGAGTCGAAACTTTTTGTCCTTATTCATGTAACTGAGCACCATTCTGACTCACCAGCATGTCGGTGGCATGGAGATAATGCTTGCTGGCCATGCAGGTCTCCAGTTTCTGAGGGACCTGCTTGATGTTCTCGATCTCGTCCAACAGCTCGAGGACGTGCTTGTGCTCGATGCCCTCGATCCACAGCTTCCTCAACTCGTCCCTCTTGCAGTGGAGCAGCATCTTACACGACAGCAGGTTCTCCTTCACCTAAGAGGGAACAGACGTGACATTATTCTAAGCAGTGATGAAGATGTTAAAGACGTGGAGATCCTGTACTTATGGTATATAGTGATAGATAGCTACTAGAACTACGAGATGCTAGGGGTCCATTCTCCTGGTGTCTCCATTGTGTGAAGAATGTTATAGATGAAAACTGTGTGTGTGTGTGTGTGTGTGTGTGTGTGTGTGTGGGACCTGTTTGATCTTGTTGCGCGAGCTGGTGATCCTCTCGGTGATGCTCTGGTAGGTGCGGATGGCCGTAGTGAGCTCCGTGTAGTGCTGAACGATGAGCTGATCCAGATCGCGGTCGCATTTCTCGTAGGCCTCCTCCAGGCGACTCTTCTCCGTCTCCCGGTCCTGCACATCGTCGCTGCAAGACAGAGTCCTGCGCAAAACAGGAGGAGATGGAGATTTGCTTTGGAAGTTCAGATCCACGCTGAACGACTTGCACGTCGTCGGTATTAATGGAAATCAAACAGATAAGCACCTGAAGCGTGTTGTTCTTTTACTAAACCGTTACCACAAAGTTGTAAGTAGTAACATGAGTAGTAACTTTCTCTGATTCTTTATTAGAAAATGAATATTCAATAATAACTACTTTCTCCTCCCTAATTAAAAAAACACACTTTAAAGACAAACTTTTTGCCTAGTGAAAATAGTTTAATATTTGTGCTTCAAGCTCCTGCCTCTGTATTGACTCTCCCGTCACGTTACCCAGAATGCCTGGCTGATAAAAGTGTAGTGGGAATTAAACTTATCTCCTCATCTCTAGCGATGTAGCGACGCTTTAATCCGTTTAATCTCTCCAGCTCTCTCAACTCGTCACCCGTACGCTCTTCTCAAACCTTTAACCTGCACTAACGTCTAATAGAGTTAGAGTTCTACAATCTCACACAGAAAGAAAGAAAGAAAGAAAGAAAGAAAGAAAGAAAGAAAGAAAGAAAGAAAGAAAGAAAGAAAGAAAGAAAGAGCAATCAGGCAAACAAGAAAGAAAGAAAGAAAGAAAGAAAGAAAGAAAGAAAGAAAGAAAGAAAGAAAGAAAGAAAGAAAGCAAACAAGAAAGAAAGAAAGAAAGAAAGAAGCAAGCAGGCAAAGAAAGAAAGAAAAAGAAAGAAAGAAAGAAAGAAAGAAAGAAAGAAAGAAAGAGAAAGAAAGAAAGAAAGAAAGAAAGAAAGAAAGAAAGAAAGAAAGAAAGAAAAAGAAAGAAAGAAAAAGAAAGAAAGAAAAAGAAAGAAAGAAAGAAAGAAAGAAAAAGAAAGAAAGAAAAAGAAAGAAAGAAAGAAAGAAAGAAAGAAAGAAAGAAAGAAAGAAAGAAAGAAAGAAAAAGAAAGAAAGAAAGAAAGAAAGAAAAAGAAAGAAAGAAAGAAAGAAAGAAAGAAAGAAAGAAAGAAAGAAAGAAAGAAAGAAAAAGAAAGAAAGAAAGAAAGAAAGAAAGAAAGAAAGAAAACAAGAAAGAAAACAAGAAAGAAAACAAGAAAGAAAACAAGAAAGAAAGAAAGAAAGAAAGAAAGAAAGAAGCAAGCAGGCAAAGAAAGAAAGAAAAAGAAAGAAAGAAAGAAAAAGAAAGAAAGAAAGAAAGAAAGAAAGAAAGAAAGAAAGAAAGAAAGAAAGAAAGAAAGAAAGAAAGAAAGATGCAAGCAGGCAAAGAAAGAAAGAAAGAAAGAAAGAAAGAAAGAAAGAAAGAAAGAAAGAAAGAAAGAAAATATCTGTAAAGCAGCTTCGGGACAATATCCATTGTTAAAGGCGTTTACAAATAAAAATGGATTGAATTTGAATACATCACCTTTTAATATAAAAATCATCCCGGCCAATAGCGCTTCAGAGGAACTTCTACACACTACACACTACACTACACTACACACTACACTACACACTACACTACACACTACACTACACACTACACTACACACTACACTACACACTACACTACACACTACACTACACACTACACTACACACTACACTACACACTACACTACACACTACACTACACACTACACGTCTATGTCAAACAGCACAATTTCTTTTCAACACATGTGCTGCAATTGTGTGCTTTCTTGCTGAATAACCCAAACCTTTAAAGACGGGGAGAAAAAGACAAATTAAAGTAATTCTAAGAGAAAAATCGGATGTATATCCTGAATATTGTGCTTGTTTGGGATCATTTACATAGGACTTGTCAATAAAGGAAGCTTTCTGGTGGGCATGAGTACATTTAACTGTAGCAGCTGTATATATTTTTGCTAAATAAATACCGGAACCATAATATATACATATAAACCCGAAATAAATAACAATAAGATTAATAATGCTGAACTGTCAGTTCTCTTCAACAGTAAACACACAGTAGCTAAAAACTAGCACGCTAACTAGCCGACTTGCTAATGTTTTGGTCCCGCTTTTACGGTTTTCAATTGTTTTTCGACACCGAAACAAAGACACGACCAAACAGAAAGGATACAAAACACTGCAATTACCTTATAACAGAGATTAATAAACTGGAAGGGTCTTTGCTTTTGGACACGGCGGTCCTGTATCTCCCGGTGTCAGCTGCCATTTTTCCGCTGCTACTCCCAAGATGTGGCAAGCGAACGGAGGCAAATCAGCCAATCATTAGCCGTCGTCAGGCAGAATTCAAAATTATTAGCCAATGAGGATAAAGCTTCGGTTTCCGGTTGCGATGGGAGTGATTTCATGGGAAGTGTAGTTTATAGGCTGGAGAGGTTTTCGATAGAGATGAGCGATATCACTTATTTCCTTGTCGATCCGATTAACAACACTTTTAGTATGGTCGATATCGATACCAATCGATACCGATACCAATTCTTATAATTAATGGTTTATTATGTGAAATTTATATATTTATAGCTTTTAATGGTTAAATCAGTCCACCTCTTAACCCCATCATTATTACCATTATTACAAAAATTATACAGTAACTCAGTATCACCGAGTGCTCCATCACAGACAGGAATCTTATACAGTGAGAATGAATGCAATACTAAAACAAGAGACCCAATGAACACAATTTAACGTGTCTCCTTTCACTGGAGCCACAGCTGTAATTCCCACATACATCATCTCTAACAGAAGCGTCTATATTAACCTGGTAAAATGTGAATATTTTCTTAACACTTTTATTTCAGTGCATTACGGTTTTCCTGGGGATTAAAGTTTTGCACAAATTCTAAGCCTGGATTCAGAAAGTATTCAGACCCCCATCACTTTTTATTATGTTATATTGCAGCCTGATGTGAAGTGAAAAGAGAAATCTAGAAATGATTTTTTTTTATAAAAAAAAAAAACGAAATATTATAAGTATCATAAGTATTTAGACCTTTTGCAACAACACTTGAACATGCGCTCAGGTGCTTTTCATTTGTTTGACTGTTGCTAAGATGTTTCTACACCTTGATAATAGTCCACCTGTTGAAATTGTTTATTGATTGGACATGATTTGGAAGGCAAACACCTCTCTATAGAAGGCCTCAACGCTGACAATGCATATCAAAACCATGAGGTTAAAGAAAGTGCATATCTCAGAAACAGGATTGTTGCAATACACAGAACTGGGGAAGGTTCTGTGTATTGAACAGAACCAAAATTCTCCATGATTCTCCATGATTTTTAAATGAAGGAAATGTGGCACAACCAGGGCTCTTACAAGTGCTGGTTGAACAAGACACAGCCAAGAAAATACAGAAGTGGCTTACAAGCAACTCTGTGAATGTCCTCGAGTGACCCAGTGAGAGCTCTGACTTGAAACCTATTGACCATGAGCTTGAGAGGATTTGCCATTAAGAATGTCAGAAAATCCCCCAAACCATGTGTGTTGCTTTACACCTGAAAAAAAACCTTGAGGCTGTAATTGTTGCCAGAGGTGCTGCTACTGAGTACTGAGTAAAGGCTCTGAATACTTAAGTTCATGCTACATTTCATTTGTATTTATTGATTAAAAAATACAATTTACAGACATTTCTAGAATTCTGTTTTATATATATAAATAAGATCAAGATCTTGTAGTCTCTATGAGTATCTGATGTCAACTTCGGTCCCTGCACCAAACCTTGGGGTATGATATATTCACATTTTATTGTCATTTGTTTTGTTCATTTTTACCATTGTTATTATTGTTATTTTTATAATTGCTTCAAAAAAAAATTATCAATCAGTATAACCAAAGAAAGCGATGAATTATGATCGCTAATGTGTAATAATAATAATGTGTAATAATGTGTGAAAGCATTAGTTTCTAGTCTCTACCAGTTGCAGGTGCAATGACGTCAGGTTTGAAGGTCATGGACAGTAGACAGGACATGGACATGAATCTGGTTAAAATGTTATTTTGATGGAAGGTACTTGCCACCATTATGTTATTATGTTAATAAAATGTAAAATACTAAAAATTCTAAAGATAGTGGTGGCAGATGAGGTTACCATTGACAAAAAAAATTAAAAAATTGCTATGTAGGCTGTAAGAAAAAGTATTAAAAAGCTTTTTTTTCCTGTTGTTTTGGACACTTTCATGGAAACGGTCTGACTTTGTTTCTGTGGGGAAAAACCCAGATTCTTTGACATCACAATCCTAAAATCTGTACTGTGTCTATTATTTTTAATTGTAGTCTTAACTTTTAAACTGAATTTGTTTGTTCTGGTTTCAATTAGCTGTAATCAGGGTTTTAAATGACAATCGACTGTCCTTTTCTTCTGACCATGTCGATTCCACCTTCACAACATCAAGAGAATTCATCTATTTCTGTCCACACAGCCAACTCAGGTGCTTGTTCATTCCCTCATCATCTCAAGACAGGACTACTGCTATTTGCTCCTGGCCGGTCTGCCTCTGAAAGACATTTGACCTCTGCAGCTGATCCAGAATCCAGTCTCACAACTTCTTTTTTACCTCCTGAGGTTCAACCACATCATGCCGCTGCTATTCTCATTCCATCGGCTCCCACTGTATTTTAAAGCATGGTGATTATTATGGGGTTGTTCACTGTAATATGTTAATAATTTAACAGAATTATCGCAATCATTTGGTTAATTTACTAAAAATTTTATTTTTAATAATTTTACATAAATTTTGTACATAATTTACCATACTATATAAACTGTATAAACTTTACAGTATGTAAAGTGGCAGTAGGAGCGTGAACGACCGGCGTTTCACGAGTGGAGGGCGGTTACATTTGCATGCCACCTGAAAATGTAATCATATTTAAAATTTTGTTATATCACTATCTATATCACTATAAGATAAAAAAAATAAAAATAAAAATCGCACGTCGTACCATTGTAACTTAGGAACCATCTGTATACACAACTGTTATCCTGGGCTATATGTCTAAAAAATATATATTATTTCATGCCTAATTTAAATATTAATGTAGTATATTTCCAATATCTTAATTCTATTGTATTATGATCGCATGGTGCACTTGTCCAGCCAGATTAGCAATGTAAGAAGAAAAGGACAGTTGATTGTCCAATGTATTCTAAAGGGTGCAGGGACCTAAGGTGACATTAGAAAGTTGTCCATATATATATATATTGTTCTGTACTAAAAATATATAAAAAAAACGACTTTTTAAGCTCATTTAACACGAGTTAAAACAAAAATATTTGTTGCGCACTTAAATTTAAATAAATACTTTAGGTTTAACTGCATATCAGTAATTTGTTGATTTCAATATTTTCTGAACGGATTTGTTGCGTTTCTTCTTCACAAAGGTTAAAGCTACATGGTGCGTCATCATCATCATTTTCTCCCGCTTATCCGTAATTCGGGTCGCGGGGGCAGCAGTCTAAGCAGGCCCCCGCCTTCGACTGCTGCCCAATCCTCACAGCACCGTCCCTTACGGTCCCTCCTGCAGGTGGTGAGCCCACGGGAAGGCGGCCCCACGTCACAGACCTTGATATTTCCCTCGTAAAGGACCCCTGGAGCATAGAGGGTTAAGGGCCTTGCTCAAGGGCCCAAGAGTGGCAGCTTGGCGATACCGGGGCTTGAACCCCAGACCTTCCGATCGGCAACCCAGCGCCTTAACCGCTGGAGCCACCACTCCCCCACCACATGGTGCGTCTTTCATTAAAAGATTTGAATAATTACAGAATAGCAAAATAGAACCCTGTGAGAATTAAAAGTTTTCAGTGTGACATTTTTCGGATCATTTCTTTTATAAATCCGTATCTTAATCGTTTTGGATATCCGTGATGTCTGAGCTAGCCTTGTTTCTCTGCAGCAAGCAGAGAGATACCTTCCTTTTGGTATCTTTTGGCAATTTTTGCAGCAAACAAACCGAGCAAGAAAGGCCATTGATCCCGATGGAGAGGGTCGATGAGTCGGAGAGCCTGCGCTTTGATTGATGTCTCTGGGGACTGTACAGATAACAAAAGTGTGCAAGCTTTTGTGTTTCCTCTAGAAAAGAGAAACAATCACAAAGCCTCTCGAGTCTAGTTCTCAGAGCCAAGGTTAATTCCGTGGTCTTATCAGCTTCCTTTACAGCCAACAGTCCATCAGTCCATGGCTAATCTGATCTCGTTTACTGATGACAATGTGCTGAGGTTTCTTCTCGTCACATCGCACAGTTTACACTGGTGCTCCCTAAACTGGGACTAAAAAATAAATGAGGATAAAGAACTGGTAAAAGAGGAAAAAAAAAAAAAAAAAAAAAAGACCCCCAGGGCTATACTTGTATTTTATGTTACCTTGAGAATACGGAGAAAGACAAGGAGTCTAATGCTAAGTTGGGACTCTTAGTGGGAACTATTATATGTATAAGTGTTTCTACAGAGCTGCTGAGGTGACACTTGGGTTCATTTTAATAGGGCGTGGCCACAAACTAATCCATTCAAACCGATATTTTTAGGTCATGAATGATAATGATAGGCATAATAATGCCTATAGGTTTGTTCCTTATAAAAGTTTATCCATAATGAGTGAAATGTTTCTTAGATGGCATGAGGAAAAAACCTTGAGAGAAACCAGATTCAAAACTGCGTGTCATTTGCAGACGAGTCGAATCTAAGGTGTTTAATGTGTCCTTGGTGAATGAGTCGACTCTTTGTGGTGATTGATGTGTCATTGGTGAATGAGTTGATCCTTCAAGGTGACTGTTGTGTCCTTGATGAAAGAGTCGACTAATTGAGCTGATCAGTGTGTTTATTGTAAATAAATCGACTTTGAGGCAATTGTTGTGTCCTTGGTGAATGAGTCGACTTTTTGAGGTCATTGTTGTGTCCTTGGTAAATGAGTCGACTTTTTGAGGTGATTGTTGTGTCATTAGTTAATGAATCGACTCTTTGAGGCGATTGTTGTGTTCTTAGTTAATAAATCGACTCTTTAAGGTGATTGTTGTGTTCTTGGAGAATGAGTTGACCCTTTGAGGTGGTTGATGTGTCTTTGCTGAATGAATGTTCTTTAATGTGGTTGATGTGTCCTTAGGCAATAAATCAACTTTTTGAGATGATAATTGTGTCCTTAGTTAATCAATCGACTCTTCGAGGTGATTGTTGTGTCCTTGGTAAACGAGTTGACTTTTTAAGATGATTGATGTGTCCTTAGCGAATTAATCGACTCTTTGAGGTGACTGATGTGTCCTTGGCAAATGAGTCGACTCTTTGAGGTGACTGATGTGTCTTTAGCGAGTGAGTCGACTCTTTGAAGTAACTGATGTGTCTTTAGCGAGTGAGTCGACTCTTTGAAGTGACTGATGTGTCCTTGTTGAATGAGTCGACTCTTTGAGTTGACTGATGTGTTCTTGGCAAATGAGTAGACTCTTTGAGGTGACTGATGTGTCCTTGGCAAATGAGTCGACTCTTTGAGGTGACTGATTTGTCTTTAGCGGGTGAGTCGACTCTTTGAAGTGACTGATGTGTCCTTGTTGAATGAGTCGACTCTTTGAGTTGACTAATGTGTCCTTGGCAAATAAGTCAACTTTTTGATTTGACTAATGGGTTTTTTTGGCAAATGAGTCGACTCTGTGAGGTGACTGATGTGTCTTTGGCGAATAAGTCGACTCTGTGAGGTGACTAATGTGTCTATGGTGAATGAGTCGACTCTTTGAGGTGACTGATAAGTCCTTGTTGAATGAGTTGACTCTTTGAGGTGACTGATGAGTCCTTGTTGAATGAGTCAACTCTTTGAGGTGATTGATGAGTCATTTGCAGACGTGTCAACTCACTAAAGTGATTGATGTGTTTGTTGTAAATCGGTCGACGCTTTAAGGTGATCAGTGTGTTGTTTGCTGAATAAGAGGTAAATCTTTGAGTCAGACAAAACATTTGGGTGCTGGAATGAGATCCTGTAAAATGAAAATGAATCTACTCAATGGTGCAAAGACACAGCATGCACAGTAAGCCAGCCATTAGGGTTGCACAAGCCAGTGCAGTCTTAGTGCCGGTCCCAAGCACGGATAAATGGGGAGGGTTACGTTAGGAAGGGCATCCAGCGTAAAACTCCAAATCAAATATGCGGATAACGAAGGAGAAATTTATACCAGTTTTTACCATTACCATTACAATTACCATTATTGTCTTAATAGCTGGCAACAAAAGTGAGTTCACACTAAGTGAACATGTCAAAACTGTGTCCAAAGAAAACAAAGCTCATAAGCAGTTCCAGGGTTCAGAGCTGACAAACAAAGCAATATGGAAGCAAAGGCAAAAACACAGTCCAATAACCAGTCCAGAAATCCGAGAGCCAGAAGACAGAGCAATGCAGGAAAAAGACAAAATCAGAATCCAGAAACAGTCCAAAAATCTGAGAGCTGTAAAACAGAGCAACAAAGGCAGAGCAAAAACAAATTCCAGAATCAAACCAAAGTCCAAACCGGGTAACCAGGGAGGCAGAGCAGAACAGGGATCAGAATCTGGAAACAGGAACCAGAACAGGCAGGATGGCAAGAATAATCTCAGGGACATAGGTAAAATGTTGAGATAATCTGACACAGAGTATTTGTCCTTCGTGTCCTTAAATAAGAAAAATGGCAAGATGGCCGCCAGCCAGATCCACGAAACCATAAGGTCCTGACACAAGTTGTTGCTGGGATCCTTTTCCATTCCTCCATAATCACCTCACAGAGCTGCTGGATGTTAGACACATGTCGCTCCTCCACCTTACCCACGAGGCATACGATTGCTCAATAAGATTCAGGTCTGGAGACATGCTTGGCCACTCCATCACCTTCATCTTCAGCAAGGCAGTTGTCATCACAGTGGTGTTTTTGGGGTCGTTATTATGTTGGAAAATCTGCTGCATCATGTTCTGCCAAACAGCACGAGGGCTCGACTTCTTTGATGGACCCTTGTGAGGTCTGTTCCGAGTGGAACCCATCTTGGAAAACCTCTGTATGACTGTACTGTAACTCAGTTTCAGGGTGATACCGACCTTCTTATTCTCAGTTCCTCAGAGAGTCTTTACCATGAGGTGCCACGCTGAACATCCAAATTTGCTTGCTAACGTGCAGCTGTTATCACTGAGGGTGTACTTACTTTTGTTGTCAGTTATTTAAACAATAACGGCTGTATGTTTAGTTATTTTCAGAGCACAATAAATCTAAACTGCTATTCAAGCTGCACATTGACTCTAAAATACATCCAAGTTTCATTTCTATAGTATTGTCCCTTTAAAAGATATTGAAACGGTTGCTGAAATGTGAGGGGTGCACTTACTTTTCTGTGATACTGTATACACTTTTTAGCCCATAATGACAGTGAAAACAGAATTCTTGAAATGTTTGTACATTTTATTTTAAATAGCACACGTACATAAGCATTTTTCAGACCCTTCGCAACAACACTTGATTAGTTTGGGTGCCTCCTATTGTTCTTGATCGTTGCTGAGATGTTTTTACACCTCGATTATAGTCCACCTATTGATTGGACGTGATTTGAAGGCATGAGGTCAGAGGAACTGCCTGAAGGGCTCAGAAACAGGATCGTTGCAAGGCGCAGATCTTGGGAAGGCGACAAATAATTGCTGTTGCATTGAAGATCTCCAAGAGCACAGTGGCCTCCATAATTCTCAAATGGATGAAGTGCAGACAAGGTTCAGGTGCCTGTTGATTGTAGTTTTTTTGTGTAAGTACATAGGTCGATAGAGAAAAACATGGAAATACAGAGGTTCTGTTCTGGCACTCCTTTTTGTGAATAATAAGTATATGGAAATGCGTTTTGTTACCTGAAGCTATGAGATCTTTCAAGAATGACTATGCATTTTTTTATTAAATTCTTTTTGCCACCCCGTACCAACCAATTGGTCATGATTATTACAAGTAAAGTAAAACTCCGCGTCCTTACTTCACATGTAAAACTGTCATTGGTGTGAACGGACCATTTCAGCAATACATCTTAGTAACGCAAATGCTCGAAATGACATAATGCAGATTAATCACGTTCGCTTAACAAGCTAATGGGCCGCGGCGTTTTCGCCGCCAAGGATGGCTGCTTGCAAACATTCGAGAGCTGGAGAAAGCTGCATTTAGAAGCAAATGAGCTGATCATCGAGCTCTCGCACTAGTGCCAAGAATTAAAGTGTCCAAATTTCAGTTAGCAGGAAACGTCTTTCTTGTTGTTGCGGCCATTTTTTTCAGCTTCTTACCAAGGTCATCCATCAGATTTCTTCTGTAACTGGAACAGCACGGACCCTGACCACAAATTTGAAACTCTCACATATTTGTTGCATCAGAAAATTACACTAAAGAACCGGAACACCTGACATTTGCACCAGATGCATTCCAGATAAAGTAATGTAATTATTTAATGGTATTTATTTCACCTACTATTTGCTCGTGAATCTTGTTGGTCAATTTCTTTGATCATCGTCCTCATAGTCTCTTGATAAACAACATCTCCTCTTCAAATAGCACATGGAAACCATCCATATCCTTCAAACTGTACAAAGGAGGCGATTTTGTCAATGTCTGTCTGATTTAATAAATAAATATTAGATAAATTAAGTTTCCTACAAAACCACTGCAGTGTCGGTTTACTGATCATAACCGTGCTGATATTTATTTTATTTTATTTTCGTAATTTCAACTTAATTTTTAAAATGTGTCGACTTTGTTCTCATTATTTTTACTAAATTTTTTTAAATATTTCAACTTTGTTTTTATCATTCTGACTTTTATTTTTATATTTTGACCTTTTTCTCATAATTTTGACTTTGTTCTTATAATTTTTTATATTTTATAAAAAATTTAATAAAATTATTTAATACAATTTTAATATTTAGACTTTATTCTTAGAATTTAGACTTTTTTTCAAGATATTTTGACTTTGTTCTCATAATTCCGACAATTTTTTTTTTTTATATTTCGACTTTGTTTTTCATAATTTTGATTTTTTTTATATATATATATATATATATATATATATATATATATATATATATATATATATATATATATATATATATATTTCAACCTTGTTTTAAATAAAAAAAAATTTTTATATTTCGACTTTATTCTTATAATTTTTTTTATTTTTTTTTTATTAAAAATATTTTGGCTTTGTTTTCATAATTGTGACTATTTTTTTTTACTTTGTTCTCATAATTTTGACTTAAATTTTTTACAAATATTTTGACTTTATTCTCGTTATCTTAAATATTTTTTTTTATATATTTATATATTTATTTATTTTCTAATATATGATTACAGATGTGGTGACAGGAATTCTTATGTTTTACTCAAGTTTCCAGTGGCCCATGTTTCTGATTTCCTCCTGGTCAAAATCATGATGTTGGTAATGTTCAGAATATTACAAATCACATTAATCACTTACTCTGTCTCAATGAAAACCAGACTGACTAAGTGGTGTTGCTGAATTATTGTTCGTATTTATATAAAGAACTTTAACATTTCTTTTTAAAAAAAAACGTTGGCTGCCCACATCGGGGTGTGTGACGAGGAGGACGAGGTGTCAAGTCAAGTCAAGAAGCCTTTATTGTCATTTCATATATAGCTAATGAAACAGTAAAAACACAGTAAAAATGAGACAGTGAGCGACATCACACGACGTAAAGCTACATAACAGAACACATTAACATTTATGCCATTTGGCAGACGCACATATCCAGAGCTGAGAACTGAGCAGGGGAGGGTTAAGGCCCAACAGTGGCAGCTTGGTGGTAGTGGGATTTGTGACCTTCTGATCCAAAGTTCAAAGCCTTAACCACTGAGCTACAACCATTTAAGAACACAATACTGAAGACTAAAATAAGTGTCCTCGCCACATAAAGTGCATCGTGTGCAGCCTGGTACAAACAGTGCAGACAAAAACCGGTGCAGACAGACAACACAAGACAGTGTGGAACAGATACACAAAATAGCGCCGACCAATAAACCTACTGTATACTACATTCAGTAATGAGCAAAAACAGCAGTCGAGAGGCTCAAAACAGCACGTAAACTGTATAACATAATTAAATATAAATACACGGTGGTGGAATAGATTGAGATAAGTAATGAGTGTGTGTTGAGTTTAAGGTGTACAGTTCAGTAACACACAGTTGAATAAGTGTGAGTGTGTGTGTGTGTGTTATGTACAGTTCAGTTCTATGTGTTGAGGAGCCTGATGGATTGAGAGGAAAAACTGTTGCACAGTCTGGATGTGAGGCCCGAATGCTTCAGAACATGGTATTGTCAGAACATTGACGGGTAATACTCCCCAAGGTCAAAGTAGAGAAAACCTAAACCTATCTGGTTATGCTTTGGAAAGGACAAAGCCGATTTTGCCGATTCGTGTGAGCGCCATGTGAGGACGGATCTTTATTTACAGCCGGTTTACTTTGAGCAGCACGAGCACTGTGACGGGGAAAGACTTTAAATTTGTGTATGTATGACACGTTGAATTTGAGCTGATCGACTGTACAGTGACATTTCATCAGGAGCTGACTTTCGAAATACTGAAGAAAAAAGTACAAATCCGTAAATAAAAACTGCAATCGCAGCTAGATGGACATGGCCGAGGAATAATAATAATAAGTTCAGCTGGTCCAGGTGACCTTTCGTATTTTTCTTCCTGTCATCGCCAACGTTTTTACGACAGTCTAGCGCCATGGACTTCATGTCCAGCTCTGAGAATTTCTCTTCAAAGAAGAAAATCCTGACAATTCAACATTTTGAGGGAGAGAAGAAATAAAGGGTGGAGGGAATGAAAGTAGAACAGTTAAATAGATCATATATTTAGAAAATTTTATATTACAAGTAAAACACACACACACACACACACACACACACACACACACACACACACACACACACACACACTTATATACAAAGTTGAATTCTTTCTTTGCATATCCCAGCTTAGCAGAAAGCTAAGATCAGAGCACAGAGTTAGCCATGATACAGCACCCCCAGGAGCAAAGAGGTTTAAGGGCCTTGCTCAAGGGCCCATAGGAGCAAACCTTTTGAGCAGTACACAGTTTTATCCATTGTGCCATCACTAGCCTGGGGAGGAAGGGAGTGTTGCATAAGGGTAGGGGTGTAGGGCATGTAACATAGACTAGGTAGGGAAGGGTGTTGGGGAAGGCAGGCAGGCAGGGTGGTGCGGGTGGCAGAGTGGTGTGATAGTCCAGGAAGGGAAGGAGAGATGGGAATGAGCTGGAGCTACAGTTTTGGGTAAGGAATGCCATTGACAGTCCGAACAATATGTAAATAAATGTTTTACACACTTTTAAAATGCTATACATTTCCAAACATAAATAAAAAAGAGCCATGTAACTACCATATCGCTATTTTTCTAGAAGGCTGATGGATACCTGGAGCATTTATTAATAAACCACAAACTTTTTACATCTTACTTTTTTTTTTTTTTTAGATATTCAACCTGCCTGCTGTTACAAATCTCAAAAGCTAATAGACTTTACTGTTGCTGTCTTTTTTTTTCTTCTCCTGCCAGTCTGCCTGAGGCTAAAGCACAGGAGAGCAGGAGAAGTCTGAAATGTGTGCTGCAGGTTCATAGGAACAGAACTGAGAGTCACTGAGAACTGAAATGGAGCTCAGTCTGTTCACCAGGGTTTGGTAATCAGGTGCAACCTCAATCGCCTGAGCACCTCGAATGTTATTTCCACTGAGGTGCCTGAGGAGATCGCAATTCTGCTGGGGGAAAGAAAAATCAATTCTGGATATAAAACAAATGTTTACCTGTGGAATAGTCTGGAACTGGATAGTATTTAGGTAGAAGGTGGGAAATTAGGGATTTACAGAAACTATTGAGATAACTATATATATATATATATATATACAGATACAGTGAGGAAAATAAGTATTTGAACACCTGAGAAAGTCAATGTTAATATTTGGTACAGTAGCTTTTGTTTGCAATTACAGAGGTCAAACGTTTCCTGTAGTTTTTCACCAGGTTTGCACACACTGCAGGAGGGATTTTGGCCCACTCCTCCACACAGATCAGTCAGGTTTCTGGCCTGTCGCTGAGAAACACGGAGTTTGAGCTCCCTCCAAAGATTCTCTATTGGGTTTAGGTTTGGAGACTGGCTAGGCCATGCCAGAACCTTGATATGCTTCTTACAGAGCCACTCCTTGGTTATCCTGGCTGTGTGCTTCGGGTCATTGTCATGTTGGAAGACCCAGCCTCGACCCATCTTCAATGCTCTAACTGAGGGAAGGAGGATGTTTCCCAAAATCTCGCAATACATGGCCCCGGTCATCCTCTCCTTAATACAGTGCAGTCGCCCTGTCCCATGTGCAGAAAAACAGCCCCAAAGCATGATGCTACCACCCCCATGCTTCACAGTAGGGATGGTGTTCTTGGGATGGTACTCATCAATCTTCTTCCTCCAAACACGTTTAGTGGAATTATGACCCAAAAGTTTTATTTTGGTCCCATCTGACCACATGACTTTCTCCCATGACTCCTCTGGATCATCCAAATGGTCATTGGCAAACTTAAGACATGCCTGGACATGTGCTGGTTTAAGCAGGGGAACCTTCCGTGCCATGCATGATTTCAAACCATGACGTCTTAGTGTATCACCAACAGTAACCTCGGAAACGGTGGTCCCAGCTCTTTTCAGGTCATTGACCAGCTCCTCCCGTGTAGTTTTGGGCTGATTTCTCACCTTCCTTAGGATCATTAAAACCCCACGAGGTGAGATCTTGCATGGAGCCCCAGTCCGAGGGAGATTGACAGTCATGTTTAGCTTCTTCCATTTTCTAATGATTGCTCCAACAGTGGACCTTTTTTCACCAAGCTGCTTGGCAATTTCCCCGTAGCCCTTTCCAGCCTTGTGGAGGTGTACAATTTTGTCTTTAGTGTCTTTGGACAGCTCTTTGGTCTTGGCCATGTTAGTAGTTGGATTCTTACTGATTGTATGGGGTGGACAGGTGTCTTTATGCAGCTAACGACCTCAAACAGGTGCATCTAATTTAGGATAATAAATGTAGTGGAGGTGGAGATTTTAAAGGCAGACTAACAGGTCTTTGAGGGTCAGAATTCTAGCTGATAGACATGTGTTCAAATACTTATTTGCAGCTGTATCATACAAATAAATAGTTTAAAAACCATATATTGTGATTTCTGGATTTTTTTTTTTTTTAGATTATGTCTCTCACAGTGGACATGCACCTACGATGACAATTTCAGACCCCTCCATGATTTCTAAGTGGGAGAACTTGCAAAATAGCAGGGTGTTCAAATACTTATTTTCCTCACTGTATATATAAAAGTTAATGATGTGATGCATCGATTAGTTATGGAGATGCACATCCTTAAAATGGAAACTTATTTCTCTTTATTGTCTATTCCACAACAATAAAGCGATGTCTCTAAAACAATCCATTTTTTGACTTAAGGGTGTGCATAGAGCTACGTCACACTACATAGAGCTACATAACAGAAAACTAAGTTAAGGACTGAAGAATGATGGACCACAATATCAATTTCCCTTCCTCACAAAATCTTTCTGTGCTTCCCTCTGTTTCTCTCTCTGTGTCTCTCTTTGTTTCATCTGTCACCATGCCTGTTAAGCTCTCTCTCTCTCTCTCTCTCTCTCTCTCTCTCTCTCTCTCTCTCTCTCTCTCTCTCTCTCGTTGTCAAGATTTAAGATTCTAAGGTGGACATTCGTATTGCCAAAGCAACATACAGACGAATTACAACTGAAATAAAAAGTGATAGATGAAGTACATAAACAATTTAGTAGTTGAGTAAAATGCGACTCCAGTAAAAGTAAAAGTGTCCCTTTAAACTTTCACTTGAGTTAAAGTACAAATGTTTTTGCCTTCAAATGTACTTAAGTGTCCAAAGTACTATGATTTATTATAACTATAATGTTCCTATTATCATTTTTATCACAAGACTCAGTTTACGTGAAAAGACTCGAACGTTACACTGATCTATTAATAGAATGATATTAATGATCCAAACACTGATTGATTTCTATTCAAATGATCATGAACTCAAAACCTTCTTTTCAACTACTTCAAAGAAAATCACACTCGAAAGGTCACGTGTGTTGTGGCGAGTTCGAGTCTGGAGTTTCTTCATCATCAAATGTTCTGCTTGATGTTGAACTGATGCTGAACTGTATTTTGGTGATCAGTAGATACACAAGGCGCCGATCAAAACACGTTCTAAACGGAGCGAGCGCTCGATCCTGATTGGTGGATCGCTGCGTGTTTGAGCGGTTACGTTTTTATTCTAATAAAAAAAAAAAAAAAAAAAACGGAACGAGTGATTTTACAAAATGTAGTCGAGTGAAAAGTCAAAGATTTGACTTTGAAATGTAGTGAAGTTAAAATGAAAGTTTTATTTAATGGAAACACTTCAGTAAAGTACAGAAACGTGAAAAAAGCGTCTTAAGTACAGTTTATCTTTACTTCCTTAATGTCCATCACTGAATTAGTCAGTCAGAAATAAAAGAATAAAAACTGTGCAAAAAAGATTCGAGTAAATCAGTAGTTTTAATCAAACTACTTTGTGTGTGTGTGTGTGCTGCCATGCGTGCTGACTCCCTCTGTAGTCGTAGCGCGCGCGCGCGGCGCCGAGCGTCCTGATTGGCTGCTCAGGATGACGCTAAGGCGGAAGTAGGCGTGTGTGTGTGTCCCCGAGTGAAAAAGCGCGTGCGGCCCGGAAAAGTTCGGTGTGACTGAAGCTCGTAGTTCCGCCTGGTTTCCTCGACCTCCATGAATTGACACCTGTGTGCGTTTGTATGTGTGTTTAACGCTCGGATATGGGAGGCAGCAGCAGCACGCGCCGCGTCTCTTTCGAGACCGATGAGAACGACAATGTGACGGTGGTGAAGGGCGTCAGGGTGAGTGACTCCATACTGACCCAGGACACCTGTCTCTCAGTCTCCCTGTCACTCAGCCCTGCAGCGTTATAACGGCGACATGAACACTTTATTAACTGTTCAGTGGTACAAGAGTTGAAATTTGAGAGAGAAACGCTGGGCTTGGCAGTCACCCAGGCTAGGCTAGGCTAACTAACCAAATATTACAGGGCGCATGCGCACATGGCGGCGTCAGCAAGTTTGTGCATCAGCTGTCACAAGTCTGTATATCACCCTGTCTCACTTCTATCTCTCTCTGTCTCTCACAATGTCTCTCTGTCTCACCATCTGTCTCACTCTTCTATCTTTCTCACTCTAGCTCTCTCTGTCTCACTCTAGCTCTCTGACTTTCTGATGATCCACTATAGTGACCCCTAGCGGAAGCAGCCGAAATATGAAGATAAAAACGGGATAATAAATAATAGCAAGAAGATAGAAAACGATACCCCCCCCCTCACACACACACACACACACACACACACACACACACACACACTTTAACCCCACCCCACCCCCTATATCAGTCTGTCTATTCCTCTGTGGTGCCAAAAGTTTTGGCACCCCTGTTTAAATATACCTGTGAGCGAATGCGTAGACGTGACCTCTAAATCACACGAAAGCCAATATCAATCTTTCTTTACAACATACACATATAAATCAAGATTCGTGTATTGGTTTATTTCAGTTTTCTTATGGTTTAGAGAGAAAAAAAAAGCAGCATGCAAAAGTTTTGGCACCCCGAGAGGTTTGAGCTCTCCTATATCTTGGCCCGAGGTCTCAGACCTTAATTAGCTTGTTAGAGCCATGGCTTGTCAGCAGTCTTCATTAGAAAAGGCCAGGTGATGCAAATTACTGCAGGCATTAGCTCTTCTGAGAAGCCGACCAGCAATCTAAAAAAAAGAAATGGGAATAATTCTTGCTTACGAAGCAGGAGAAGAGTGTAAGCAGATAACAAAATATTTAAAGAAACAGAAGAAAGCCTGGAGCTGGTTCTTCATACGTGGATTATTCATTTAGCTGGATTTTACTGACCATTTAGCATGATCTTGGATTGATTGGTTCTTCAAAGCTCCTCATGGACAGTCAGCAAGTCTATAATCTTAGATTAGACGATGGTTGTTTGGGAACTGTCTGATTTTTACAAGAGCAATCTGTGGTGGAAGGAGTGTGGGGTGGACGTAATCCTACAGTGCAGCACTTTGGGTTATTTTTTGGAGAGATCTCATGTCCCTCACTGCTGTTGAGGATGTTCCACATGAACAGTCTAAAGATCCATGAAATATAATATATTTCTGTTAAGACGCTTCGGGACAATTTCCATTATTAGAAGCACAATGCAAATAAAACCAAAACTCTGTCTCACTTGTATCTCTAGATCTGTCTCTCATCCTGTCTCACTTCTATCTCTCTCTCACTTCTATATGCTTTAGATAAGTTGAATGTGAACGCTGACCTACATCACTACCTGACTCTAACACACCGATGTCTGAATGAGCTCAAAACTCCACAAAATCTGGTGGAACATCTTCCCAGACCTTTTCTGTTGTTTTTATTTATATATATAAATTTCTACAATTCAGAAAGCAGTAAACTTTAAGAGATCTCCAAAACCACATGTAATGCATCATGGTTCTTCATCGTATGATCATGTTTTAAATCATCTCTCTGCTTATATATATATATATTTTTTTTAGCTTTCCGAGAATGTCATCAATCGCATGCGAGAGTCATCCAAACCACCAGTCGGATCATCTCCGCCTTCTCCAGCTCCTTCTCAGGACAAAGCGTCTTCGCCTTGTCCACCTCCTGCCTCAGCACCTTTCGGTGAGTTAATCACCCCACCTGCTGCTCTATCTGAGTTTGTGTCTTCTGCTAAACCTGGTGCCTCCTCTCCATGATCCCTATTAGCTGTAGACCCTGTTTGTTTATCAGCTTCTCCTCTTCATGCTTTGCGGCTCCCTTCTCCTCCAGCAGATCTTGCAACTCCCCTTTCTGACCCTGTTCTCTCTGCTCCCCTTTTTCAACCACCTTCTCCTCTTTCTCCATGTGTGGAAATAACTGTCCCTTGTGCAACCCTAGCTGACCCTGCTACCTCTTGGTCTGAGCCTGCTGCCCACGCTGCTTCTTCTGCTCCTTTTCCTCCCATGCTGCCTTCCCCTGCTTTAGAGGAACATGTGACTCCACCTTTAAAAGGTGAGCTAAGACACACACATTTCTGCATTTATATCTCAACCATAAGAACAAGTATTGGGTGACTTTTCCAGCCATACGTGGTTCTTCCACAAACTTGGATGCAGATGTTGGTATAGGATGTTTTTCCACATCTGGTGTGGCTTAATGTGTGTTGAAAAAACAAACAAACGAAAAAAGACCTGCACTTCAACAAACGAGGCAAAATGAAGCGATTTCACAGCTTTCACACTCGAAGTCAACGCTGCATACATTAGCATTTTTATATTCAGATTTTTAAACCCGGCAGATCTGACACGCTCTGCTTCTCATCCTTCGCTGGCCCGGTAAATAAACACAACACGGAGAATATCTGTACCGACCCAATCAAGTCTAATAAACACGCTACGCATTTCCGCAGTTTCCCTTTTCACCGAGCTGACCTTCAGTTTAATATGACTTTCATAATCCTCATTATTTCTCTACATTACCGGACCGGAGGAGAGTTTAATCACCTTTACATGATGCCACATTAATGACCTTTAACCTTACACTTAACTCAATATACATATCTTAATTCTATTTCAGTTACAGTCTATACACTAAAATTTCATTGTTATAATCTGCGTTCCGTATTAACGTACTTCTCCATTAACTCATAGTTACAGTAAACACTTAATGACGTTACTGAGGTAAATGGAGTTTTTTGCTCGTCATTTGACTTGTACGGTAAATAAAGGCAGAGGTATGAGACGAATTTAATGAACGAAACGTTCAAACGGGAAACACGTAAAGAAACGGCAGCGGGGTTTAACGCCAACAGCTACAGTGTCTTGTGTACGATTTTTATTTTTATAATTATTTTTTTTTTCCTAAGCAGAATTTTTAGATCCAACAAACCTGTGTATATATCAAATAACCAACAAACACCCCAACACCCCCCCACACCACTCGACTAAATGGAAATTGGAATCGGTGAACATCTACAACATATTCTTATTAAGAGTATGTTTTAGATGTACTGCGACGATGCTCCACTAGATTTTGTGTAGATTTGTGTTCCTTGGAACACAAGGGTTTTCATAAAAGTCAAGTTCATGTTTGTATTTTTAGTCTGAAAAAATTAGGGACATAACACATTATAGGGCCATTACAAAAATATCACATACATATATACATATAGGTGTACATACATGCATATTAGTGTATATACACACATACATATAGCTATACATATATACATATTGGTGTATATACACACATACATATAGCTATACATACATACATATATAAATATAGGTGTATATACATGCATATTGGTGTATATACACACATACATATAGCTATACATATATACATATTGGTGTATATACACACATACATATAGCTATACATACATACATACATACATATATAAATATAGGTGTATATACATGCATATTGGTGTATATACATGCATATTGGTGTATATACACACATACATATAGGTATACATATATACATATTGGTGTATATACACACATACATATAGCTATACATACATACATATATAAATATAGGTGTATATGCATGCATATCGGTGTATATACACACATACATATAGGTATACATGTATACATATTGGTGTATATACACATACATATAGGTATACATATAGGTGTATATACATGCATATTGGTGTATATATACACATGCATATAGGTATACATACATATATACATTGGTGTATATACACACATAAATATAGGTATACATACATACATACATACATACATATATAAATATAGGTGTATATACATGCATATTGGTGTCTATACACACACATATAGGTATACATACATACATACATATATAAATATAGGTGTATATACATGCATATTGGTGTATATATACACATGCATATAGGTATACATACATACATATATACATATTGGTGTATATATATATATATATATATATACATATAGGTGTATATACATGCATATTGGTGTATATATATACACATGCATATAGGCATACATACATACATATATACATATATACACCAATGTATATATGTATGTATGTATGTATACATACATACATATATACATTGGTGTATATACACACATACATATAGGTATACATACATACATACATACATACATATATAAATATAGGTGTATATGCATGCATATTGGTGTATATACACACATACATATAGCTATACATACATATAAGTATCATATATACATATTGGTGTGTATATACACACATACATATAGGTATACATATATACATATAGGTGTATATACATGCATATTGGTGTATATATATACACATGCATATAGGTATACATACATACATATATACATATATACACCAATGTATATATGTATGTATGTATGTATACATACATACATATATACATTGGTGTATATACACACATACATATAGGTATACATACATACATACATACATACATACATATATAAATATAGGTGTATATGCATGCATATTGGTGTATATACACACATACATATAGCTATACATACATATAGGTATCATATATACATATTGGTGTGTATATACACACATACATATAGCTATACATACATATAGGTATCATATATACATATTGGTGTGTATATACACACATACATATAGCTATACATACATATAGGTATCATATATACATATTGGTGTGTATATACACACATACATATAGGTATACATATATACATATAGGTGTATATACATGCATATTGGTGTGTGTGTGATATATATATATATATATCACACACACACATGCATAGGTATACATACATACATATATACATTGGTGTATATACACACATACATATAGGTATACATATTGGTGTGTATATACACATACATATAGATATACATATATACATATTGGTGTATATACACACATACATACATATATACATGTTGGTGTATATACACACGCATGCATACATACATACATTATATATATATATATATATATATATATATATATATATATATATATATATATATATATATATATAGGTGTGTATATACACAGTATGTCTGCATAGAGATAGATATAGATATAAAAATAAACATATACATATAGGTATACATATATACATATTGGTGTGTATATACACACATACATATAGGTATGCATACATACATATATACATATAGGTGTATATACATTTATATTGGTGTATATACACACATACATATAGGTATACATACATACTAGGGCTGGGCGATATGGTCTAAAAAAAAAATCCCCGATTTTTTTCACAAAAAATCCAATTTGCGATTTAAATAGATTTTTTCCCCTCCTGCTTAAAATCAATCTGCATATGACAAAAATGTAAAAAAAAAAAAAAAAAAGTTTTAACTTTATTAAATAAAGTTTATTTACCCTTCTGGGATTATAACCCACTTTGGGTTAAAGTGCAATCAGAAACAAGCCAAAAATACAAGATGCAGGCCCTGCCTTTGTAAATTGTGAAAATAGAAGGTAACATAACATAAAATGAGCAAACCTACAAAGAAAAATGTTTTATGAGTGTTTAAATGTGGAACATGATTAAAAATGCACCTGAGGTTTTAAGTGATTTTGCCTTTACTTTTCTCCAAAACTCCACAGTAAAATGAGAAAATTTAAGAGAGTAATAGACAGGGACACTGTAAATAAAAATAATTTGAAAGATTGAGCAAACCTATAAAGAAAAATGTTTTATGAGTGTTTGAATGTGGAACATGGTTAAAAATGCAGTGATGCTTGGAGTGATTTTGCCTTTACTTTTCTCCAAAACTCCACAGTAAAATTACTGTTTGAATATGGTGATTCAAATGCTCTGATTTTTCTGTTTCTTAATGGAAACGCTGTTCTGAAGCGTCTTTACATGTATTTTGGTCGCTTCCACCACCCGTACCGTAAGTGTACGATTGGACGCGCAACACTAAACAAAGTGCGGCTGCTTTACTTTTCTTGGGAACGAGTTCTTCTCTGCTCGCTGCCATGTTGTTTGTGTATCTCTGTGGCAAACGCGGGGGGGAGGGGGGCGGGGGCTGAGTTCGTTCGAAACTATGGGAGCCCAGAGGGGAGCGTCGGCGGACATTAAAGAGAAAACCGATTTTTATTAAAACAGACCGATGTAAACTACACATTCGAGTTAATCGATAAAATCGATTTATCGCCGAGCCCTAATAAATACATATATACATATTGGTGTATATACATACATGCATACATGCATACATATGTGTATATACATGCATATTGGTGTATATACACACATACATATAGGTATACAGGTATACATATTGGTGTATATACACACATGCATATAGGCATACATACATACATACATACATACATACATATAGGTGTATATACATGCATATTGGTGTATATACACACATGCATATAGGCATACATACATACATACATATAGGTGTATATACATGCATATTGGTGTATATACACACATGCATATAGGTATACATATATACATACATACATACACATATTGGTGTATATACACATACATATAGGTATACATACATACATACATACATACACATATTGGTGTATATACACACATGCATATAGGTATACATACATACATACATACATACATACATACACATATTGGTGTATATACATGCATATTGGTGTATATACACACATACATATAGGTATACAGGTATACATATTGGTGTATATACACACATGCATATAGGCATACATACATACATACATACATACATACATATAGGTGTATATACATGCATATTGGTGTATATACACACATGCATATAGGTATACATATATACATACATACATACACATATTGGTGTATATACACACATACATATAGGTATACATACATACATACATACATACATACACATATTGGTGTATATACACACATGCATATAGGTATACATACATGCATACATACACATATTGGTGTATATACACACATGCATATAGGTATACATACATACATACATACATACATACACATATTGGTGTATATACACACATGCATATAGGTATACATACATACATACATACATACATACATACACATATTGGTGTATATACACACATGCATATAGGTATACATACATACATACATACATACATACATACACATATTGGTGTATATACACACATGCATATAGGTATACATACATACATACATACATACACATATTGGTGTATATACACACGCATATAGGTATACATACATACACATATTGGAGTATATACACACATGCATATAGGTATACATACATACATACATACATACATACATACACATATTGGTGTATATACACACATACATATAGGTATACATACATACATATAGGTGTATATACACACATACATATAGGTATACATACATACATACATATAGGTGTATATACACACATACATATATACATACATACATATAGGTGTATATACACACATATATACATATAGGTATACATATATACATACATACATACATATAGGTGTATATACACATACATATAGGTATACATACATACATACATATACATATAGGTATACATATATACATATTGGTGTATATACACACACATATATACATATTGGTGTATATACACACATACATATATACATACATACATATAGGTGTATATACACATATATACATATAGGTATACATATATACATACATACATACATACATATAGGTGTATATACACATACATATAGGTATACATACATACATATACATATAGGTATACATATATACATACATACATACATACATATAGGTGTATATACAGATACATATAGGTATACATACATACATATACATATATACATACATACATACATACATATAGGTGTATATACAGATACATATAGGTATACATACATACATATACATATAGGTATACATATATACATATTGGTGTATATACGCACATACATATATACATATTGGTGTATATACACACATACATATATACATATTGGTGTATATACACACATACATATATACATATTGGTGTATATACACACATACATATATACATATTGGTGTATATACACACACATGCATGCATGCATATAGGTGTATATACACAGTATGTCTGCATAGAGATAGATGTGTGATACAGAATGTTATTGTAGATTTACACTGGTTCACCCTGGAGATTAAATAATTGATTCATATTTACTGTTGAAGAATCTGAAGTATAAAAATACAAGGTTGTATCGTTCTCTTATTCTAAAAAAGATGAGGGGGGAAAAATCTCTATAGACTAGAGCACTGGCTTCAGGGTTAGCCATGGTTCCTAAAATGCAACAGACAAACTCGAGACCATTTACGTTATGGATTTCCAAAGATTAGATTACCGTATGAACTAATGGGTTTTTTTTTCTCGTTCTAAAGTTCAGCTTCTCTTTGGGAAATTGAGCACAGGCTCCGGTTCCTCATATTATGATTTATAGCCATCACTAGAGCACTAATGAAACTATTCGTTCTTACTTGTGTTAATGAATTGATGGTGGAGGTAATTAGGACCTCCATTTAAACTTGTTCTCCTACAAGGGGTTGTAATTGTTTATATTTATTTGTTTTTATTTTTAAAGTTTTTTTTTTTTTACTTCTACGATGTTTTTAAAAGTGTGCTTTCCTGGTCATAAATTTTTATATATATATATAATATTACACTAGCGAATGATGATCTATACGTTGCGAAATAGTTCATATTGGAGATATTATTGCAGATGGGTGTTATGTTTCAATAAAACGATGTCGCTTCGGTTGGGGAAAAAAAAGACAATTTCTCAGTTTAATAGGAAATTGCTGGTTTTAACGTGATTTAAGGCTCCATTTGCAGCGTGAGCTGGATTCTCTCGTATTACGATTTAAGCTTGAACAATATTGATTTTTTTTTTTCCCGTCCTCCCACTGCTTGCGATTTAGCATCAAAAGAATCTTCATTAGCGATTTAATCATCTAGAACTGATTAAAAACAAATAAAACCTGATTTCATGGAGTTGAGTTTCAGCAGTAACGTAGGTTTACGAGTGTACCGCTCCGAACATCACGGCGGCTGAAGGATTCTGTACCGTGACCAACAGTATCGCAGACGCTGAATGATTCCGCTTTGCTTCATTTATTGGTGTTCTTGGTCGCTGTTAGACCATTGAGAACGTTGTTGTAGATCGTCACAGCTACATTTTAAATATCCTCGATTTGAGCTAGCAGGTGAACAATGAACCAAATGCTCTCCAGTATATGATTTATAAAATATAAGCGTCTGGATATATAGATAGTGCTGTCATTTACATGTGATTCGAATTCTTTATTGGTCATCATAACTAAAAAGAACACAAACATATGAAAGAATAGAAATTAAGTAGCAATCAATAATAATAAGAATACAAATGTAAAAAATTGTGAACGATTTTTTTAATTGAGTCTTTAACATGACTCAGAAGAACGAGTCGTCTCAAAGAGCGATTCCTTCGTTTTCTACTGAACGAAAACAAAATTGTAGATGAAACAGAATTGAGGAGTTTACCGCTCTATTCATGTAGTCCGAGTCGTTCGTTCTTTAACACGTGACTCTCGTAGATGCTATGCAGCGCGTTACGCAGGATTAAGTAATTCATCTAATAAATCCTCGTCATTTTTCTTATTTTTTTTTTTGGTCAGGTGACTCCTATAGATGCTACACATGCATTAGATCAGTCTTTTTTTTTTTTTTTTTTTTTTTTTTTTTTTTGGTAACAATACGGTCAAGATTTAGACCAAAAAACCTGCTCTATTGCATTGTGTAGCGTATATGAGTCACGTGGCAAAAGAAAGAATGACTCATACCAGAGGATCAGACGATATGAGCTGTGAGCTACTCATTCTGTTTATCATATTGTCATATTTTTATTACTGGAACTGTAGTCAGAGTTGGTGTAGGTAGACCTGTTGGTTATCTGCATATTGTATACGAGTTCAGATCAAAAGAACGGAGTGAGCTAAATGACATAAAAGGATTCGCTCATTATGATAAACGAGATTCAAAGAACCAAGTCGCAAATCTTCCCATCGCTATTCTCCTGATTTCATTAAAATAGCTATAGTGCCTCCGGAGATTCATGGTATGTTGGAGTCCAATACTTTCCTCTCTTTCTTTTGAAAGCGTGTTCTGAAGCCTCCTCTGGAAAATGGACTGACCCTATGCTTTCAGGTTTACAAAGCAACATCTTACGTTTTCAGTCCAGCTCAGCACCCGTCTGTTTTAAATGAACTGACAGGTTTTTTTTGTCGCTTCTAATTAGCTTATTAAACAATTAAAGGCTTTTCTGTTTAAACACCTGTTTAAATAAAGTGCGTCCTGCCCCTATTTATAAGCAGCTGCGCTCAGAAAACACGTCTTCTATTCAGTTACTCTGCGTGACGTCGGTTCTCGGGTGTTCACGCTGAGGCCCTGGTACGCGATCTAACGAACGATGGAGGTATTTTAACGCTCTGAGGGGAAAAAAGGAGGGAACAAACTATGAATGTAGGCTTTTGTATTTATCAATGTTTAAAGAGGGTTGTCACAATGCATCAGAACCCAGTAAACCAAATTAGCATGGTTATTTTTGGTTAAAAAAAAAAAAGTTTGTGATTCCTAAAAAGCTTCTCATTTTGTATTTGTTTATGCAATCCACATAGATTTGAAGCTCTATTTAAGAAACTTCTGAACAACCTTTTAGAGAACCATCTGGAACGAAGTTCTGAAATTTGGCATGCTGATTGTGGAAAATCTAAGGAAGATTATCACCAAATTTTGGCCAAGTATTCCACCAAAATAGCGCCACCATCAGTTCAATTTCAGAAGCTGGATTGGAGTTTCACATTTATTCCAAATTTCAGAATTTTGTCAAAGTTTTCTCTTTTCCCAATACAAATTTCATTCAATTATCATCAAATTTAGTGTATATTACTAATAGTAACTCTCACAAAAGTTAAACGTGAGGTCATTGAACAGGAAGTGAGGCTGCATCTTAGCAACTGTTGGTCACTTACCTTTCTCTGAAACTGAGAGAATTCCACTACTGTAAGTGGTCCAACCATCTATATCATCAATGCAACTACAAATCACTCTGTAAACCTAGTATAGTTTTATCTCATGTTTATATGGAAGCTGACTTCAGAGAAGTCTAATTTGCTACCTTGAACAACACGATTCAGGTAGTCCCTGAATTACTATGGAGATGCTACAATGATCCCATCGTAACTTATAAATATGGTAAGTCGAGATATAGCCTTGTCTACCCATGAGTCTTAAAGAATGATCAGCATGGGATGGTAGTATACCGTTATTTGTTAATGATTTACAGTACATAGTTTAACAAAACGGAGCAATTTTCAGTAGCGTAATGTGTAAAGAGGACGGGCAAACGCTGCTACGTTCGTCTGCCGCCACAAACGTAAAATTGTATTTATTTTCGTTACAATTTTGCCGTATCGCTGTCATCGCAACATCGAAAAACGGAATCGTCGTAAATCTGGGATCATCTGTACTACAAAGCTTGTCTTTTATTTGCACGTTCTATAATTTCGCATTTTTTGCGATTTTGTCTTATTTCTTATCTGGGGGGAAAAAACATCCACTTAAAGCCATGTAGGACGTCTAGGAGCTCTTTGAGGGCGCTTTACTTTCCGATGTGGAATAGATCTAATAGTTCGAATGTCCAGTTTTACTGTTCGCAAAAAAACGCAGCTGTATAAAACGGTACATTTTGTCATTACAGTTATCATTCACATGATAAATTGTACCGGGGCAGAACGTTGTTTTCTGAACATTTGGAAACATTGGACTCTTTGGTTTTTGAGGAAATCAATAATCAAGTTTTCAAACCCGAGGCATTTTGACCGACGTGGCAGATCAGAAGGTTTGGACAAACTTATAAGGACAGTCAGTGATGACGTTCCCTACACAAATATCAGTGATGGTTTTTCTCCACTGAATATTGGGAGCCGATTAGATTAAACTGAAGCTTTTTGCCAAAAAAGTGTACAAATAAGCGAAGTAATGGTGATACTGCTTTCAGATTTTAAGGTGGGGAAGGGGTGTAAAGGGGCGGTGAAATTATTTCTTCGTATATTTAAGAGATTTTAGGAAGCTGAGGACCAAGAGTGGCAGGCTAGAGATGCAGGGGCTTAAACCCACGACCTTCCGGCCAGTAACCCAGAGCCTTAACCACAGAGCTACCACTTCACTTTTGTGGGGTTTGGGGTTGTTTTATCGTAAAACCAACAAACCTAAAACAGATTCAGTAGATGTATTGTGCACGTAAACATAAAACAACGGACAATTACAGAAAAAGTTTTGGGCAAATTCAGAAACCACTCTAATAAGAGAGCGAGTGAGAATTTTGAAAGCGTTCGGCATGATGGTGTTGATCTTTTATTTTTTTTTCCTTCACTTTCCACATCATTATCCAAAACCAGCATGTGCTGCATAGAAAAAGGGGCAAGAAAATCCACCACTGCTTTCATCCACGTTCTCCAAGTGCAAGAGATGAGACGCAGGGCCGGTTTTCTTTCGCTCGGCGCACAAGTCACCTGACCACATCAAACCTAAAGAGACGACTTCCTGTTAACGAGACACAGATCAGCTTAATGAGCTTAGCCGTGGAGACGCTCACTCTCTCTCTTTTCTCAATTTCTTAGCAGTTGTCTGATACCGCTTCTCTAGCGTTCCTTTTCTCTCTTTCTGTCTGCCTTACTTTAAAGCAGAGGAGAGAAAGAATAAAATAAAGTGGACAGATATTCCATTTCGCTCATGTGATGCCTCAGGAGAGGATGCTGTATCAATACCTTCATATAGGCTGCTTTAAAGCATTGGGTAATGCTGTCAGTTTGGACAGACATTTTCTCATTTCAGATCGGTGACTTAAAAAATGAAAAATATGTCTCTGAAGTTTGAATGGAAGCCAGTTTCCGCCACATAAAAAACATTGCAACTGTATTTCTTGCCATTCCGACTTTATTTCTGTCAATAATGACATTTTTTCTCGCAATTAATTCCGACTTCGTTGTTTCTCGCAATTAATTCCGACTTCGTTGTTTCTCGCAATTAATTCCGACTTCGTGTTTTTCGCAATTCGGACATTGTTTCACATGTTTATGTTTAATAAATTCTTTATTGCTCGCAGTTCCAACTTTATTACTTGCAGTTCTGATTTTTTTCTTCGAGTTCCGAGTTCGTTTCTCCCATTTCCATCTTTGTTTCTCTCAATTCGGACATTGTTTCACACATTTTTGGCAATATTTCTCACAATTCCGACCTTTTCTGCCAATATTGAGTTCTTTTGTAACAACCAAGAGGTAGCTTGAGCTGTCATCCCGCTCCTGCTTTAATGTTACAATCAGGGTTTCCACAGAGTCTTAAAAAGTCTCATTTAAAAATCTAAATTTGAAGCCTTAAGTCTGAAATTTAAAACTCTCTTTTCGGCTTCTCCCGTTAGGGGTCGCCACAGCGGATCCTCCGCACGTTTGATTTGGCACATGTTTTACGCTGGATGCCCTTCCTAACGCAACCCTCCCCAATTTATCCGGGCTTGGGACCGGCACTGAGAGTGGCTGGGGATGGTTCCCTGACCGGGAATCGAACCCGGGTCGCAGCGGTGGGAGCGCTGCATCTTAACCACTAGACCACCAGGGGACCTTAAGTCTGAAATTTGCTGGTCTTAAATAATTTTAAACAGGTCTTACCTTCCCCATGTACATGTATCGCTACTTCTAAAGCTCGTATGTTTACGTTGTGTTGTAGTTCTTTCTTTCGCCAAGTATAATTCACTGT
This sequence comes from Silurus aristotelis, assembly GCF_946808225.1. NCBI lineage: Eukaryota > Metazoa > Chordata > Actinopteri > Siluriformes > Siluridae > Silurus > Silurus aristotelis. The sequence goes on along the minus strand of NC_139597.1, from coordinate 3,652,236 downwards.
ATTATGACTACAAATGAGACCAAAACGCAACAGCCAATCAGCTTTCTGTTATTAGCGTGAATTTCTCTTAATTTGCACCATTTTGTACTAAATTTGTACTGTTTTTTTTGGTTCGGCTTGAAAAAATTTAATTTAGGGCGCCGTTAAGGTCATGATACAGGTCTTAAATTTAATTCTTAATGGTCTTAAAATGTCAGAGCTCAGGTCTGCAGTCTGCTGTGTTCAGGTACGACACAGAGCAGTTTGTTGAACCACATGTAAAACAATCCCCTGTGATTATTATCTATTGTTTTACAGATCGGTCTATAGATTATAGCCTGTTTCAATTTAAACGTGTAAAGCTTTCTGGCACTACTGAGGGGGTGGCGCTGCCTGTTTGATATAAAAAAAAAAAAAAAAAAAGGTTGGAATTGTGAAAAATAAAGTCGGATTTGCAAAGGAAACTAGCAATCGCAAGGGAATGAAAAGTCGCTCTCATAAGAAATCAAGTCGCAATAGCGAGGAAAAGAATTGACATAAATCAAGTCAGGAAACGTGGAGGGTAAAAAAAGACTGGAATTTCAGGGGGGGAACAAAGTCGGAATCACGAGGGGAACAATGTCAGAGTCGTGAAATATCAAGTTTCAATAGCGAGTAAAAGAAAGTCACAGTCGGCAGAAAACAAGTCGGAATCGCGAGAAATGAAGTCGCAATCAGGCAAACTTTTAAAAACATTTATGTGGGGCTTCTGTTCGGTTAAATTATTAAAAAAAGGTAAAATAAGCAGGTAATCTGCCAGTCAGTCCAGAAGCTCTCAGGAGAAGCAGGTAAAATTTTCCCTGTCTGTATCGCACGTCTCTGGATGGCAGCTTTATATCCAGAGGTCATGACCGTAACGAGGCGCATTGATTATGTGTGCCCACGAGTGCCAGGCTCTCTGAGACCGGGCCGGCCTTGAAAATCAAGGCAGGAGTCGCGGGGTGAGCTGATTAGATGCCGTCCAAGGTCGATCCTCCTAGCTCTTTTCTCTTCACTATAAATATTCATACACAGAGCCCACACGCCTCTCGCCATTATGCGCTAATTACTTTTTTTTTCTTTTCTCAAGATCGCTCGCAGGTTCAACAGGGAGACACAAAAATGCATTAAAGACGCACTTGTGCAGCCGTCGCCTGCAATGAAATAATCCCCTCACATCGTATCTGAACCGCGCATTAAAACGCCATATTGTGTCTCGTCATGGTTTAATCGCTGCGCTTATGTCCTAATCAGCAGATTGTATCACCTGCATCATCAGTGCATACAGTCTTCTCATTAGCCCAGATTGCAAACCCAGTTCCTTCAGATAATTACACAAGACCAAATTAGGAGGCTGTTCCACAGAGGTCTGTGAAATAAATGACACAACAGCATCTTGGAACAGAACTTCTGGAGTACAGAAAGAAGGCTGGATTTGATGGGTTTTTACTTTAGTTTCCACACTTGTCTGAAGAATCATCTAGTTATAGATCATCTCCCTGGTTGTTGGTTTCCCCACCTGGTATCTCCATGGTGTTTTTGGTTTCTACCTGGTGTCTCCCTGGTTGTTGGTTTCCACTTGGTATCTCTCTGGTGTTTTTAGTTTCCACCTGGTATTTGTTTCATTTTTGGTTTCCATCTGCTTTCTCCATTGGTTTTTTGCTTTCCATTTGGTGTTGCCATGGCTTTTGATTTCTCTTGTATCTTAATGGTGTTTTTGGATTCCACCTGGTATCTCCATGGTTTCTTTGTTTCCAACTGGTATCTGTATGGTTTTTGGTTTCTTCCTGCTTTTAATCTATTAATATTTTTTTCCTGGTAAAGCCTCTTTTTTTTTTTTTTTTTTGGTTTATTTGTTATTGATATGGTTTTGGTGTCCTTGGTTTGGGTTCTCTGGTTTTGCTCTGCTTTCAATTTATTTTGGTAAATAATTTTGGATTTTTGTTGTATCTCCATGGGTTTTGTTTCGCTTGGCATCAGCATGGTCTTTGCGTTGGTATCTTTGTGGGTTTTGGTTTCCCTAGTAGCCTCTCCATGACCTTTGTTTTCCTGGTATCTCCCTAGATTTAGTTTTCCTTGTTATCCTTTTTTTTTCTTTTCTTTTGGTAAATTATATTTTTGCATTTCATAATAAATGTATGTTTTGATTTCCCTGGTATTTCCATGGATTTCTGATTTCCCTGGTGTCTTCAATGCTTTTTTCTGGTGACTCCATGGCTTCTTGGGGGTTGCTTATATAGTGTGTGTTGTAAATGTACCCCACAGTGTAAATGCAACTATTTGGAATCTGAGTGTGGTCCCCCCCCCCCCCCCCTTCAAAGGGGGTTCATGCACATACAGATCACAGGTGTCTGATGAATGAGCTGTGTGAGAAAGGAAGCTTTTCTGGTTCAGGATTAAGGATTCCGAGAGGAACAGAGAGATTTCGTGGAAGGAGGTGAGAAAAGCAGCTTGAAGGTCTGGGCCTTTTGATATGCCCGGAAGCTTCTTTATGCAGGTGGGAAGGTGTTCCGTTTTGTTTAAGCCGGCACGTGAGGAAGCGGTAATGTCCCAGATTACCCCTCCCTCCGCTCAGGTCCTGAGGTTAATGAAACTTCTGATGAGAAGCACAATTTGCCTCCGTCTATTATCTCCTCACCCAAGAGCTACTCCGCAGGTTTCTTTTAATGCCGGTGCGAGTGAGAAGCAGCGAGAGAAAATATCAAAAGCTGATGAGTTTTTAATCTGTTAACATTTACATGTCGCAGGAATGAGACAGAGCCCCGGATGTCTAATGTCGTTCTGGAAACGCCTGTGACCTACAGAGGACTCCTCAAAGCTCTGAGAATTAGTGGAGTTTTTTTTTTTCCTCCCAACCTCTTACTCGCCGTGTCCACCTTTTCAGCTCGTCTTTAAATCCGGAGATTAAATTTATAATTGGAAACAAGAGTGTAAATGAGCATGAAAGGGTTTAAAACTATGTAAAAGTCTGGCAAACACCGATGGAAAGATGTGTATCGAGTTACATGAATCGTTTAGTGAAGTTTAAAATTCGCCTTTTTCTCTTTGATTACATCGAACATGTCTGCTTTTATCTCCAGGGGATTTTGTAATTTCAGCCCGTGCTGTGGTTATTGGTTAAAATAAATAAAAAAAATAAATAAATAAAAAATCCATCCATCCATCCATCCAATCCATCCAATCCATCCAATCCATCCATCCGACCGCGCCAGTGGAAAACTCTGAGATAGGCATGAGGGAGGAACCGGACAGAACAGGGAACCCCATGACTACGAGCGAGACCAACATGCAACAGCCAATCATCTTTTTGTCTTTCTCGGATTGTACCAAAAACGTAAAACGGATTGGGGAAGTTTAGCGATACTCGTCTTGAAAAAAAGTTTGGCTCGGTCAAGGCCGTTTTTGCTGCCGTGATACAGGTTTTAAATTGCATTCCTAATGGTCTCAAAGTTAAAAAGAGAAAAAAAAAAAACAACAACTTGGTGAAACCTGCAGAAACCCTAATTGTACATGTAGGCAGGAGCTTGGCAATAAAATAAAAAACATTGATTTCTTGAATCTGATTGGTCAGAAGGTGTTCTAGTAATTTTCCTAACTTAAATATTTAAAATGGATGTACCAAAAATTCTCTCAGGAAATGCGAGCCTGATGGGATTTATTTATTAATTTATTTATTTTTTGGAGCCATTGAAGCTCAACACTGCTTAAACCTCAAAGTGAAAAAAAAAATACAAAACAATAGCTGATGTGTAGAATATTGCAGAGGCGTTTTCTCTTTCCTGCCTTTCCCCCGGCCTCCTTTAGTGTTTTTCCCTCAAGTTTGATATTAGAAAGGCTCTGACTCGGCCATGACTTTGTAGCAGTAATAAGTGTCAAAAGTGTCACGGTATCTCTCTCTCCGTCTCTCACTCCTTCAACAGCCTCTCTCTCTCTCTCTCTCTCTTTTTTTTTTTTTTCCTTTTTCTTTTCTAGAAGGCAATCGGGCGTTTATGAAGTGTTATGCACTGAACCATCAGGAGCACATTTGAGAAGAGTTGCTTCTCTCAACTCTCCATCTGGTGTTTTTTCTTTTCATTCTTCTTCCTTTTTTTTTTTTTTTTCCTTCTATTTATTTATTATTTTGTGGTATTCCTGCACCGTTTTTGTTTTGTTTTCCGAACAGATTAAATCTCCGTCTGTTACGGCGCTCATGAATTATTAAAAACGCGGACCTGTTTACTTCTGAAGATTTGCCTGCTGGCGGGTGGCGTGATAGGGATATGAAACGACGTCATAACACCCCCCCCCCCCCTAGTGTTTACTATTATAGCAGGACAGTTAATACGACTGTTTGTTTGTTTTTCAGATTAGTTCTGATTGGGTGATGGAAGCACCCCAAAGTTGGTCAAGTCCTTGATGTATCACATCAAAGCAAAACACCCTACTGAAACCATCTCTCTGGGGACTCGCAAAGTCATCATACAATAAATGGCCAAAGGTCTTTGAAACAGACGACTTTTCCAGCCATGAGGTTCTTCCCCCAAACTGCTAGCACACACTTATAGTGTCGGATCAAAAAAAGTCTGATTCATTATTATTTTGCTTTTTAACCCTTTTCCCACCCCCCCTTTTGTAATAATTTAATGTAAGTAAATATCCTTTGAACTCTGGTTGATTTAAAATTTTTTACTTTTCACTTTTCTTTGTGGAAAAAAAGAGATGTGATGTGTGTTGCCACGTATGAGAAGTTGAGATACTTTGTGCGTGTGTTTGGAACAAGTGTAATGGGCTTTTAATGGCAGTTTCATCGCCTCGAGTCGAACGCGTTTCCAACTGACTGCGGCGTGCGTTTCTTTTTCTCGCAGTTGCCATAACCACAATCGCGTATTTCCGAATCGGATTTATTTATCGCCTTCGTCCCTCTGTGCTCGCAAATGACTCTCTCTCTCTCTCTCTCTCTCTCTCTCTCTCTCTCTCTCTCTCTCTCTCTCCGTGCAGCCAGTGAGTCAGACCTGAGACGGAAGATCACTGAGGAAGTGCAGAAAGGTCTGGAAGAGGAGAGGAGCAAGACGCAAAACGAGCTCCATCAGTGGTAAATGTGTCTCACACACACACACACACACACTCACACACTATGAGAGTTTTACTGACTGTTCCTCTTAATAGAAATTTCAAATGTAAAATATTAAATGTAATTTCGAGACCGATCATCTTTTACACAGATATAAATGTTAGAAATTTACATTACACGTGTAGCTGAAATCTCTCCTCTTTTCCGTTCCCTGTCTCCCTCCCTCCTTCCTCTTTTTCGAATCCTCTGAATCAATTAATCACTGAAGAGTAACTCGGACCAAGTGTAATTTCCTCCTTTCTGATTGTGAGATCTATTAACTTCCTCTGATGAGGACACGACTTTTAATTTAAAGGTTTTACCAGGCAAGAATGATAGTGGTGTTATTAAACTGGCCTCCAGGTGTCTAGGAACGCCCTCACGTCTCCTGCAGGTAGGAGTTTGGGTTAATGTACGTGTGAAACGTTGGAACGAAAATTTTTTTTTTTTTTCCGTTTTTCACCATCGAGGAGTTTACCCTAGAAAACCAAAAAACACTGAAACACTGAGACTGCTCCATTTATTACATTGTGTATTATGGTGCCCTTTATACTGGTGCCCGTTATTCCACTGCCCCTTATACTGGTGCCTGTTATTCCACTGCCCCTTATACTGGTGCCTGTTATACTGGTGCCTGTTATTCCACTGCCCCTTATACTGGTGCCTGTTATACTGGTGCCTGTTATTCCACTGCCCCTTATACTGGTGCCTGTTATACTGGTGCCTGTTATTCCACTGCCCCTTATACTGGTGCCTGTTATTCCACTGCCCCTTTTTACTGGTGCCTGTTATTCCACTGCCCCTTTTTACTGGTGCCTGTTATTCCACTGCCCCTTTTTACTGGTGCCTGTTATTCCACTGCCCCTTTTTACTGGTGCCTGTTATTCCACTGCCCCTTTTTACTGGTGCCTGTTATTCCACTGCCCCTTTTTACTGGTGCCTGTTATTCCACTGCCCCTTTTTACTGGTGCCTGTTATTCCACTGCCCCTTTTTACTGGTGCCTGTTATTCCACTGCCCCTTTTTACTGGTGCCCGTTATTTTTGTGCAAGTTATACTTGTGCCCATTATACTGGTGCCTATTATGCAACTCTTTATACTGGTGCTTGTTATACATGAATTTGAAACTGCAGTGGGGACAAAGTTCTTGCCGTACGCTGTGTATTTTCTTTTTTACTTTGTGAAATATTTCTGCTGATTTTACCTTTTAGACACTAACAGTTGTTAAATAAATAAAAAAAACCGCACCACAATCTTCTCACAGCAGCATTTAGTCTTAAAGCAGGTTGTAAGTCACATTATCTCAGTCGTGGTGCTCTGGCTTCCCGCGTCACCCCTCTTCCTTCTCGGCCCCGCACGCAGAAATCGCTATTGACGGCAACTTTATTTTCTCTCGGCCGTAAAAAGCAAATTTAGGAGCCGACTCTGTTGTTTTTACCTCGTTGTTGTCGAGGTGGCAGAGGCGAAGTGCGCCGTCCCATCACCCAGGCAACACCATTAAGCCAGAGTGGAGGCTTTATTGACCATGATGTCACGCTCGGAGGGACCGAATCAATATTTTCTTAATGTTGTCTTCCATTTAGATCTTCATGTCCGGCATTTCGTTATTTATTTCTGCTCTGTGTTCTTTAGCTTTGTGTGTGTGTGTTTGGTTTTTTATGTTTAAAGTGCCCTGCTGAGGTTTTAGAATCGAACAGGAAGAAATGATGTTCTCGGTTTGCTGCTTCCGTCACCGGTAATGTTTAATTTTTTGACTCCTGAACTTTAGGGTGAAATCTGTCTTTTTTTTTTTTTTGAACACCAGGGGTGTTCATGTCAAACTGGGACTATTGACTGTATGAAATAAAAAATAGATACGTTTATACGCTTCACCCATCCGTCTTGCATCACTCAGTCATCAGTCATCTTTGTCTCGGTCTTCCACAGGTTTTACGCCTACGTTTCGCAAGAAACTGTCGTCCGCCGTATTGTTCGAGAGTCTTTGAACCGACTCGTGACGTGTATCGGTAAAAAGGACACTACTGCGTGTATTCCAGCCACGCTAGCATCCATTTTTTTTTTTACCTGTGACATTAAGAGTCCCAGTTTGACTTGAACACCCCTCGTACAAGGTAGTTTAAAAATATATTTTTTTCCGATAATTTTTACAATTTACAGTTTTATACTGTAAATATTTTGGTGTGAAATTCAGGCAGATAGTCGCATGTAAACGAATCCAGTGAAATAGATTTCACTTGCAAAACAAAGCGGAACAAACTTCTACTAGCGTTAAGTCAGATTTCCAGGCGAGGGGTCCATAGATATCTGGACACTACTTCAGTGTAAAGCTGAATCTACTAGAAAGACCCGAAACCTCATAAGGGCAAAGAAATAAAACGTGCTTAAACTGGCCAGTCAGTCACTTGACCGCAAATCAACTGAGTGAAGACAAAACTGAAGGCAGTTGCAAAGCTTAGAGTTTGAGAACCATCTGAAAGGTCAGCATTTTGTGAAAAAAAAAAAAAAAAGAAATTTGCCTTCAAGTATGAATTATACCCTAGAATTCTTAGTTTGTCTGGTTACTTTTGAGCCTCTGAACATGGGAAATGGTTGTAATGACTAAACTCTAATTTAATTTATTTTTAATTCAATAAACTCCTAAAGTTTGTAGCTGGACGTGAAATGGAGACGTTTGTCACGGAGAGGTGTACGGAGGCGCAAGCGCCAAAGATGCCGTCCAAATACTTATGGAGCAGAGCGTTTGTTTGATTCTCGCTCGTCTGAGCAGGAAAGCGAGCTACATTTAAAGGTCTAGTGGTTGACGAATGTGCCTCATTTCTGGCAGTGTGCTTTGGCCAGGAGTAGCACAGCGCTATTACTACTGTGGGGTTTTGGGGACTCGGCAGATTTGTTCTGTAGATTAAATTTGAGCGCGTCTACTGCTGTTCTCATTCACGAGGCCTTGTTTTCCTTTATTGTTTTAACTTAAGATGATCCATTACTTTATAATCCACCTTGATTTCCATTCCATTGTTAGCAGAGACGAGACACAAACAATTGCCCTAAAACACTTTCAATTCATTTCATAACCATTCAGTCCATATTTGCTGTTATAATAACCTCCACTCTACTGGGAAGGTGGTCCACTAGATTTTGGGGAGATTTGTGCTCATTTAGCCGTTAATGTGTTAAAGTTAAATACTGATTATAGGTGAGGTGAGGGGGTCTGGGGTGCAGTCAGCGTTCACCTTTTATCCCAAAGGAGTTCTGACTCGCCGTCCATGGTAAAATCTCGATGTGCACGAGGCGATGTTTTTCAGGACACTGACTTATGAATGCCGGTGCTCCCTGTGACTGCGCGTGCAGCCTCTGTTGGCGTGTTAGGAAACTACGTTTGAAACTTTTTGACCCCCACCTTGTGTAGTGTGTATGAGAGGAAATGCCAATGGGGTGAAAATGCATTTAGTTGTGAATTAATTGTATAACATCGGTGTGTTATTCTCGTCGTTCATTCGTAGATTTTCTGCACCTTTAGCACGTGGCATCATTTTTTTCGATGGTGCTGGAAAGATCGATAAATATGAGAGTAAATATGAGCTACGGCTGGAAAATCAGATCAACCAGGACAAGTCAATAGACTGCGGTTAATAAACGTGACTCAACTCCGCTCTACCTCACACTGACCACAGACGGATAGTTGCAATCGTTGTAAAACAGTAGCTACGGTACGAGACGTAGAACAAAAGTTCTCTGTGTGAACCCAAGAGAATACGAGGTGGTATCAAAAAGTTTGGAGATGAGCTCTGTTTACAAGAAAGTACTTTATTTATCTACGTTTTCACAACGTCACCTTCAAAACGGTGAGATAACGTGGATCGTTATCGCCGACGATCAGCATGCACGAGTTGCTGAAGGATTCCGACATTTTCGGGGGGGTGGAGCTCGTCGAAGGTCTTCCTGAAATCAATTCTTTTCCACCTTCATTAGCGAATTGTATTTTGATTCTTCTCGATGAATATGAATTCCATTCCAGGAAGTCCTTTAACCGGAAAAGGTGCAAAATTATGCATAGCATTTACATATTTGTTGTTTTGTTTTTACTTTTTGTGGTGTTTGTTGCCTGATTGGTGTGTTTGAAAGATCCAGCAAAGCAAATGCCAGTCGATCCTTTGTTGATGTTCCTCTCCATCCTTCTCATTCCCATTTCTTCACGATTCGTCCCACAGTGTATTCCTTGTCTTCTTTCCTATAAGCAATGCCCTTTATTTTTGTTTTTGTTACCCCCCTGTTCTGTTTCTCTGCTCCCACACGGTTTAAAAAGCCAGAGGCTTCGGTAGAAATGACTTTGATCGATTTATTTCTGCGTCATTTCTGCCTCGTCTTTTATTCCCTCCTTTCGTGCTTTTTCTTTCCTTCGCTTGCCGAGCCTCTAACCTTAAAGCGGCGCAGACCCCCGGACCCCCCAGCAAGCCGCGGGAAGGAGGGCAGGCCGAGCTCATGCAAAATTCAACACGTGCTCTCTGTCAGACGTTATTCTTCTTTATGAATATTCCATGCATTGTTGAGGAAAGCGTTTGGCGGATGGACTGTTAGGCGAGCGTGGCAGAACCTGCGTAGAGAGCGGCCTGTATTGAGACGTATCACAGGAGGGAGTTGACAGGAAACAGGACGCCGCATTAATGAAGGAATGAGAGCAACAAACAGGGTGTGTGTGTGGGGGGGGGGGTGACCGACCATACTCGGCCTCCGATTATCAGTTCTTAGTTTAGTTTTCTCAATGGTGGAAGTTTTAAACTGAATACCATTAAAAAATAATAATAATTTATAAAAATGTAATTATTTATTTTTAATGAAGATTGAGTATATTAAATTTTATATTTATAATTTTTTTAATTGTTTATTTTATAATTTTTTTTTTTTTTTTTTACAATTTTTAACTTTACATTTTATTGATTTTATTTTTTTTTCGTAAAATTTAGTATTTTTTTTATTAACTTTTTATCGAACTGCATTCGAGACCCGAGAACCCGCAGCGACGTCGCCTAGCTCTCGGAACCCGCTTTTAGCTTTTAGCGAAGATTTGCCTCGCTGTCCTTTCCACCAACCTCAGTCCATTAGTTCTCATTGTGGTTTGACCTTCAGAGTCCAGCTGTGTAATGGCCTCGACTCAGAGCGAAAACGCTAACGCGGTTAGAAACGAGAGGTCAGGAGTTAGATGCACTCGAATGTACGTTTCTTCGCGTCGAACGTCGGTCAGAACTTATTTTTTTAGTGCTTCAGATTTTAATCAATAAGGTCATGAAGTGGAACGATGAGCGTTACGCATACGGGAAATCGGAATGATGCTCAAATTCCTTTTAAAGTCCGTGCACACTTGCCGGATGTCCGATTACTCAAATCGATATTTGCGCTCTGTTCGAAGCTTTTTGTGTGGTTCTACGAGGTCTTTTCACAAGAAAGTTCTCAATTTATCTACATTTACACACTCATCTTCATCTTCAAAACAGTCCCCTTGCACTGCAATACAGCGCCCCAGCGGTCCTGCGTTACAAAGTGTTTTAAACACCAAATCCGGCGAGTCGGATTGGTGCGGAAGTGAGCTCGTGTGGATCGTCCTCTCAGACAATCATCATGCACGTGTTGCTGAACGATTTCGACATTTTTGGGGGTCGAGCTCGTCGGCGGTCTTCCCTGATCTCTCGCCCGTCTTCCAGCGACGTTCTTCCGCTCACGAAGCACCACAAAGGACTCATGCGGCATCGCCGTACGTTCAAACTTATGTCACGTCAAACGTCTCCGTAGCGGGTTTGGTCTTTGTTCCGACTTGCTGTCCGTGATGAAATCTCACACGTGGGCAGAACAGCACCGGTTATCACCGTTGGTCACGAAACTTTTAGGACACCACCTCATGTTATTCCATCTGCATATCCTCGAAAAAGCCGTAGTCGGGTGTCCACACACTTTTTTTTTTTTTCCTCTATATAGTGTAGTTTCCGGAAAGACACCTGATGTAGATGTTTGTCAAGTGGCTTTTGGGAAGTAAAGTCCATGATCCTGACGCTTATTACATATTTATTTTTGGTCTTTTGAACATTTTCAGGTTTAATAAAACAATGTAATTTCCTTCCTAAACCCCTCCAATTGATCCCAGGACGCTTTACGCAACACGTACCATCACCGCTGCGAACAAGAAGCCCGAAGTTAAAAAGTTTCATCATGTTCGACTCTTTTTTTTTTTTTTGTTTGTTTATTCGCGTCTTTAAAAGGCGCCTAAACAGTCCTCCAGAACCCCGCTGAACCCTCGCAGAACGTCTCGGAGTTCGCTCTGTTGCTAAGCAACGGCAGCATGCCATGCGGTGTGATTTGCAGTGTAAACTCGGCAAGATGTAAACTGTAATCTGCGGCGCTCTGTTTTCAATCAAACAGCCAACAAAGTCGAATAAATAAATAAATAAAGTGATTCGGAAGGGGATTGACTGAAGGATGAACGAGCTCAAATATAATTAAACCGCCTATATAAACACAAACAAGACGGAGGATTTACGGATAACAAACCCGCACGCATTAATTAATAAATAAATATATATATATATATATATTACACACACACACACACATACATACATATTCACACACAAACTGGGGGGGGGGGGGACCACACCTTGTGTAATAGGTCAATGTTTATAATTCAGTAAATAAATCTGGAAAGGGCACCGTGTGATATTTCGGGTTTGTTTTGGAAAGGACAGAAGCTGTGTGAACAATGAGGTGGGGAAAAAAAAAAGAATAAAAAATAACGGTGTGTAACGTATGTGTGCGAATAAATACTTACTGTCCATATAAATAAATAAATACTGACACAAGAACGGAGATTCGGCGAGTACGGTACATCATTTGAGAAAAGATGCATTCATTATAGCTGGAGTATGTGTATGCGGTAAAAAAAGAAAAAAGGAAAAAAGCCTGCAGATAGACAAATAAATAAATAAATAAATATGGGAAAGTGGTACTCTGAGGTTAGTTCTCTGGGTTACTGATCAGAAGGTCACCAAAAAAGTTGCCACTTTTGGTCCCTTGAGCAAGGCCCTTAACCCTCTGTGCTCCAGGGTTGCCAGATCATGACTCATCCCAGCTTTTCTGCATGCGAAGAAAGAAGTTCACGGTGCTGTAATGTACATGTGGCGAACGAAAAGCACGTTTACCTTTTACGTATTTATCCACCAATCACACGCCACATGGTTTTCTACACATTCAATGTATGGATGAACGTTTGTGGACTCCTGTGCTTTTTTTTGAACATCCCATTCTACATTTAGTCTTCATTTACTCTTATAACAAGCTCCATGCTGCACTAGATTTTGTGGAGATTTGAGCTCATTCAGAGGCGAAGGTGTTTGTAAAGTTGTACTGAGGAAAAGTACAAACGTTTTTTTGCCTTCAAATGTACTCAAGTATCCAAAGTACTATGATTTATTATAGCTATTATTTTTGTGACCAGACTCTTCTCAGTTTACATGAAAAGACTCGAGCGTTACACCGAATCTATTAATAAGAATGATCTTAATGACTCAAACACTGATTTCTATTCAAATGATCATGAACCCAAAACCTTCTTTTCAACTATTTCGATAAAATCGTGTAAATGAGGGTCACGTGTGTTGTGGCGAGTTCGAGTCTGGAGTTTCTTCATCATTTATTCCTCTCTAAATGTTCTGCTTGATGTTGAACTGATGCTGAACTGTATGTTGGTGATCAGTAGATACGCAAAGCGCCGATTACAACACGTTCTAAACAGAGCGAGCGCTCGATCCTGATTGGTGGATCGCTGCGTGTTTGAACGGTTAAGTTTTTATCCTCATTTTGCTAAAAAAGTAAAATATTTGACTTTGAAATGTAAAGTTAAAATCTCATTTAACAGAAACACCAGTAAAGTGCAGATACGAGAAAGTTCCTTAAGTACAGTAACGAATGATATTAATTTCCTTGTAAATCCTTCCTTGTGATTCCTGGTGCAATCAGCGTCTCAATAATAATATTAATAGCGATAGGACTGTAAAATTGTAATGGATATAAAGGCGTTTTAGAGATAGAAGTGTGTCAGACGTTCTCCACACTACAGAAAAGTCTTTCTGGCTCCACCCACATTTCTCCTGACACTCTGGACCTTGAGGTACGGGTGATTAGGTGCGATACTTGCCAGTGGAAATGACGTCAGAAATGTGCCTTCACGCTTAATTTACTGAACTACTGAAGAAGAACCGTGTATTTGGTCTAATGTAGCGTTCTTACAGAGGTAATGGACTGGTTATGTCTGACTTTTTTTTTTTTACTTTGTAACTTTGTGTGTGTGTGTAGGTTGGAGAAAGAGCGTGCCCGGGCGAAGGTGAAAGCCCATGCGGACGCTCAGGCCCACGCGCAGGATGAGGTGAACAGAATCCTGGCCTCGGAGAGAGCGGCCGCTCTGGACAGCGTGCAGAAAGCCGTGCTGAGAGAGAGGGTCGACGCCGAGGAAGAGCGACTCCGAACTAAACTCTTAGTGAGTAGATCCTGCACAGTTTGTCCTTTTGTGATGTTTCAATGCTGATGGAGGACCACCAAGAGAATTTGATATTTGGTAAATTCCAGTTTGGGCTTAGCTGCATGTGACTGTTCAGATTGACTGGTTTTTTTCCGTGGGACATCATTAATTTAAGCACGATTCGGGGGGGAACCAGAACTGGTGTGTTTTGTGTGTGTGTGTGTGTGTGTGTGTGTGTGTGTGTGTGTTGTGTGCTGAACCACACAGAAATTTTGTAACATAATAAAAAATAAAAAAAAGATTGTAAAAACAACTATTTTACATTTTTCGCGATTTTAAAACTGTCTAGCAAATGTAGACGTGTGAGCTCCGTTTTGTGATGTAACAAAATCAGCTGACCAATCATATCCAGTATGCACGTTTTTAAGGATGATACTCCATCCAAAAGCCAGCATTATTCATTGTATTTAATAAGCCCCGCCCCCAAGACGAGGCCAGAACCAAGTGTGAAAAACAAAATAAAAAAATACATAAAGAATTCCGAGTTCTCTGTGATGTAACAAAATCAGCTGACCCATCATATTCTATATGCAAATTTTTTAAGTGAGAATCTGTTTAATACCCTGTTTTGATTAGCTCCGCCCCCAAGATGAGATCAGAACTAAATGCGAAGTCCATCCATTGTCCGATGACAATCCATCCAAAAGCAATGTTGTATTAATAAGCTCCACCCCCAAAACGAGTACAGAACAAAGTGTGGATAACACAATAGTAAAAAAAAACAAGAACAAAGAATTCAATTTCTTTGCAATGTAACAAATTCAAATGACCAATCATATGCAATATGCAAATTTTTTAAGTGAGAATCTGTTTAATACCCTGTTTTGATTAGCTCCGCCCCCAAGATGAGACCAGAACTAAACGCTAAGTGCGGATAACAAAATTATTGGAAAAAACAGGAAAGGAATTAATTTTTTATGTTTAACAAAATTAGCTAACCAATCATATCCAAGCTGCAATTTTTTTTTTTATTTCATAAAATTTTTTAGTTTGGGGCACAGAATATGCATCTTATGTGAGTATTAATAACTTATGTAGCATACCCTTTTTTTTTTCTAGTACATTCCTTCTACATTTTAAACTCTGGTACTGAACGTGTAGCACTTGAGTTACTTAACCAGCTGGATAGCAAAGTATTATAGCATTACATATTATTCGTTTATTCAGAAACACTGATGAGTCTGACATTCAAATATCACATTTTCCCCCCAGTGTGACCTCTCACCTGTTTAACAGCTAATAGCATCTCACAACCACGGTATCAGATAGAACGAGGGTTAAAAATGCCAGAAACTTTTTTTTTTTTCCTTCCTCGGAATTTGCATATCATACATATTCGTAGCTCTCGGCGCAATATTTAGGTGACGATGCCAGCAATTGGTTTTACGTCAGTGGAAGCTTGGTTACGTCATGTGTGTGTGCCAAGAGGATATTTTTATTTATTTGACTTTAAAATGTAGTAAAGTAAAAGTTTCCCCAAAATGGAAATACTTCATTAAAGTACAGATACATAAAAATACTTAATTACTTCATTACTTTCCCACATTGATACGGGGTGGTGCAGGGAAAAAGGGTGAATTAGGAACTAGGAGGAGGCGACCCTGGGGGTGTCTTATTGTATGGAACCAGTTCGAGCTCGTTTTTGAACCCCTTACTATTTATAATGGAGCAGGGAAGTGGTGAGCAACAAGGTTCAGGAGCTTCATCTATGGATGCGTAGAAAATAACTGCGACTGAAACAAGTGAAACTGAGAGAGAGAGAGCGCGCGAGAAACTGAGAGATGTTTTTTTAAACAAAACACACATTATGGTATCGAGCTGCACTAGGGGAAAGAAAAGTATTCATTATGACCTGAGGCTTGGTACAGACCCCCCCCCCCCTTCAATCATTAATGAAAATAAATTTCATTAATGACTAATAATATTAAGTGATTTAGAACAGCTTTAAAATGCAGTCCAGTTTTAATGCCTCGGCTCACTGCTTAGTTTTTTTTTTTTACTCTAGGGCAACTTTTATCCTTCCACTTCTTCCATCAAATATTTATTTGTAATAAGTCTATTTTTTGTACCCAATATTTTTTTCACCCCCGTCATAAAACTGTAAAACGCTCAGTGTTCTGGAGCGCCGGAGGTAAGGAGTTCACTTTAAGCAAGCAAACATGGCTAATTACAGAGTGCGCTAAAGAAGATGGAGTTTAATTACAAATTGTAAAGCAGCACAGATTGGCTCGGTGCTCAATCACGCTCGTGTAGCTTCAGGCAAGAGGCAGAGCCGGCTTAACTGGAAGGGGTAATGACCAGCACAGGGTGAAATGTCGAGGTCTCGCTGGCCGACTGTGAGGTCTGATGGGAGATCAGGAGGTCTGATTGAGTGTGTGTGTGGGTGTGTGTGTGTGACCCTGAGTTTGTCTTATGCATTCTTTCAATATATAAATTGATGTACATATTTAAACAACAGTTCAGTTCTATTAAATATTAGACACAAAATCAGAATTTTAGTATAACTGCCATATTGATATATTTTACTCTAATTACTTATATACAGTACTTTATATTCTAATTACTTATATACTGTACTGTATATACTTTATATTCTACTTATACTGTACTGTATATACTTTATATTCTAATTACTTATATACTGTACTGTATATACTTTATATTCTACTTATACTGTACTGTATATACTTTATATTCTAATCACTTATATACTGTACTGTATATACTTTATATTCTAATCACTTATATACTGTACTGTATATACTTTATATTCTAATCACTTATATACTGTACTGTATATACTTTACAGTATAAGTGATGAGAATATAAAGTATATACAATACAGTATAAGTAGAATATAAAGTATATACAGTACAGTATAAGTGATTAGAATATAAAGTATATACAGTATATTCTAATCACTTATACTGTACTGTATATACTTTATATTCTCATCACTTATATACTGTACTGTATATACTTTATATTCTAATCACTTATATACTGTACTGTATATACTTTATATTCTAATCACTTATATACTGTACTGTATATACTTTATATTCTACTTATACTGTATTGTATATACTTTATATTCTCATCACTTATACTGTAAAGTATATACAGTACAGTATATAAGTGATTAGAATATAAAGTATATACTTTACAGTATAAGTGATGAGAATATAAAGTATATACAATACAGTATAAGTAGAATATAAAGTATATACAGTACAGTATAAGTGATTAGAATATAAAGTATATACAGTATATTCTAATCACTTATACTGTACTGTATATACTTTATATTCTACTTATACTGTATTGTATATACTTTATATTCTCATCACTTATACTGTACTGTATATACTTTATATTTTAATTACATATTATACTTCTCTTCTTTTTACTTCACTTATCAGTTATATTCTAGATCTGAAACGAATCCTCGAGTTACTCGAATACAAAAAAATCGTTGAGATGTTATTTGCCTCGATGCTTCTTTTAATCCATTTAACTACACACGTTGTTTCCCTACGGATCATTATTACTGACGCACCACCCACTAAACTCTGAACACAGAAAATGCTGCAAAATGAAAAAAATGAAGGAATGGGGAGAAAACAGCGAAATGCGAGGAAGTGCGGAAGTCTGTTTCCGCCACATTAAATAAAATATTTGCCTGATTCTGATTTTTATAATTTTTTTCCCCCACATTTCCGGCTTTTTTTTTTCCGGATCATTTCAAACTAAAACATAAATTCTGGTTTACGTTTTTATTATTATTTATTTAATGTTTCTATTTTTTGATTTTGTATGTCTTGGCCAAGCGCTCGTTCAAGTAACTTGTGATTTTTCCGATTGTTTTTTACAAGATGCAATGTTTGTCAATAGTGTGGCAACACCATCTTTTCTAATTTGTTTTTAAGCCTTGCTGGCCCTGATGGCTTTCCACAAGCTTTAGGCATCTTACATAGTGTCTGGAACAAAGCTTTTGTTTCCTCCTGTGCCTTACAGCCTTCAGAGACGGCGTAATAACCCTAACTATAATTTATCCATTATCCATCATCGACTTTTTTTTTTTTGCATTTCTTTTTTTTTTTTTCTCCGATTACTTAAAGGACTAGTGTTTCTCCTCGAACGCTCTTTACAAGATTCGAGACTTTTCATGGCCAAGTGGAGATCGATTTTTCAGTTCCTGTCTTCGGACAGCGTTTCCTTTCCTTGTGCACCTGGCAAACAGGTGCATAAAAATGTACTACGTGCTTCTCTGTTGTTGTTGGTTTTTTTTTTTTTTAGAAGAACGAGGATCAATAAACATCCGTGTTAATTAAAAAAAAAAGCGTACGCAGGGCAGTGCGGTATCGTTCCATTTGTGTTATATTGCGCTTTGTAAACACGTCTCCCCGAGATGAGCGCTTCCTGTATTGTTTGTGACGGGCCGATTATTTTGAACACTGCATGCCCCGGAGTGTGTGAGCTGTTTACAAAGCTACAGTATTGATTACATCGCTCATTTCACACGCTGTTCCAGCTCCGTAATATCAAATTGAATCGTGTGGATTAGGGCGGTGTGATACTATAATTCCTGTGTGTGTGTGTGTGTGTGAATCCCGTACGACATCACGTTTTACAGGTTGGTTTGATAATTTTAGGTCCTCACCAATAACCGTTTCAGCCATACCAGGTTTCTTCCCCGAACTGTTACCACAAAGATGGAGGTACACAAATTCCATGGATGTATTTGTTCATTATAGCATAAAATTTTCTCTTCACTTTCCCATCACAAGGAGACCAGAACTTGTTCCAGCATGGCAATGCCCCCCCTTGTGCACAAATCCGGCTCCATGCAGATGGATACTTTACACGAGAAGATCTTGCTGTCGAACTTGTGAACAACACCTTGGCCACACCTACATCGATAACTGACTTTACTAACACCCTTGTGTATGAACGAGCACAAATCTACACAAATCACCTCCACTCTTCTGCAAAGATGTGCACTAGATCCTCGACTTTGCTGCATCGCTTGGCCCCGCCCACTTCTAGTTGTATCTGGTCGTGAGCTGCTGCGAGTAGCCGTAGACGGTTAAATCCGTTAGCGGCGTGTTAAATAGGACGAATGTGCATTAATAGCACCATAACTCTTTAGCATTCTACTTAGTGTTGAGTTTCGAGACACGTTTTTTTTTCTTTTCGTCGTACAACAAAATCTCAATAAAAAAGGATTTCCTGCAAATGTGTGAGAAAACGCGGCACAGTGTTAATTACTGCCGCACACATTTGTGTTCATGATGATTTAAGCTTTATGCATGGCTCAGCTTTTTATGAATGAGAGAGTTATAATATAATATAAATCTAGGAGTGATCATATATCCTCAATGCGAAATAAATTTTGGGCAGATTTATACCCGGTACATGTTGAGTAGGTTTTTAATGAACGGGGCGTGAGGCAGTGTACAGGAGCGCGAGTATATGACGCCGATCGATCCCCTCAGTCTGATATCGCAGGATGATGTGGGCTTGTAATTGGAAATTGAAACGAGCTCGAATCGCCTCTAAGACATCAATAAGTGCTCGAAACTTTTCGCCTGGAGGTAATGCTCGGTTCTGCCGTACTCGGCACGCCACGGGTAGACGGACCTTTCGGAGACGATTCGCACGATCCTTTGGCACGTGCCGCCTTCCACCGTCTCGTATGTGAATTTCCATTTGCGCAGACGCCCGTGTCCAGAGCGACACACAAAAGTGATGATTAATCAATGAATAAATCTACGAGTAGCTGTCGAAAGTTATAGTCACTAAGGGCGTGTTAATTAGGACAAATGTACATTTAATAGCATTGACTTTTTCGGCATCCTACTTAGTGTTGAGCATCGAGTTTAAGGCGCGAAGGCGGCGAGACCCTTAATGAAGCCCTCACGAGTTCTATCGCGAGAATCGATGTTGAGTTTCTCATTTGTGCGTAACGTGACGAGTATCGAGGTACAGTGAACCTCCGAAAATTTGGAACGTAACGCAGCGCAAACAAATGTTCAGGAAATAAATATAAAAAAAAAAAATAAAGTGACATAATGTCTAGATGAATTCACTAAGGTACCATAGGGGCTGCAGGGGTTTGGTGAAAATTTGTGGATTTTCACAACTCGAGGGGTCTTAGAACATAACCCTGCGAGTTCCAGGGGACCACTGTATTACTCTATATATGGTTTGCCTCATTTATAGCCCTATTATTTTGCAACTTTTGAGGTATTTGGGTTTGTGGTTCAACCCGGATGCTTTTCAAACGTATTAAAAAAGGAAAGGAAATGGGAGTCCCACACACGTCCTCCTCTTACAGTGTTATAGAACAACCCCCCCGATGCGCCCCATCCATCCAAACTAC
Organism: Silurus aristotelis; assembly: GCF_946808225.1. NCBI lineage: Eukaryota > Metazoa > Chordata > Actinopteri > Siluriformes > Siluridae > Silurus > Silurus aristotelis. The sequence goes on along the minus strand of NC_139597.1, from coordinate 3,632,209 downwards.
TTTTCTCTAGATTGTCTATGATCTCTGAATTTGTTGCTCCGGTTTCTATCATATTATTTATCATTTATACGACCGGCCCCGAAGCGGACAGTGAGAAAAGACCACCAATGAAGTTCACTTTCACCTCCAGTTTTGGATTAGAAATTGTCCACTTTAGGGCATTAATCATGTTTGGAATTGTGAGACTTTAATTACTGCTACACTCTGGGTGATTAAACGAATAGAGAAAACGAATAAATAAAGCGTTTTCTCCTTTAACTGCTGTCAAAAAAAAAAAGGGAACTACGCTGTCGTAATTCACATTCTGTCCATCAGCTGAACGAACACCGCGTACACGGTGCCTAATCTGTAGCATTTCACGCTTATTGAATGTTGCCTATGGTACCTTTTTAGGATCGATCTTTTCTTTCAAAAGCGTATCCATTCAAGCATTGGTCCATTCAGGCACCGTAACATATACAATCAAAAAGAAGTTCAATTGGATTTGTAACCTTCTTTTTTTTTTTTGGCCCCCTCTCTGAATGTATATTACGTATTTACACAACTCCAGCAGTAAAAGTGCACAAAATAAGAGCACAAGAAACGATCGCAGATTTCACAAATTTATCGCGTGGCAAAATCCCCAAAAAGGTAAAGAATGAGACTGCGTCCAATATTTAGTCTACAGTTTTACCCGTTTTTTTTTTTTTTTTTTTTTTTAAGGTTATGTTACTAGTATATTTTTAGTTATGACTCATTGTTTCATTCATACTATTTAGCTTATTTAATTTGAGTAGACCTTTATTTTCTCTTCAGTCTCAATGCATTTAGTCTTTTTAAAACCAAGTCTTTGATCATTAGATACCATGTAGTCCATTTGAGACTGACTGATACATTTCTGATTGTACTGCATGTTCTGCGAGACCACCCCCTCTTTATAGTTTTAATGGACTGTCCCAATTTGAATTTTCGTAGAATAACATTTTTACGACGTCAGCTCTTCTGAGGACTTCTGAGGATCACCAGGTGCAGGTATCGTCACTTTGCCTTCCCAGGAGTCTTAAAGCATGGTGATCAGAACGCGGTTGTATACTGTCATTTCCACAAGTGTGTTGAAAAGGGCTTCGGAAATAAATGCGAAGCGGAACGTCAAATATTAAAAAAAATTCTGTCACCTTTTTATCGCAAGAACGAAAAGTCAGACCATCGTAACTCTGGGTCTCCCTGTACAGTGCAACCTCGATACTCGTGGGGGTTACGGTCCATGACCCCTCGCGAGTAACAAAAAAAAAGGCGAGGTTTTGACTCTCCTTTTGATAGTTCCTTTCTCAAGGGGAACTGTCCGTGTCCTGTAGTGTAAACTCAACAAAAACTGTGAATTACTTGTCATGTTTTATTTATTACTTTAAATAAATAATACAATATTTTTTTTCAATGTCATTTATTAGTATAAACTCTACGCCAATAATCAGATTTTTCGCGAGTTATTCTCAGTCCAGTTCCAAGTGAAAAGTCGAGAGCTGTCGAGGTCGCGAGGGTCGCGGTTCCACTGTACATGTAAATCTTATTTTTAGCTTGGGTTTTGTTCGGATGGGAGAAAACAGACATGGCTCTTGATATTAGGTTTTTATAGATAGAGATATATAACAGAGACAGAGAGAGATCTATATAGAGATAGATATATAGTGTGCTATAATGTCCTTTTCTTTGAGTCGACTTGATTGAAGGGGACGAGTCTGGCGTCAGTGCTGTAATGGATCTGATGCGCCTCGATGTATCGTCGCAATCAAAACGCTTTCTGTTTAAAGGCCCGAGACTAAAAGATGAATGATGTTTCGGCTGCTCTGTGGGAAGATCACTGCGAGAGTGCGAGAGAGAGAGAGATTATTTTTATCCCCCCCTCCAACTTACATCCCAGGAGATATCGATCTTCCCTCATCAGGATTCCGGTCCAGCTCCGGCCTGTCGTCTCCCTCTGCGTCACCTACAATAGAACCCCTGCTCGTGAGCGCCGCCGCTTTCGCACACAATCGCTGCAGTGTGGCAGAATGAACCACACCAATTACCTGCATCAAAACCTCTGCACTCATGATGATGGCATGAGTCAGCCGCTGCTCCTCACCACTCCTTCCTTTTCTTCTCCTTCTTCTTCTACTATGACTTACAGCACATGTTCTTCTGTCAGGATTCCAAGATTATATCTCTGCTGTTTTTAGCAGTTATGGTTCTTTTCACTTTCTCTGTCCTCTTTTCTTTTAATGTGCCTTTTCTCTTCTCTTCCCTTCTCATATCTTCTCTCTTTTCTCCTCTTCTCTTCTCTTCTCTCCTCTTCTCTCTTCTCACCTCACTACTTCTTTCTTCTCTTCTCACTTCGGCCTCTACTTTTCTCAATTCTTCTTTTTTTTTTTTTTTGCTTCTCTTCTCCTTACTTCTCATTTCTTATCTCTTCTCTTCTCATTTCTTCTTTTTTCTCTTCTCTTCTCACTTCGGACTCTTCTCTTCTTTTCTCTTCTCAACTAGCCTTATCTCTCCTCTCCTCATTTCTCTCCTCATCTCATCTCATCTCATCTCATCTCTTCTCTGCAGTCAGGTTAATTGTAGCTCATTGTAACTCAAATTTATTTGATCTCTTTGTGTTTTGATGTAGCTGTTCAGGTTGTGATTTTGGAGTGGAGCCTTTTCAGTGAACTGTATTATCAGCAAAGTTCCTGAACGTTCATGACTCATCCTCTAATACTTCTGTTCTACCTTTTATACAGAACATCGGCGCCACTCTAATGATAGATCAGAGACGTTTCTTTTCCAGTCTTCACCCTTTTGTATCCGTGGCCTGAGTTTCTCTCGCACAATAAGGCATTTAGCGTGAATGACTCTAACGAGGCGTTTTCTTTCTACAGTTTTTTGTTTTTGTTTTCGATCACGCTCTCCAATCAAGGGTCTTTCTTCAGCCCTTTTCTCCGCTCTGAATGTAAGTAGAGACGTCTGTGATTAGATTATGATTTACGTGAATATTATTGCAAATCCAAACTTGGTTATCCGACAACAGAACCTTTGTGAAGTGCTCAGATTTCTGAACGAGTCGATTTAGAATTTGGGCGACTCGGCCCTTGCAGGGAAGATTGCCTCACCAATCAATCATAAAGAACGTTATTTTATTCAGACACGCCACCCTCCCTGGAGCGAACGTCTCAATCAGGCAGCAAGCCATCAATCTCCTGCCCTCGGTGGAGAGAGCAACTTGCTTGATGGCCGCGGGGATTGTGATTTGTTGACAAAAGAACTTTGAACCACCACACCCTTCTCTCTCTTTCTTTCTCTCTCTTTCTCAAATCAATAAATCTTACATGGTTTGGGTTTCTAGACAGTCCTGCTGGTCACACACAGGGGTCTACTGCTGATGGTTCCAGCTTGAAGTTTCACCTCATCGTCGATATCAGCTTCTCCTGAATATAACAACCAAACAATAAAACGTGAGACAAGCACTCTTTCGGGTCAAAAGTATGTGGACACCCGGTCATTGAGCACTATGTTCCCAAACCGTGGACGGTCTCTTCTTTTCTCTCATCGTGTCTTTTCTCAAATTCTCTTGTTGGTTTCTCGTCTTTTTCTCCTGCAGTCTCTTATCCGCTCATCTCTTTTTATTTAATTACTATTTTTTCTCGTTTTCTCACTTCTTTCCTCTTCTCACTTATATTCTCTTCTCTCTTTTTTCCTCTTCTTATTCTCTCATCACCTCTTTCTGTTCTCAGTTCTATTCATTTCTTCTTTTTTCTCACCTTCTCATCTCACCTCTTCTTACTTTTATATTTTCTTATTGTCTTATCATCCTCTTATATTCTCTTCTCTCATCTTCCTCTCTCATATTCTCTTCTCATTGTCTCATCATCCTCTTATATTCTCCTCTCTTTCTCTTCTATCCTCTTCTCATCCTCTTACATTCTCATTGTCTCATCATCCTCTTATATTCTTTTCTCATTCTTAATTCTTTTTTCATCACTTTTTTTTCTCACCTCATTTCTGCTTTTTAAAAAAAATTTTTTTACTACTTCTCACTTTTTCATCGTCTCTTCTTTCCCCCTCTCTCCTTGTCTCCTTACTGGTACTTTTTCCCTCCTCCTCTCTTTTCTCTACTCGTAATATATCATTGCCTCTTTCTGTTTTCAGCCTCCTCCTCATTATTTTCCCATCCTCTATTTTATTATTTAATTATTTCCTCATTTCTTCTGTTCTCAGTCTCTTCTCCCATATTCTCTTGCTTTCTTCTCTTCTATCCACTTCTTCTATCTCTTTCTCTATTCTCTTCTCATCATCTCTCTCATAGTTCTAGAGTGCTTTTCCTGGGTGCATTTCCTTTCATTCCTTTCCTTTTTTTTTTCCTCACCTCCTCGGAAAGTTCCAGTAAGAGTTTGTGAATCCTCATGTGAAAATGCTGTAGTGTTGGATCCAGGTTACTGCTCCTGAAAAACCATTTTCATTTCCTGCTCCATATAAAGGACTTATGGGGCTTTAAATTGTGCTGCTTGTAGGATGTAGGAATGAGTTTTTTTTTTTTAACTCTCTCACTCTGAGGTCGGCTGTAAATTTGTTCTTAGTCTTAAGTAAACAGTCGGCTTTCGAATAAAAGTCCACAGGGTAAAAGAGGTGCGCTGGTAAACATGGCAGCTCTGACCTTCTCTGGCCTGTCAGTCAAACACGGACGCTCAGAAGCTTCTTCAGCCCTGCGATAAAGACGGATTCTTTGAGAGCATAAACGGCTCCATGGTGTTTTTATTTTGGAGATTGTACCCTGGTGATTGGTCGAAAAGATCAATGGGGTTTCATTTGTTTACATTTATTCAAAGCTGCTTCTTCATCTCTCTTTTTTTATAAAATTTTTTAGATATAAAAAAAAAAAGCCTCTTTCACCACAGCTTTTTCTGTACTTTATCTCTGGGTTTGATGTGAAGACATCAGCTCAAAGCCCAAACCCATTCTACACATCAGCATGTGGGGGCGTGGCCTAGAAATCTCCTAGTTGTTCTCTTAATTCTTTTCTGTCAGGATCTCTTTCTCCCCTCATCGCCTTCTCTTCTCACAATTTCTCTTCACTACTCAAACATTTTATTTTTCATCTTTTTTTTCACTTCCCTTCTCACTCCTTCTGTTCCCTTTTGACCTCTTCTTTTCTCTTGAATCTGCTGTTTTCTTCTCTTCATTTCTCACATCTTTTCTTCTCACATCTCTTATCCCTCACATCTCTTTTATTTTTTCTTCTCATATCTTTACTTCTATTCATCTGTTCTCTTCTTTTCTCACATCTCGTCTCTTCTCTTCTCTTCTCAAATTTAATTCTCTTCTAACATCTCTTTTCTTCTCACGTCTTTACTTCTCACATATCTTCTCTTCTTTTCTCACATTTCCAATTCTCTCATCTCTTCTTTCTTTTCTTTTTTTGCTTATCTAGTTTTCTCTATTTACATGCATTTTTTTTTTTTTTTACGCTTGCCCCCTCTTCTCTTCTTTTTATGTTTTTTCTCTATTTTTTCCCAGTTCCTTCAAAACAAAATGATCTTCAGAAGAATCGATTGTTCTGACTCTGAGATTTTGAGGAACTTTAGATTCAATTAAGTTTAGAAGAAAAAAAAACCATTAAATAAACAACGAGCCAATTAACAAGCAAAAAAACCTTGTAAAAGTTGACAATAAGGTGGCGATAATTCTGGAGAGCGTTTAGCGATAATCACCGTGTCGTGTTTCCGTGTGATTTGGGAATGTGACTGCAGCAGTCCTCTTCCCACCGCTGATCCGTCTCACCTGCAGCTGATTTGTGTGAAAGCCCGAGATCCTGTCATGCCCAGCATCTCCTCCACACTGCGCTCGCTCCAGTCACATCTCCTCCTCGTCTCCGGTGAAAGCTTCTGCTCGGACCGAATCTGGTCCTAATTGGCTGCTGCTCCGGTTGGCACTGCTGCCCACTGCTCACCCCGGCAGCTAATTGGCTCCGTCACTCGTTCTCAGAGCTGCGTCCAGTCAGGATTGATGGATGGAGGCGAGTGTCAGGAAAGCTGCTTTCTGCCACGGACGCTTGTAAAGTCTATTCACAGGCCGAGGAGGAGGAGGAGGGTGGGCTTCGGGCTGGCAAACTTCGAGTGGAAGCGAGAAACTGAAAACGCTCCGTCACTACCATTAAACGTGCTTCATGGATAGGGATTCAAAAATATTACTATCAAAGGTTTGTGGACGCCTGATCGTTAAATTGGTAAGTTGGTAAGCTTCAAGTTCCTTGTAGTCCACAACTCTTCTCTTCTGATCCTCACCAACGGCATCAAAGTGCGGTACAGCGATCGCGCCGTTTCGGACCCGAGAATCACCTGATGACGAATCATCGAAAAATCGATTGATGAGACATTCTTTACTATTGTGTTTCTCCAACTTTGTAGTAACAGTTTGGGGGAAGAACTGCGTATGGCTGGGGAGAAGAAAAAAAATCAGGTGTCCAAATACTTTTGCTCAGTGTTTGTCTGAAAAAAAAACGACTTGAACAAACCAAGTTTGTTTTTCTTCCTGAATTATTCCTTGTTTGAGTTACGAGCTAAGTGTGTGTGTGTGTGTGTGTGTGTGTGTGTGTGTGTGTGTGTGTGTGTGTGTGTGTGTGGTATAGCGTTTCAGTTCCAGCCTCTTCTGTTAACAACAAACAACTCCGACTTGTTTGTTTGCTAAGCTGAAAATCCCTGCGCAAATTAAAACGATTAGCTCTCCACCGCCGAGCGAAGAGAACGGGGATAATTGCAGCGAATGTGGTGAGAGTGCAGCTTTTCCTCTCTGGTAATGAGAAGGTTTCGAGTAGCAAGCGAAAGGAGGTGACTGGCGGCCCGTTTGAAGCGCTCGGTTCTCCCGGGGACGTGGCTGTGGGGGTTATTGGGAAGGGGATTTGTTGGGTTCATGAGATGTTGTTATGGGTTTGTTTTTGTTTTATTTAAATAATCTAAAGAGAAATGAAACGAAAGGCGAGTTTGTGTAAATGAACCCTGACTGACGTTTCTTCCTCCTGTCAACGTTTCACTATCGGACAGCTTGCGGGTGCAATAATCCTCCGAGTGCCATCTGGATACCTTCGTGTTCTCTTCAGATACTTTCTGCTTCAGTGAGCAGCAGCAGCCACGGCGGCGTAGCGAAATACGGAGAGGGCGTGTTCTTCTACGTCTTTCCTGAAACGCCGTATTAAACTCCGTCTGAGACTTTATGGACGCCGATAGGAGAGTTCAGAACCAGACATGTTGTTCTTCTGGGACGTACCATTCCACATTTCATCCCCATCTGCTGTTGTAATGAAGTCCGTTCTTCTGAGATGATGTTCCACTAGGTTTTGTTGAAGATTTCATTTCATCTCCCTTTCTCGTTTCTCAGCCTCTTTTCGCATCGTATTGTCTGTCTTTTTTCCTTTTCTTCTCTCATCATTTTCTTTTTTCCTTTTCTTCTCAACTCTCATCAAATTCTCTTCTCCTTTCTCATCATATTGTTGCCTTTTCTTTGCATTCTTCTCTTCTCTACTCTCACCATCTTTTCTTTTTTTTCTCTGCTCCTTTCCCTCATATTGTATCTTCTTTTCTTTTTTCATCATAGTGTCTCTAATTTCCTTTTCTCTTCTCTTCTCTTCTCTTCTCTTCTCTTCTCATATCTCTTCATATTGTCTTACTTTTCTCTTTTTTTCTTTTCCTACCTGTTCTGTTTTTTTTTTTTATCTCCATTTTCTTTCCCACACACACTATTGTTCTTTTATTCTGTTAAGAGAGAACTTCATCCTAAACGCTGCTCTAGTCAGCACCTTCTGCAGCCACATGCCTCTTCTCACGATCTTCTTTGTTGATCTCTCAGATCTTTCCACTCCGCTCAGAGGCTCGCACAGAGTGTGAAAATGACGTATGATTAGATTCCCCAGCAGGTTTCTCCCCAACGGCCTCAGCAGAGAAAATTTTGTACCGCAAAGTGCTTGATCAATCAGTTAATACCCCGGGCCAGTGTTCAGCCGATTTATCAATCCAGCCCATCTGAAGGCTTATCACACCCCAGCTGCAGTGCCACTTACTGACTGATGGAGGCAGCAGAAACGCCTCTCTCTCTCTCTCTCTCTCACTCACTCACTCACTCACTCACACACACACACACGCCCTGTTTGGGGGATGATGTTTGGGAGTCTGAGGGGGTTTTTACACACACACACAGAGAATACGATTGGTAATTAAAACCCAGAATATTATTAATAAATAAATTAAAGGTTAAATTATCAGATTTATTGATAATTTTTTGAATAAAGTAAAAAAGAGCAAATAACCAAATCAAACGATGAATAAATGATTAAAATAATAAATTAATTTAAAAAATGGAAAAATAATAAATAAATAAATAAACAAGCGAATAAAATATATTTTATAGAATGCACAAACAAATTGTTAAATAAATGTAAAAAAAAAAAAAAAAAAGTAAATAAAATTGATGTGGCTTTAAAAAAAGCATAAATAAAAGGTTTAGAAAACACGTAAATAATAAGTGTGGAAATGCCCTGAAGTGTGTGTGTGTGTGTGTGTGTGTGTGTGTGTGTGTTCTAAAGGCCACAGTTAATGAAATGTAAAATCTTCAAATAATGTTACTTAAAAACATAATGAAAAATTAGATGTAAAAAAAAATTCTCTTTTTGTCTGTCTTGCTTCTTTCTTTCTTTCGTTCTTTCACTCTTTCTTTCTTCCGCTCTTTTTTTTTCTTGCACGTGTGTGTGTGTTTCTGTTCCTTTATATTGAAGGACAGTCTTTATAGACCTTTGCTAATTTGATAAGTACTCGTGCTCTGTTTATTATTATTATTATTATAATATATAATATTTGGAGGTCCTGTGCTCCGGACTCTGAGGTTTCCATGAGCTTGACCTTTGACCTCTGTACAGCATTAGCCAGTGACCTTTTCAGTTCGTTGTGGGTCGTATTCACGTTTGTCTCTTTAGACCCTTCAGCTTCTTTCTACACACTGATTTCTTCATGCATGAACATGTGCTAATATTCTTTTCACACTACTGCGTGCACACACACACACACACACACACACACACACACACATGCACACACATTTTACCAGTATATTCTACATTATTAGGGCAGAGTTGCAGTGACCTTTGACCTGTGCCTGCTGGACAGAGGCTGTAGTTAGTTGTTGTGGGTTTGTGATTCTAACTCGCGTTCCTCTCGTCATGGATACCGACAACTTTGACATTGTGTTGCCATAGTTACAGGACAAGCAGGATGGGCAAAGACCCAGGAAATTAGTTTAGTTTGTTTTGGATTGTCTTTCGCTCGTTCTTTCTTTCTACCCTTTATTTCTTTTTTTTCTTTTGCTCTTTCTTTCGCTTTTTTTTTCTTTTTTTGTTGTTATACTGATGCGCTTCTTTGCGATGTTATGGTTTCTATAGTAACCGCACATTTGCTGGAAGTAAATAAACTGCACTGTATCTCCTGAGATACTTTTGTATGTTTATAAATAAAGAAAAGTCTTTTACGATCCGATAGGGAGACGTTTATTTATGGAAGGTGTCCCCAGTGCCAGTTTTCTCCCCGAGACTCGGGTTTTGCTCGTTAACGTTTCACCACGTCGGTACGGAACGAGAGAAAGACAGGACAGGAGTGACGGATGTGTTATTGGGTAAAGACAGTGAAGGAGACCTGGAAGTATTGTGAGCTCTTGTCTCTGAAACAGCACATATCCACTATTCACCACCACACCTGCTTCCACACACACACACACACACACACACACACACACACACACACACACACACACACACACACACACACACACACACACACACACACACACACACACAGAGTCAGGCAGTGGAAGTGCACAGCTCAGCTAATTAAAACTCTTAATTACTCAGCAGTGGCTAATTGATATTCCAGCAGAACCTCTTCCACCTCAACGATCCGTTTCATTCCACCACGGAGCATGTACTCAAGTTTCTCTTCTCTCTCTAAGCTCAGAGCTTCAGCTGCTCTTCATTAACCTTCCTGCTGTTAAAGAGCTCCTGCAGGATTCAGCTCCTGACAGGAAGTGACGCTGAACATTCTCTACATACAGTTCAAGATCAGTGTAGCTGCTGGTTTTAGTGACTCGTCTCGTCTCATCACGTCTCATCTCTTTTCTTCTCGTCTCTGTTCTTCTCGTCTTTTCTCTTTTCTTTTCTTCGTGTCTCTTCCCTTCCCTTCTCAGCTCTTTTCTTCTCGTCCCTTCTTGTCTCTTTTCTTCTCGTCCCTTCTTTCATTCTAGTCTCTTTTTTTCTTGTCTCATCTCTTTTTTTTGTTGTCTATTCTCTTCTCTTCTGTTTACTTCGTCGTCTCTCGTGTCTGTACTTTTCTCATCATTTTCCTTTTCTTTGTCTGTCCTTTCATGTCTTCTCTTCTCTTTCTTCATTTGTTCTATTTTCTTTTTCTTTTTTGTTTCCTTTCCTCTTGATTTCCCTTCTCCTTCTCTCATCTCATCTCTTCTCCTCTTGCCTCGTTTCTTTTTGTCTGCTGCGTCTCACCCTTTCTCTTCTCTTCTTTGTCATCTCTTCTTTTTTTTTTGTCTCTCATTATGTCTGCTCCTCCCCCCATTTTCTTCTCCTTTGTCTGTTAGTTTTTTTTTTCTCATAACTTCTCTTCGCGTCTTTTTAAATTTTTCACATTTGCCTGTTTTTTTTTTTTTTGCATCCTTTGCATCCAAACCGCACTTCTTTTGAACTGTAGCAGCTTGGTCTGAACATTTTCCATTGTTGTTTTCTCTTTCATTCCTTTGGCTCGTCACCTCCTTCTCCTCCTCCTTCCTCTTCATCCTCCTTTTCCTTTTCGCCGTCTCTCGTTCGATGCATTTGTCGTTCACTTCCACTTTCCTGTGATGAATTGCCAGGCCTGTTGTTCATTAGGGGCACAGTGGTGCATCATGGGTGGTTTAAGTGGCAGGGTTTTGTCGGGGTTGTAAAGTGATTAGATGAGCTGGGCGGAGGTTGAATGGGTTTAATCAGATGGAAGTAATCCTGACACGTCGCGTGACGGAGTGACTGCCATATGCCCCATCTGATCCATTGTGAGAAAGAGGAGCGAGAGCACGAGAGAGAAAATCCCTGGATGCACATAGATGTCTGCGCCTCCCCGCTTTTAATTGCGCATCGGTTACGCTTTTTATCTATCAGACTGCGAAGGCAGCTGCTCTAAGAGTGTGTGTGTGTCGAGAGAGAGTCAAGATGAAGGTCAATCACTTTTTTCTTTTCATCTTGGTTGCGCAGCTGAAGCTCCACATGGCCCAATCAGTAGAAGTCGCCCACGCAGAGGCCTGGAAACGTCCAGAGATGTGTGTGTTGGTGTGAGAGTGGAGGCTACACTTTAGGAGCAGTAGATCAGCTGCAGTCTGCTCTCTCAGGGCCTCCATGCTCGTGTGTGTGTGTGTGTGTGTGTGTGAGAGTGAAGATGCCATGATGGCCAAGTGAGCTTCGGTCTGTCTTGTATACTCTTGGAGCGAGATGGTAGCCTTGTGGTCAAGGCATTAGACTTTGGATCTGAAGGTCATGAGTTCAAATCATCTGTTGCTCTGAATCAGAGCCGTCTGCCAAACATTTCATAGCTCAGAAATCTATCAGTAATTCTACAAAACTAGAAATAAAGCATCTCGTTATTTCCCTTTTAGGCTTCACCCTTTTTTGTTTTGTTTTTTATAAATACCACTTTATTATGTAATCATACCCTTGAGTGGCAACCATTTATTTGTTTGTACACTATATGGACCACCTGACCATAAAAACAAAATGACCTGCTCCTTCATCCATCTATCCATCTATCTATCTATCTATCTATCTATCTATCTATCTATCTATCTATCTATCTATCTATCTATCTATCTATCTATCTATCTATCTATCTATCTATCTATCTATCTATCTATCTATCTATCTATCTATCTATCTATCTATCTATGATCGATTACCTTATTAATGGTGGCCACCTGCTTCATCTAATCAGATGATTATGGTACAGTAGAGAGTGAATACAGTGTGTGTGTGTGTGTGTGTGTGTGTAAGACTCTGCAGTGCTGCACTGGCTCAGACTGATGATTGTTTAGTCAGTGTGGATTTCATTTCTATGCGGGTAAAACGTCTCTCAGAGAAAACTCAGCTGGGATTGGATTTAGATTGGATTATTCTTTCACAAGCGCATTTTTCTTTGTTTCTGCCTGAGTAATGCAGGTCTTGTTTTAATCCACCACACTGTGTGTGTAATGTAGGAGGAACAGCAAACACACTCGTTCTGTCTCTCTCGTTCTCTGTGTCTGTCTCTTTTTCTTTGTCGTTCTCTCTTTGTCTCTCTCTTGTTCTCTCTGTTTCTCTCTCTCTCGTTCTCTGTCTGTCTGTCTCTTTCTCTCATTCTCTCTTTTCCCCTCTGTCTTTCTCTCTGTTTGTCTGTGTCTCTCTGTCTCTCTTTCTTAGCAACGATGATGGATAAAACTGGGAAATGCCATTTAAAGAGAGATCGCTTCTTCTTTTTTTTTTTTTTTTTTTTTACTGCTTTACTGAAAGTTGTAGTGTACGATTGTCTTCTTTTACATCTCAAAGTCTTGTCTTGTCCCAAATAACTGTCGTGACATATCGTATCGTAATTGATAATCTATATTCAAAAACATTAACTGTTATGCGAAGGTCATATAAGTTGATTATGGGAGATCAGTGATTAAAGCTCTGGGTTACTGATCAGAAGGTCAGGGGGTTCAAGCCCCGGTATCGCCAAGCTGCCGCCCTGGGACCCCTTGAGCAAGTGAACTCCAGGGCCCCCTGTACTCCAGGGGGCGCTGCATTACGGCTGCATCACTGCTAGCCATAGCATGCTTGTATTCGATAGCAGAGTTTATTATTATATATTTTTGTATGTTTGGGCTCAGAGACGTCATGTTGGGGATTTATTCTGTAGTAAGATATCATGCACATGTTTGTCTAGACCTTCTGTACAGCTTTTCCTTTTCTGTTCATCTGGTCACATGATCAGTGTCATGGTACCCTTTGAGAGCCACCCCCCCCCTCCTAAAAAAAAACAAAACAAAAAAACACCTCTCTGAAATGAGCTTGGGAATTGTGACTTCTTTTCAGAACATGCTTTTAGCCTAATTCGTCCTCCATGTTCTTTGGAAATGCGTGATTGTCGGTTTGACATTTATCGCTTCAAAATCGATGCGTTTTGATCACAACGCGATGGAGGATAGCTTCCTTTCTTCATCGGCGCTCCTGCCCGTTCCAGAGGCCCATTTTATAAAAAAAAAAAAAGGAAATCCATTTGTCAGAAGGATCTTCTCACCTCCGCTCCTCTGATAAGACTGTGCTCTAAGCGCAGTCCCTGCGAGCGAGAAGTCACGAGCTGAAGGTCAGTCGAGAGACGCGTTAGAGGTGCGAGGCACGATAGAGGAGCCATAAAGACCCTCCATTGTCCTCCTGCTGATGTTATCCTCTCGTCAGCCTTTTCAACTCCGACTCCGCACACATTCTGATGACACACTGATAAAGACCTGTCATGAACCGATGCCCTTGAAAGGGTCCGAGGGCAAGACTGTGATGTCTCGGCTCTTCGTATAGGACCTAATGCATATGTATGGCATTATAATGGATCTGTCTAACATCCTGAAGACCTTTTTTTTTTTGCTCCAGCTTTTCGAACACTTTATGGAGCAAAGTATTGGGACACCTGACTTTTCCAAAGTTCATGAAGATATGCGATACATGGGTTGGAATGAAAGATCTCCTGCTATAGAGCTCTGACCTTTTCGAAAACCTTAACCTTCTGCACCCCAGACCTACGTCAGTACCTGACTTTACACTCTTGCCTCCAAATGTCCACAAGCACACTCCAGAACCTAATGGAACATCTTCCCAGAAGAGTGATGCTTATTATCCAGGGACTAAATATGGAATGAGATGTTCAGAAAAACACATTCCGGTCTTGTTAAATATCTTATTGGATTATGTGTACAAAAGTGTGTATAAGGTTCTATAACCATCAGGAAAAAACTGTTTTGGGTTTGATTTCCAGGTTTCTCAGACACGTTTTGTTTTGTTTTGTGTGTGGGTTTGCAGGCTAAGCAGCTGGAGGAGCGAGATCAGAAGCTGAGGAAGCAGGACGCCTTCTACAGGGAGCAACTGAACAAACTGGAGGAACGGGTAGGATTTTATTTTGTATTTTTTGTGCTTTAGACAGTGGGTGAGGGTTTAATCTGAAACCAGTCCATAATCAATGACTTCCTGTGAGACGTCCTGTTTACTCTAACAATGGTGGAAAAGAATGGCGGATTTTCGCCTCTGTAACAGAATAAAAGGGGTTCAGCCGGGCTTCATGGACCTCGTGGTTGAGATTCCAGGTCGTCTTTTAGTTTTGAGGTCATCTCATGTTCGTTTTGTCCTTAACCAGTCATCCTCCGTCTGCTCCATGTCCTGCTGGGCAACACAGAGAGAGGGGTTCACAGCCCTTCACCTGCAACTATTTGTCCTTACACACACACACACACACTGTGCATCATGACAAGCCTGATCTCCAGAGACTGTACGTTTCATCTGACCCTTTTTTTTAATTTATTTTTATATATATATATATATATATATATATATATATATATATATATATATATATATATATATATATATATATATATAAATAAATATATATATATATATATATATAAATAAATATAAACGCTGGACTGATATCGGTTTGTTTTGTTGAAAGTGTAAAAGTGCTGAGGAAGCGTTTTTTTCCTCTCTCTCTTTCTTTCTTTTTCCTCTCCTCCCCCCTACAGCAGTGGTCTTTGTCTCGTTATTAATGTGTTGCTTTAGTTTCGAATATCCTTCACCAGATCCCCTGGAGGTCACGCAGACAAACCTGGTGTACGTTAAAGTTACAAATTCTGCAGCTTTAATATTTTGGGAATATATTTAAATGCTCGAGTGGTCCAGAAGAACAAAGCCGTAATTAAACACTGTACACTGTATATAATCACGATGAAGCTGGTGGACCAGCCAAATATCCTGTTAAAGACCAGTTCACTCATACACTGCATAATACACTGCAATAGACACTGCATTATACACTACAATATACACTACAATATACACTGGATAATACACTACAATATACACTGGATAATACACTGCATTATACACTGGATAATACGCTGCATTATACACTACATTTTACACTGGATAATACACAGGATAATACACTGCATTATACACTGTGTAATACACTGCATTATACACTGTGTAATACACTGCATTATACACAGGGTAATTACACTGCATTATACACTGCAATAGACACTGCATTATACACAGGATAAAACACTGCATTATACACAGGATAAAACACTGCATAATAAACGGCATTATACACTGGGTAATACACGGCATTATACACTGGGTGATACACGGCATTATACACTGGGTGATACACGGCATTATACACTGGGTGATACACGGCATTATACACTGGGTGATACACGGCATTATACACTGGGTGATACACGGCATTATACACTGGGTGATACACGGCATTATACACTGGGTGATACACGGCATTATACACTGGGTGATACACGGCATTATACACTGGGTGATACACGGC